>NC_137060.1:27351098-27748598 GCF_032717465.1 Coenobita brevimanus | reverse complement strand
AGAGGTGTTCTTGACCTTGTTCATTTTAATTAGGCACCTACGACACGATAGTACTGAAGGAATCTCTTTAATTGTAATAGAGAAGGGATCAACAAAGGGATTATTACTCTTTCAGTCTCCTAACCTTAACAACATAGTCTGGAAAAGTAGCGAGTGCGCCTATCAGAGGTGTTCTTGACCTTGTTCATTTTAATTAGGCACCTACGACACGATAGTACTGAAGGAATCTCTTTAATTGTAATAGAGAAGGGATCAACTAAGGGATTATTACTCTTTCAGTCTCCTAACCTTAACAACATAGTCTGGAATTAAAAATAAAGGTAAAATGGATAAATAAGAAATACGTTTTCGGACTGACGTGGTGAACTGGCCACGATAAAGATAAAAAGAGCTGTATTTTTATCAACGTGAGAGACCCCTAAACACCACCTCATTAGCGATTTACTTTACATTTTATAGTGCAGTCCCTCACACCTCGAATCCCAGGTCTATATTGAGGCTGCATGACATTCAAAGAGCCTTAGTTATGAGGTAGGAATAAATCTCCTTGGTTACTAATCAAAGCAACCTTCCAAAATAACTCCCAAAAAAACGGCCCTTATACTCTGTTCACCTCCTCATCTATAGTGCTGAGTTATAACAGGAGATTCATGCGATAAAATAAATAAATAAATTATAAATGAATAAATAAACGGTAAAAATACATAAAAATAAAGTAAATATACATATATAAATAAAATAAATAAATTTATAAAAGTTAAATACAATAAATGGGAAAGGTACCAACAACCCTCTGATGAGAAGAAAAATAAATAACTCAGTGTTTTGAATACCGAATGTACCGATAAGATTAGCACAAGGATGAGGCTAGTCATGAAGAAGTGCTTTGGAAAGGAGGTGGAGCCGTAGTAGTGCTGTATTCCACCACCGAGCTACGTGAAATAAGCTGCAAAAGGACGAAAATCTGGGCCAGCTTAAAGTGAAAGGACTCTTTATTTCTTTTACTTTCCTGTCCCGAGCTGTAACAGAAGGATTAACACAAGGACAACGCTAGTCACGAAGAAGTGGAGATGGAGCCATAGCATTCTTGTATTCCGCCCCTGAAATACGTGAAATAAGCTGCCTATGGACGAAAAGCTGTGCCAAGTTAAGGTGAAAGGACTACCTCTTTCTTGACTTACCTGTAGGCGTTCAGGAGGTGGAGCCTAGCGAGGGAGGTGGAGACGGCGTGGGGCAGGGCGTGAGGAGGCGCGGGAGGAGGCGAAGAAGATTCACCTCCTCCTCCTCCTCCTCCATCTTCCTCCCGCACCGAGTTCTCTGCATTTAACATTTTTCCTCTTTCTCTTTCTGTCTCTCCTGCTCCTCTTTCTCTCCTGTCACTCTTCTTTACTCTCTCTCCTGCGTCTCCTTTCTCTGCTCTCACTCCTGCTCAGTTTCTTCCCGCCTTCACTGTCGAAAGGAGATAAGTTTGTGAATATTCATTGCATAAAGATGCAGACATTGTGCTGTGTGAAGTGTACTTATTAAAAACTAAACTCCACTCCATCCCCCAGAAAAAAGGTGTAGACGGTTAGGTCTGTGAGGTGCAGTCAGGATTCCAGGGACTTACATGGGTGTGTCAATGAATGTCTGGCCCATTCTACTAGATGTAATGATGAAAGTTCTCCCTCTACCGTGATATTTTTTTCCCAGTGTTCTGGACCATACCTCCCCTCATAAGAAAAAATCTCCCCAAAAAATCCCATGAAAAATAATCACAATAATGATTAAACTACTTTGTGAAAATCAGGGCAGAGAGATTTTCATGCAGTGTGAAAATCAAGGCAGAGAGATTTTCATGCAGTCTGAAAATCAAGGCAGAGAGATTTTCAAGCGGTGTGAAAATCAAGGCAGAGAGATTTAAATGCACTGTAAAAATCAAGGCAGAGATTTAAATGCACTGTGAAAATCAAGGCAGAGATTTAAATGCACTGAAAATCAAGGCAGAGATTTAAATGCAGTGTGAAAATCAAGGCAGAGAGATTTAAATGCAGTGTGACAATCAAGGCAGAGAGATTTAAATGCAGTCTGAAAATCAAGGCAGAGAGATTTTCATGCAGTGTGACAATCAAGGCAGAGAGGATTTTCATGCAGTGTGACAATCAAGGCAGAGAGATTTTCATGCAGTGTGAAAATCAAGGCAGAGAGATTTAAATGCATTCTGAAAATCAAGGCAGAGAGATTTAAATGCACTGTGAAAATCAAGGCAGAGAGATTTCAATGCACTGTGAAAATCAAGGCAGAGATTTAAACGCACTGAAAATCAAGGCAGAGAGATTTAAATGCAGTGTGAAAATCAAGGCAGAGAGATTTCAATGCACTGAAAATCAAGGCAGAGAGATTTAAATGCAGTGTGAAAATCAAGGCAGAGAGATTTAAACGCACTGAAAATCAAGGCAGAGAGATTTCAATGCATTGTGAAAATCATGATATAAAATTAAGTTAGGCGGGTTCCAGGAAAGCAAGGTACAGAGAGTAAGGTGGGTCGCAAGGTAGTATGTTCATATTTCTTAATAATACTTAGAAGTTTTATACAGCCTGTCTTTCACATTCCCTTCGACTTTATGCATTCCATGGACTGACTGACTGATAATTCTTCTTATTCTTTTTCCTCCTCCTCCTCCTCCTCCTATTATTATTATTATTGTTATTATTCTTATTCTTATTTTTCTTCCTCCTCCTCCTCCTCCTCTTCTTTTTCTTGTTCTTCTTCTTCTTCTTTTCCTCCTTCTCCTCGTCGTCCTCTTCTTATTTCCTTTTTCTTCTTCTTCTTCCTCTTCTTATTTTTCTTCTTCTTCCTCTTCTTATTTCCACTTCTCTTCTTCCTCCTCCTCCTCTGTTCTTCTTTCTTCTTTTTTGTTGATGTGTTCTCCTCGGGGTTTCCATTTAAGTTTCAGTTCTCTAAATCCCAGTAATCCTCCTAACGCTCGCTCGGTAAGAAGGCTCCCTAACACCTCTTTCTTACCGATTTATTTTTGAATATGGCTGGCTAATATCATACCTTATTTACCCAGAGTATGGTGATATCAGAATGATTTAAGTAAGACAAATGAGGATGGCACGGTGTGATAAGCAAAATAAATCGCTTAGGGAGAGGTGTTAGGGCGCTTCCATGACCTACCTGAATACGGGTCAAAGGTAATCTAATCCAGGCTAATCCCAGGAGATGTTTTCCTGGTTAGTGTAATTCCAAGCACCATATTTAGGGATCATGTTGCATTTGTGGCATCTCTATTGAACCCATTTAGATACAAGAGGTAACTCTCTCTCTCTCTCTCTCTCTCTCTCTCTCTCTCTCTCTCCCTCCCTCCCTCTCTCTTTCTCCCTCCCTCCCTCCCTCTCCCTCTCTCTCAGCGGAATAAGCTGGCGTTACCTGAAGCAGAATAAAAGAGATTCCCCAACCATTAGAAAATTAAAAACGAACAAATAGATAAATAAATAAATCCCGATAAACGTTCAAGCCTTAAATTAATCAACTTCTATTTTATTTTGGTAAACATCTCAGCTGCAGAAGAACAACAGCAAAGGGTTAGGTGGTGTGCAGAACTAGCTATTATTATTATTATTACTATTATTATTATTATTATTATTATTACTGCTATTATTATTAAGAAATCGGGTGTTAAATCCTTCAGCCCAATGACGTCAAATCTGTTCTATTCTTCCTGCCATAAGACCATTTTTTTTTTTTTTTTTTTTTACCACAGGAGAGCACCGGGTTTGTGAAGGGATTAATGAAAGTACATCTAATCCTTCTACGTTGAAAAATCCCACCTGAGCTTAATAAAATCGTCTGGAAACAGCGAGAATAAGAATAAAAATGTCATTGTAGTGAAAGGGTGTGTTTTCCTGAAGCCTCTCCTGAAATGACAAAGTTTTTAATGCTAGGGAAAAAATCATTCACTCCTCGCTGAAATGAGAGAATTAGCGATTACTGCAGAGGCAATTTACCCGTCACTCGTGCCAGTTACATGCAATAATTTTAGTTATGATTTTTACCTGTACTGATATGCTGCTAATTTTAACCTTAAGTAATTGTGTCTCTACCGACTCCCTGATAACCCATTTAATCAAGACAATGTCATTTAGTTTTTCGTGTGACCTCTTAAAGTGAATGGATAAATGAACGCCATATCTATCTAACCCTTTTAGTTCCAAGTCTCCCCAAAGTTTAATTAATCGGTCTGGATGTAGGAAGAATAAATAATTAATCAAAAAGGCTGAAAAAAATCGGTCTGGATATACGAATAAAAAAATAAATAAACAGATCAGAACAAAGTCTCAATAAATCTGTCTGAGGAGGAAAAATAAAATAATAAACTGGAAAAATAAATTCAAAAAATGATACACTAGATGAAGGCTGAACAAATCCATCAGGAGAAAGGAAAAACAAAATTTCAAATAATGTCAACGAGCTGAAGGGGTACGTCTGGTTTCTGACACTAAGTACTGGTGTCTCTGCATTCCAAGTGGACGTGAAGGTATTGCAACACCTATTCCTGCAACACCTATTCCCGCAACACGTATTTATTCTGTACCTTATACCTCAACATCCCCTTATACTCTAATGATGCAAAGTATGTCGATGATAATGCGGGATAAAGATAATACAAGAGAGCGTCAAGGTGTAACATGCAAAATAAATCGCTCGGGAAATGATGCCACACCTCCTGAACCGATTATCTGGGGAAATTCTGGGTGTTTTCCTCGTACAGTTCAGGTCAAAAATTCCTTTACACTTCTGGGATTCCGAAATTACAAAGCGAGAACGAAAATCTGAGAGTGGGCAGCATGGGCACCCCCCCCCCCTTAGATCCGCCCAATGGTGTACAAAGATTAATGACCACGACTGTACAGAGCCGAAAAAAAATCATCCTTATTTATTTCCGTCTACAGCAACAACGCTTATGGGAAAACACTGATTATATGGGTAAGGAACTAAGGATGCTTTTTGTTGGCACTGTATAATATCAGACACAGTTTTTTATCCACGTCAAAATGATAAATACCGAGTGCGAGTAATTAATTTCAAAAACCAGTGATGCGATCGTTTCAGAATATTAAGTAAGTTTCATAAATGCTGGATTAAAATGCAGCATGGTAATTTTTCGCAACTGTCCTTGTCGCTTGAGTCTGTGATTTTCCCCGGCTGGCTAACTAAAGTCCAGGCTTGTTGGGCTACGGCACGGCACTTGTTCCTTCTCTTGACATCCACTCCACTGATTGGGTTACGCCACGACACTTGTTCCTTCTCTTGACATCCACTCCATTGATTGGGTTACGCCACGACACTTGTTCCTTCTCTTGACATCCACTCCATTGATTGGGTTACGCCACGACACTTGTTCCATCTCTTGACATCCACTCCACTGACTGGGTTGTGCCACACTTGTTCCTTCTCTTGACATCCACTCCACTGACTGGGTTACGCCACGACACTTGTTCCTTCTCTTGACATCCACTCCATTGATTGGGTTACGCCACGACACTTGCTCCTTCTCCTGACATCCACTCCACTGCTGTCTCCTATTTCAGTTCTCCTTACTTCCTTCCAATCTGGTGGTGGTAAGCCATGAATGAACTGATGTCTGGCTTCATAACAACTCGCTTCTCTGCAGGTTGTAGTCCTAATCGTATTCGCCTCTGTAGTTCTTTTCAGCAGACACATTTCTGGCACTATGGACGTGACAACTCTATATTCTACAACAACCAACGCACTAAAGAGGTTAAAGGAGACTGTCTCTAACCCCTTCTACTCTTAGGCGTCTCTCTTACGCTGAATTAAATCGTCCAGCGGTAACAAAACACAGACGTCATCATAGTGTGTCGGATTTTGAAGCAGATATATATTTAATCCACGCGCCACAGGGCATGACGTAATGACTAAGTACTAAGATGCAGAATTCTACCCAAGTGATAAAGATATGGTGTTTATGTGACAGCGCCGCCGAAATATAACGCTAATTGGCACGCCTTTTATCTTGCAAGCGCCAATCTCCAAGAACCTCCCTTGCAAACTTTATTTTTTATGTTTTTGAGATGCCAGAGGATCAAATTTCGAAATAAAAACTGAGGGTGAAGAGCCGTGAACGCCAGGAAAGTGTGGCAATCTGCCCTTGTAATGGATTCTTGTCTCTGCTGTTTCCTAATGAGGGTGGGGGTGAAATGACGTACGCGCAATCTTCATTTTATCACAGCAATTGTATAAAAAACCTCATTAACGTTCGATTGCAGCATTCATGGCCACAGAGAAGATAAAGGCACCATTTTTAACTATAACTGCTGGAGTAACAACAGCAAATACGCTTCAATAGTATGATAATTTGCGCTGCATGACTCTGAAAACATGAAGTTGCATCTCGAAGACAGTCGAGTACAGCAAAATGGCGTTCGGGAAATTTGTTGTTGCACGAATTGAGACGAGTGAAAAAGTACATTGTAATTACTGATATATTTAATGAAATGCGATATTGGCAGGCTTTGTTACTGCACAATTCTTGGCATACGAAAAAAGCATGTTATATAGAGTGAGATATAGATAATTACCGGTGATGTGAGCGTGTGTGTGCTGTGTGAGGATGTGAGGCCCAATGCCCGGGTGAGGGAGGGTTGTGGGGACCCTGGCGGCGGAAACAGATACCAGAAGTGACCACCAGCACATACACACACAACTACCTCACCTCATCCTAATGCACACTTACTGGCCAACACACACACACACACACACACTTATCACCCTATGGCACACTACCTGATGTCTAGTATGTATGTACGACTACCGCGGAAAGCACCCGAGTGACCCAACTGGTTTAGTATTACACCTTATTTATTAAACACCAAACTGCACACTTTCTGACTTCTGGAGCTTATGGACGATGAAGAAGGCTTAGGATTAATGCCTACCGACTGCACAAAGGCCATTAAGTATAACCCCTACTTCCACCCACACCACGCCACTGAATACTTCCCGGTCTTTTTTTTTTTTTTTTTAATCCAAAGAAGAACCACTCATATGCTGGAAGCCTAGAAAAGAAAATGCTCTGTTCAGGAAAAACTGCATAAAAGAGAGCCAAATTCACGATACTTTCGAGATGCTGGACTAGATTGTGTTTCAAAGCCTGGGGGTCATAGTTAGATGGATTTACAGATTGAGAGTTCTAGAGTACCAGAGACAGTTCTAGAGCTGATCTGTTGCATCCATGAAAGACTGAGAGTACTGGTTAACTCCTACAATGGACGGTATGACGGAAAAGGAGTGCGGGTGCGTTGCCACAAGCCACCTACAGCTACCGTAACCAAACACCGGACATTATTATTTTTTTTTTTACCCTTCATGCTATCCTCTTGCTCAGCGTCACCAACATCATTTTACCCGCACCTACCGATGCCTAAGACGCCTCAGCTGAATTTAGAAACTATTCAAATAATTCAAAGTGTCATTTAAATTTTAATTGACGCGGGTCGCGGACGATCATATATATATACAGTATATATTTTACTTGTCGTTACTGTTCATCACTTACCACAATGAAAATCATGTTGCGTGTTAAAGCATATCGAAATAAACGAATGCTGATGGCGCTCCTCTTTTTTTTAAGGGACTATATATATATTTTTTTTCAATAAATAAGAAGGTTTGAATTAAGGTTTGAATTAAGAGTGAACAGGCAAAGACGAACTCCACTGTTCTACTTTTTGATTTCCGTTTCCTATCTATGGATCCTATCTTAATCTACGACGACGATGATCACCTGTTGATTTTTTTTTTATTCCAAGTAGACCACTAAATGAAAACCGGTCATTTCATGCAAGGCAAACTTTATCATTTTGTACTCATTCAGTGCCTTATAATCATGTGCGCCACTGTAATATCTGGCACTACTATCACTATACGAGCCAATTCGCTAAAAGTATCCCTGGTGGGGCTTTTTTAATATCTAGTCTCCTATAACAAACAAATTATTAATGCCTCCCGTCCGGTGACGTCTTTTGTTAGTCTATTATTTTAGTTTTTTTTTTTTTTTTTGCACTAACTAGGTACAGATTTTTTTCCTTTTACAGTTATTTAACTTAGTTCAGTGGCAGAAAGATAATACTGATGCTATACATCCTTTCCATTGCACTTCTTCGTGACAAGCACCATATTCTAGTGCTAACCTGTTGTTAGAACACAGTAATAAAGATGGATAGACGGCAATTTTAGGCCACGTTAAAGTAAATGAGTTACTTGAGAGGAGCATGTGGAGTGACGTGGAGGGACAGGTTGACGAATGAAGAAGTGAAGGAACGTTGTGGGGTAGATGTGGATGTGGTTGAAAAGATTAGGAGAAATACACTGAGGTGGTTTGGACATGTGGAGAGAATGGAGAATGAAAGACTGACTAAGAGGGTGTATGTAGGTGAGGTGGAGGGAGGGAGAGGGAGGGGTAGACCGAGGATGAGGTGTAGGGATGGAGTTGAGAGGTATATGAGGGAGGGGGGGGTGAGTTGGGGGGAGGAGAGTCAAATGGTGGGTGACAGAGTGACTTGGAGGCGTTTTGTCTGTGGCCACCCTTTGCGGGATTAGGGCGTCGGGCTATAGATAGATAGATAGATAGTTAAAGTAAAAAGAGTATACCACCAGTCAATTCATCTTGAGGGAGATGTTTTGCAGTGAGGGGATAAACAGAGCTATATCAATCATCTTCAGTTCGAAAAGTCTCTCCAGAGCCAAATAAAACCGTCTGGAGATAGCAGGAGTAACGCAAAAACCAAGGCCATCGCACAGCAAGGGTCCATACACGATGCCTCAGTTAAGAAACGTGTGTGTGCCAGTCTGCATGTGCTCCAGTCTGCAATTCAACATCCATGGAGTATCGAATATCCAAAGCAGGGGCTGGTCGTATGTTCCTTCATATTTTTGCAAGTGTTCGCACCCTGTCAGTTCAATCGATAATACACACAGGCTCTGACACACATTAACAGTCACTCCGGCACTTCAACTGTCACATGCGCTATCCTCAATACACTTAAAAGACATTCTTTTTCCTATTCGCACTTCGTTAGCATGGGGTAGAGTTAAGTCTGGCTATCACTCTCCTCCGAGGAAAAGGTCAAGTCCTAGAAATGGACATCACATGCACTGATAGAGATAGGCATATATATTTTCTACTACAATACCCCTGACCCCTAAACCACAAGAGGCCTTTCCGAAGCTTAAAAAATAATAATAATAATAATAATAAAAAAATGGTGGATGCTAAAATGAATACAGGAATAACTTTACTATAATGAAGGAATTAACCGCTTCAGACTGGTGATTTTTCTCTTTTATTCTTCTTATTCTCAGACGATTTTATTCAGCTCAGGGAAGGCTTAGCGAAATGGGGGGTTTGATACAGTCTTAACCATTAATCAGCTCGACAATCCAACCTGAAGGAGGGAGAAGTAGAAGGGAGGGAGGGAGGGAAGGAAGGGAGAAAAGGTGAGGTATGTGGGAGGGAGGGTGAGGTATGATGGAGGGAGGGTGAGGTATGAGGGAGGGAGAAAGGGTGAGGTGGCAAGGAGGGAGGGTGAGGTACGAGATAGGGTGGGTGAGGTATGATGGAGGGAGGGTGAGGTATGAGAAAGGGAGGGGGAAGTATGAGGGACAGTGAGGTATGAGGGAGGGTGGGTGAGGTATAAGGGAAAGAGAAAGGGTGAGGTATGAGGGAGGGAGGGGGAAGTATGAGGGACGGTGACGTATGAGGGAGGGTGGGTGAGGTATAAGGGAGAGAGAAAGGGTGAGGTATGAGGGAGGGAGGGGGAGGTATGAGGGATGGTGAGGTATGAGGGAGGGTGGTTGAGGTATAAGGGAGAGAGAAAGGGTGAGGTATGAGGGAGGGAGGGAATGATATACTGTATAAGGGAAGGGGATTATATAAAGCAACAATTAATTAAACTCAGTGGCCTCTCTTATCAGTATTGTTACCACTGCCACACCAATACCATACCACCTCTGTAATACCACTCACTTATACCACATCTATCACTATTATTCGTACCAACAGCCATCCCATTCATACCAACCTCTCATACCACCTCGTCATACCATCCCGACTGCACCATCACTGTCATACCACTTAGTTTAAACACCACCACAGTCACACCAGTTAATCAAGGCCACCAGTCTGTCATACCACCCGTCATATCACCTTATCACACCACCAATACCATGTCACCCTACCCCAGCACTCACACCACTCCTGTTATATTATATTTATGTGTAACTATCTTTTCTTCCCTCCCCCCGCTCCTCCTCTTATCCTATTTCCCTCCCCCTCCCCTCCATCTCCCCTCCCAACCCATCCTCTTCCCTTACATCCTTGTTCACTCACTCCCCTCACTTTCCTTCCCCTCCTGTTCCTCCCTCTTCTTTTCCCCTTCCCCAATCACACTTCAACCTCTCCCCTCCCGTCTCCTCATTCTCCCTCTCGCATCTCACTCTTATTCACCCACTCCCCCCTCTCCCCTTCACATTCCCTCCCCCCTCCTTCCCTTCTCCCTTTCCCTCCCTTCTCCCTCCCTCTCCCTTTCCCACCCTCTCTTCACTCTCTCCCTCCTTCTCTCTTACCACATATTGTTCACCCACTCCATCTTCCCCTATCCCCCTCCCCTCCTGCTCTCTTCCTCTCCCCCTCTCCCACTCCTCCTTCTTCTTCCCCCTTCCCCTTCTCCCTCCCCCTCTTCCTCTTCTCCCCCTCCAGCTCTACCTCTCCCTTCCTTTTCTCCCCTTTCCCCTTCCCCATAATCCTCCTCCTTTTTCTCCCCTTCCCCCCTCTCCCTCCCCCTTTTTCTCCCCTTCCCCCCTCTCCCTCCCCCTTCCCCCTCCCTCCCCTCCTCTTGTTCACTGTATTATCAAAGTTGCCCGGATGTTCAGAGGGAAGAGAAGAGAACTGGATGAGGAGGGGGAGGGGAAGGGGGGAGGAGGAGAGGGAAGGGGAGAGGGAAGTTTGTGTGGGAGGAAATGGGGAGGGAAGGGAGAAAGGAAGAAGACAGGGGAGGAGGGGAAGGAGAAGAGGGGAAGGGGGGAGGACAGAAGGGAGGAAGAATGGGAGGAACGGAGGAGGGAGGGGAGGCATAAGGGAAGGAGAAGGAAGTGGGTGTGAGTAAGGCAAGATTTATGTGAGAAAATGCCGGAGGAGGAGGAACGGAGAAAGCATATGAAAGAGAGAGAGAGAGAGAGAGAGAGAGAGTGTGTGTGTGTGTGTGTGTGTGTGTGTGTGTGTGTGTGTGTGTGTGTGTGTGTGTGTGTGTGTGTATGCGCGTGTGTCCGTACATGTAAACAACAACCCCACGCGTCCAAGCATCCCTTATTTCATCATTGTAACTCTCATCCTAAAAAAAACATCCGAGCCAGGCGATAAAAACTGAATTATCTCCTTTAATTTTCCTCCCGATATCACAAGCGATCGCAACTGGAACTGGAGAAGCCGTGACGCATTCTTATCACCGACTTATTCTGTCAACATTCATTAACGCTACTATGGCTGGGTCAAATCGGGTGTTCTATTCCTGCCAGACGGTTTTCTTCAGCTGAGGTTGGGTTATAGGAGCCTGAGAGTGTCAATACTGAGATTTAGCAGGGGGACGCCTTAGGACTGGAGGGGTTACCGTATTTCCTTCATCCCTTCTCTCCTCAGCTGAATAAAATCGTCTGGTGGTGGCAAGATTTATGACCTGACTTCTTGTCGGTTAAGGAAGCTCCCCTAGCACCTATTCCTCAGCGATTTAGTTTTTGGATCCGGCTGGTTAATATCTTTGTGTACGTTACTTACGCAGAGTATGGTGATATTAGAATGATTTAAACAACACAGAAGAGGAGAGTAACGTATAATAAGCAAAATAATTCACTTGGAAAAAGAGCTTCCTTAACTGACGAGAAAGCAAGCCAAAATTATACACAAAGTTGAAAAAGAAGGGACAGAAAAGAAATACATATAGTATAAGTATATATCTATCTACATTATATCTACCTATTTATCTACCAAGATAGAGAATGCAAACGAACAGCTCACAATACACGATTACACGACTGAAACTTAAAAGAAAATCTACGGTCAAAGCTACCCACGTTTCCTGACCCTCAACCCTACATCCACCTAACAACCAATCACAGGTTATTTTGCTGGTATGAACATTTTCTTATATGTATATACGGTATTGCATTAACTACCCTATATTTTACAATGAAGATCCGTATTCTCGTCCGCTAACGAAGTTCCCTAGTATCTCTTCCTGAGCGATTTATTTCTGGATAGGCCTGGTTAATATCAATTTGTCTTGTATTAATTCTTAAAATGATGCTATTTGGATTATTTGAATGACACATGAAAGAGAGAGAGAGAGAGAGAGAGAGAGAGAGAGAGAGAGAGAGAGAGAGAGAGAATCTTCACCCAGTGAGAAGTGGTGGTGGTGCAGATAACTCCTCACTTCCCTTGATACAGACTGGGGAAAACCTAGTTGGGGGAAGAGAGAGAGTGGGGGAAGTGGGGGAGAGGGAGGGGGAGGGAGTAGGGGGGAAGGGGAAGGGGTGAGGGGAAGGGGAAATGGGAGAAGAATGGAGAGATGAGCTAGCAGGGGAGAGGGGTGAAGGACGGAGTGGGGTAGAAAATGATGCTGAAGGAGAGGGGAGAGATGAAGATGGGAGGGGAGAAGAGAGGGAAGAGAGAGTAGGGGGTCAGAGGGGGAGGAGGGGAGGGGAAGGGGTTGTAGGGGGAGGTGGGGGAAAGACAAGACTATGAAAATGGGGAGAGAAGAATGAATTACCGTAGAAGACTGTGATGAAGGTGAGAGGGAAGAGGGGGAAATGTGGTGAGGGGGAAGAGCGGGAGATGTGGTGAGGGGGAGAGGGGAAGATGTGGTGAGGGGGAAGAGGGGGAGATGTGGTGAGGGGGGAACAGGGGGAGATGTGGTGAGGGGGAAGAGGGGAGATGTGGTGAGGGGGAAGAAGGGGGATGAGGTGAAGGGAGATGGGGAAATGTGGTGAAGGGGGAAGAGGGGGAGATGTGGTGAAGGGGGAGATGTGGTGAGGGGGAAGAGGGGAAGATGTGGTGAGGGGGAAGAGGGGGAGATGTGGTGAGGGGGAAGAGGGGAAGATGTGGTGAGGGGGAAGAGGGGAAGATGTGGTGAGGGGGAAGTGGGGGAGATGTGGTGAGGAGGAAGAGGGGGAGATGTAGTGAGGAGGAAGAGGGGGAGATGCGGTGAGGAGGAAGAGGGGAAGATGTGATGATGGAGAAGAGGGGGGGATGTGGTGAGGGGGAAGAGAGGGGGATGTGATGAGGAAAGGGAAGTGGGGGGAATAAACTGTCTTTGATTCCTTCCTTCTTAAGAAAAAAAAAAAAAGTGATGGTGATGATGATGGTGTTAGGGAAATAGTGAGTCATGGTGCCTATCACCCCTCACCACGCCGCGTCACACTCCTGTTTCATCCCACTCACCCATGACTCACACTCAGGAACCCCACTCCGGCATCTGCTGACTCAACACAAACTTGACCTCTCCAGAACAAGGGCGTCTGCTTTTGTTATTCTACAGTTGCTGCCTCTGGACGATTTTATTACTGATCCCGATGTAGTTCGTGTGATTGAGCTCGCTTCTATATGCATGTATAAATATGGCAGGGGACAGGGCGACATGAAGGCGATTTGTTTGTAGCCACCCCTTACGGGATTAAGACGTCTGACTACAGATAGATAGATGGATAGATAGACAGACAGAGAGAGAGAGAGATAGCATTGAGCCAAGACTCTCCAACTCTTCAAGTCTAGCTGTGGAAAGGAAGACGTATGAAATGAAATATGGAGTAAGCAAAACTCCAGTATTAGAAGCAAGGATGATCTCTTAATACTCATAAGAAAAGAGATATATGAAAAGCTGGACACAGGTGGTACGGGAATTCGACGAACTTTTGGTCACGACTGTACATTTGTATTTATGGATGTATGTATATGTATGTACGCATTATATATCCATATGTGTGTGTGTACGTACGTGTATGTATGCATGTATGTTAATAAACGTCTCAAGAATGACTGATCTGCATACAAGCTGTGTGTAGGCCTGGGAAAAACGTGATTCAATATTGGTGTAGATCAAAGGTCAAGGTCAAGAGTCAAGGATAAAGTTAGGGCGCGGAGTCAGTACGTTCTCTCTCTCTCTCTCTCTCTCTCTCTCTCTCTCTTCTGCGTAACGAGATGCCGGGTACAAAAGAGAGTCAGATGTTTATTTTCTTCTTGTTTTGGAGAAAGTTTTTGAATTAAAGCATCGCCACGCCCAAACCGGTCAGCTTACAGAATGCCCAGATGCACAAGACTTACACTATTTTCCCCTCTCTGCCCCACCCCCAAGCCCACCCCTCTCCACCCACCACACCCATTTCTCCCATGATCCTCCCCTCTCTGTCCCACCACCATGACCGCCTATCCCGCCCACTCCCTTCCACCCATCCCACCCATTTCTGTCCTGTGATACCACAAAAATGCTTTCCTCGACTTAATCCATTTTTCACTAACTTGGCCTAAAACTGCCATGCCTCCGTCTTGAGTGTCGAACTGTAACAAGAGATTAAAATTAGAATATGCTGCTAGTCACGAAGAAGTGCTGTGGGATCGATGTAGAGCCACAACACTTATTTTGCCACTGGGC
This sequence comes from Coenobita brevimanus, assembly GCF_032717465.1. Classification (NCBI taxonomy): domain Eukaryota; kingdom Metazoa; phylum Arthropoda; class Malacostraca; order Decapoda; family Coenobitidae; genus Coenobita; species Coenobita brevimanus. Next base: position 27,733,895 of record NC_137060.1, on the reverse strand, counting down.
TATGTGAAATATGCTACAAAGGGACAAAAATCTGAGCCAGGTTGGGGTAAAAGGACTATAACAAGCCACCTACAACGATCAAATTCACACAGCACACCCACCTTCGCCACTTTCACCATCCCAGTCCATCCCGCTCACTCGTCTCCACCCACACCACTCACTCCTGAAGGAATAAAAGGATTGCTTCACACCCATTCAGTATGAGAGCTTCCTAAAATGAATAAAACAGCCACCGGAATCCTGGCTACACCTCACACACCTCACCATCTACACATACACAGAGACACATACCCCTTCCCCACGAGGACGTCAAAGTTTATTCCTTCTATACCCAAACAATTTTACTCAGCTCAGGGGCATACTACTGAACTGGAGAGGTTAGATAGGTCCTTTACTAATTCCTTTACTACTGAGAGTCCCCTAAGCTAAGTAAAGCCGACTGGAGGTAGTAAAAACATAGGAAAGACTGAATGTTTATGAATGACGAGAGGTGTGCGTTGGAGGATGGGCAGTTTGATGGTGTAGTGGACAGGGTGATATGGAGGCGATTTGTTTATCTGATGGACAGGGCGACATGGAGACGATTTGTTTGTGGCCACCCCTTCCGAAATTAAAGACTATAGATACATTTGACAGCAGGAATTAACTGATGCATTAGAAAGGTGGGTTGAAAAGGGGGAGACTGTATGTGTAGTTGAACGGATGCTGTGTGCCCGCCTTATAAGGGAAGGAGAGAAGGGGTCCAGAAGAGCTACTGTCCAGGGTAATAGCGATAGTGGGGAGATGAACCTGCATCAGTGAGACGGTGAGAGAGAGAGAGAGAGAGAGAGAGAGACAGACAGACAGACAGACAGACAGACAGAGAATTTTAATCGTATTGAGCTGTTGTCAGACTGCAATATAATAAGTTTGATACAGCACTTAACATGCAGAATCTCTCTCTCTCTCTCTCTCTCTCTCTCTCTCTCTCTCTCTCTCTCCAACAACAGTAAGTGAAGCGGGTTATCACAGTGACACCTGGCGTCTGGATCCTCGCTGGCCGGATAGTGTGTGATAACAGGACACACACACACACACACACACACACACACACACATACACACCAGGTCAAACATCATATCCTCTCATAATCCCGCCTTTAGCACCTCTTTAAAATCACACACACACACACACACACACACACACACACACACACACACACACACACACACACACACACACACACACACACACACCAGGTCAACCATCATATCCTCCCATAATCCCGCCTTTAGCACCTCTTCAAAATATAACACCAACATATAACACCTACACAAAAGGTATACAGGATATGTTAAGAATACATTAGGAATACACAGTCTGCAGCATCTTAACCTGGATAGCATTAGTGTAAAGCAGAGGTCAAGTTACATTCTTCAACTATCATGCATCATAGTTAACTGGCTATTTCATCTATACTCCATGAACTCTATCTGACCTACAAGCGTCATCATTCCAGCTTGACTGCTAGGGATGTAGCAATAGATCCTAGTCACGAAGAAGTACAATGGAAAGGATGTAGAGTAAGTTTTTTTTTTTTTTCGGCCACTGATCTACGTGAAATAAGTTACAAATGGACGAAATTTTGGGCCACGTTAAGGCAAAAGATCCACAATAACTGGTATTCCGGCTCATTCCTTCTACTGCCACAATACACCTGTAAATACGTCATGGTTGTCACGTCTGTCAAAGCACCGCTATATAATGATTCCTTTCCTGTCGTATGTGCTACTGTACACTTATGTTAAAAACAGACCATATGTTTGTAAAATGTACAGAGGTGTGTAGACATGTACCCGATAAAAAAAGTCAATTATATTCAAGTGCATAATTATGAGGCAAATATACCTGACGTAAAAATATTATCAGGTTTGTAAATAAAAACACCAGGTTTGTAAAAACCACACCAGGTTTGTAAAAAAAAATACACCAAGATTGTAAAAAAAGTATGAGGTACGCAAAAAATACACCAATTTTGTACAAATATATGCTAGGTTTGCAAAAAAATATACCAGGTTTGCAAAAAATATATATATATTGGCTACCGTTTGTGAAAAATATACCAGGTTTGTAAAAAAAAATGCAGTATACCAAGTTTGTAAAAAATATTCCACGTTTGTAAAAAAAATATACCAGGTTTGTAAAAAAAATATACCAGGTGTGTAAAAATATATATACCAGGTGTGTAAAAAATATACCAGGTTCGTAAAAAAATATACCAGGTGTGTAAAAATATATATACCAGGTTTGTAAAAAATATACCAGGTTTGTAAAAAAAAAAAATATTCCCGGTTTGTAAAAAGAAATATACCAGGTTTGTAAAGAAAATATAACAGGCTTGTAAAAGTAAAGGAAGGATGTGAAGATGTCAGGTTATCACAAATATTATGTAAAAGTATTATCTGATACCGGTATGCATAAAATGAGTAATAATGCAATAATATATACGGTTGTGAAAAATGAATGACAATAAAGCGACTGTAAAAATATACATAAATCAGGATAACTCAGAATATCACAAACCATTATCATCATCATCCCACATTGCTTTTGGGATGGGTTGAACAGAAAAAAAAAATGAAAACTGGGATTAGAGAGACAAATAGAGATAAACAAATAAAGACAGTCAAGAAAATAAAAAACAGATACAGATAGATAGTCAAAAAAAATCTATAATGGCTTACGTTGCCATTCACTTCACTATCAGATCTTCACAACATACGCTCTAGTATGCAGCATTCAGAATATTAATAAAATTTTCATACAATTAAACTCATCAAAACATCAATTAATCCTTCAAAACATCTACACATCATTCAAGTCTTCAAAACAATAAAAAAAGGCTTGCATAGCATCTTTCAAACCTTAAAAATAAATAAATAAAATCAATAACACCCCAATTCAACCGCCAAATCACCTCATTAACAGGTAATTAAATATCTGAACAAGCGGGGAAGCAATAGAGGAAGCAGCAATGATGTGACCGTGAGAGTTTTTCAGTGTTCCGTGATACAGCAGCGAGGGTGAGGCCAGAGGAAGAGGGAGAGGATGGGAGAGGATGAGGAAGAGTGGGAAAGGGAAGGCAAGAGGAGGGTGGGAGAAAGGAGAAGGAAGAAAATGGGGAGGGAAAGGATGAGGACTGGTATGGGAAGATGAGGGTGGAAGAGAAGCTGGAAGAATAGGGATGGGAAAGAAAAAGGATAGACTATAGAAAAAGATTTTGATTGAAGTGATCCACTTGGCTTATACTATAGTTGTTTTGACTTGGCCAAGATTTTTGTCCTGTTGTAGCTTATTTCACGTAACTCAGTGGAAGAATAAGACAATAATGTGGTTCTTCATCCTTTCCACGGCACTTCATGACCAGCATCGTATTCTAGTGTGGCAGGATGCGGGAGAGGAAAGGTGACGGAGTGAAGTAAATGGGTAAGGGAAGAGAGAGAGGAGGGAAAATGAGGAAGGGAGAGGTAATGTGGGGAGAAACTAAAAGGGGAGGATGTGAGGAGAGGAAAGGGGAAAGGGTGAAGAGAAGGGGAAATGGGTAGCGGAGGGGTAGCAGTTGATGCGATAGGAGAAAGGAAGAACACCTGATTGGAGAGGAGAAAGGAAGAGGTGCTGATTGGAAGGGGGGAGAGAGAGGGGGAGGGGGAGGACGAGGAGAGGGGGAAGGGGAGGGGGAGGACGAGGAGAGGGGGAAGGGGAGGGGGAGGACGAGGAGAGGGGGAAGGGGAGGGGATGAAAAGAGGGGAAAAGATGGAGGGGAGAGGGGGGAAGAGAAGAACTGAGTGAAAATATTAGTTTATCTACCTTCTGTCCGATACCTTATTCCAGAGGTAAATTTTCCAAACTACTGGGCAGTTTTTTACTTATTCAAGTGTCCATCCACGCTTTGTGAATTTGCAGGTAAAGTGATAAACTATAGCTTCACCTAGGGTAGGAAACTGGTTACCAGTAATCTTGTATCTCAGGGTTGTACTGTACGTAAACCATCACAAGCTCAAAGGTCCAAGATACTGATGGCATCTGCCCACATCTCTCCGTTTACTTTTACTAATTCAGATAAACCTGTTTTGACCTTATCCATTTGAATCACTTAAAACTTACTATGCACACACACACACACACACACACAGAATCTTTAAATTGAAAAGGTAAAATGATATACAACGACATATAGCAAATAAGCTCCTCAAAGTTAAAACAGACCGAATTTTGGGGAAACTTTATACAAATGATCCCTCACCTTCCTTGGTTTTACGATCCCTTGACAGCTGATGTAAACAATAACATAGGAGTGGGAGGCTGGGGCTGGGGCACACACGTTTCATATCGTCAGTAAATCCAAGTGAAACCATATCCGGCCCGACGTTACTTTTTTTTTCTTAAATCTGAGACAAAAGTTCTGAACCGCTCTGTGGTTAAATGGACAATTAAAGGGTCAGCATTTAGGGAACAAAGAAATACAATATGGACTTTGTCAGGCCGCCGACGGTGTGGTTTGGTGGTCGCTGTTACCGCGTTCTCAACCCACTCACTTCCACCTCCACCACAAACTACGCTGAAGAAGACACATACGGATACGGTAAATTTCACACTCATTTACCTAACAATCTTCTTTTTTAAATTCCAACCACTAACCCCTTCAGCCCAGTCATAAGTTTTACCATTTTACTCTTGTTATCCACACAGTTTTAACCAAGTCTAGGTATTTTCAAGCTTGAGGGATTATACAGTTTATTTATTTATTTATTTTATTTTTTTACCTCTTCACCTTAAGGGGGTCCTCCTGAGTAGCTAAAATAATCCAACTTTAGCTTGAACAGAAAGAAATTTTGTCTGCCATTAGGGTCAGGGAATGGACACCAGGGTCGGTATTTCTGCAGTGATTTGTGATGTCATAATAACCAAAATGGATGCTGAATTATTTATATGGCAGTGAAGGTGCAGTACCACTACCTATTCATACTACAGTAGTGCCTCATTTACAAACTACTCGTACATAGGCAGTGTTTTGCTTACAATTCAATAACAAATTTTCAGTAAACACACGATTTATTTCAGGCAACAGAAGCACCTTACCAAATCAGTTCTTCCTGAAAGTCTGTTATATTTTTCTGTTTACAGTGAACTTCTGATAATCTGGCATCCGATGGTTCGGAATTTTCAACCCTGGGCCATTTTTAGCTGTTTTGGGTTTTCAAAATCAGAAAAAATTTAAAAATATTGATAAGCAGCCGAAAGCGGTGCGCTGAACTATCCAATTCCGCTCCCACGCCCAGGTTCAGAAGGTCCCAGATGTTATTTTTTTGGGGGGTGTTTTGAACATTTTCAGGTACCTGTCTGATAGTTCAGAAAATCTGATAATCCAGAAGGTCCATGGGCTACTGCATTCCGGATTTAAGGACTTTCACTGTATTTCTGGAGTGATAAATGTTTCATGCAAAATCTGTTTCCCCATCGTTTTCAGCTATGTTCTGTGTCAACTTGTTTAATTTGTCAGTGTAATGGCAGAAGGGACTGTCCTATAACCTAATTGTTTAACTAAATCTACCCCAACCTTGCTTAACTGCTGCTAATTTAATGTAACCTCACCTAACCTCGCATCTATAGTAGCCGCAGCGAGAAATGAACGCTGTGGTGGGGCAGCCGGGATGACCTGGGATTCCCCCACTGTAGCCATATTCACATGTCACCGACCATAGAGGTAGGATGTCACCGACCATCGGCCACGGCTGCAGCCCCGCTCCATGATCCTTACCCTGTGTCTCTGGCTTTCTCTTTCTCTCTCGGTTTCTATATAAACTGCTGTATTTCCAAAACTAATTATGAAATTATTATGACTTTTGTTCCACACCACCACTGAGGTAAAAATCAAGGAGAGTTTTCTGTATAAAGGTTTCCCCCCCCTTGTCTGAGGGCAGGTCAGTTCTGGCGAGTGTATAATTATAGGTCAGGCGGAGGTATTGGCAAGGCCGCACTCCCCCGCTCATATGCCACATTTAGGAGGGGGGGGAAACCTTTATACAGAAAACTCTCCTTGATTTTTACCTCAAAGGTGGTGTGGAACAAAAGTCATAATAATTTCATAATTAGTTTCGGAAATACACCAGTTTATATAGAAACCGAGAGAGAAAGAGAAAGCCAGAGACACAGGGTAAGGATCATGGAGCGGGGCTGCAGCGGTGGCCGATGGTCGGTGACATGTGGATATGGCTACAGTGGGGGAATCCCAGGTCATCCCGGCTGCCCCACCACAGCGTTCATTTCTCGCTGCGGCTACTATAGTCAGGAAGTCGGTAAACGAAATCCACATTTGAGTACGCAGAATTAGATTCTTCCATTACACCGGAAACAATCAACCATAGGTATGGCTTAAGGAACATGATGATAAAAACAATGGGAAATTTTTCAGCAGGCAAAGGTAATTTACCACCCTGAAAAAAGTCAGAAATATACAGAAAATAAACTGGAAGAATATGAACTGAATTAGTAAGGTCCTTCTACTGCCCCAAGTGAAGCATACAATTACCGAATTATCTCTGGAGTCATACTACAGTACATCTGGTAGCAGTTCAGTAATTTTATACTGATTTTAATTTTATTAAAAAATGGCAGTACAGCAGTTAGTTTCTATACACATGTATTTACTAAAGTTATAAAATACCGTATTTATTATTTTTCTAGATGTGACTGTGTATGAAGACGAGGTTGAGTGTGCACTGGAGCAGGAAGAGTTTCAGGTTGAGAGGCTTGACAATGGCAGGTTCCAATCCTGCTTTCCAGTTGCCAGGTACAGTGAATTTACAAAGTTGGTTGTTAGCTACCAGTACGGTAGACTGCAGAGTAGAGTCCCTGTGTCAAAGGTCACTAATGGGGTTGGGGGGGGAAATTGGGGGTTGGAAACCCCCTTTGTTTTCTACTAGTTTAGGAATGCGGAGACCTTTGCACCCAGTAATTGTCATAAATAACAGCATCTCCCACATCACAGGAGATGGATGAAATTTTGCCTCTTCAGTTGTATCCTTAATAAAATTCACAGACCCATGGCAGGGATCTCCACACACCAGTGAATATGGGACATTAATTAATATGATGATAGTGATGATATTAACAGGGATAATGAATGTACATGGGGATCATGAATTTTTCAGATGTGAATACTGCAACTTTATATTTTGCAAGTAGTGTATCTGATGGAAAACTGGTATTATGAATAAGAACTTGATGTATACAGCAAATATCAATTGTGAAGTATAACTTTATTTAACATGACTGTTAGCAGCTCAGTAACCTAACCACCTCTTCCCAGCCCATACATCTCCTACCTCATTGGAGCCAAGGGTGCTACAAAGAAGAGGATTGAAAACGAGACATACACAACACTTAAGTTCCCTGGAAAGGGACAAAATGGTGATGTTGGTAAGACAGTTACTTTTTTTTCTTTTAACAGAAGGCATAACTAAGTACACAAGTATTTAAGTAGCTACCATGTATTTGTCGCTTCTTTTGTGAACTATACAGAATTCACAAAACCAGGACTCTAATTGTTAGTCTAAACAGCTATGTGTACATTCTTAAAACTGTTCTTGTAAAGGGAAGGGCAAACCCCAAATTTCTTAAATAATTTATGAAAGTAACTGATAGGATTAAAAAGAAGTCTGACTTTTCTCTCTCATTGCTGGCTGCTTAATGTAAAGTGGAATGCAGCCTAACCATTTCATATCTCGCTTGGGGCTTGCATACAGTATAATTTGCTGAGTTAAGAATGCGGCATTTAATCTCAACCAGTTACTCTGACCTGTTGGACTTTCTTGTACTGTACCTGTTGTAATTACAACATGTGCATTTCCTTCATATGAAAATTGCTGTGCCATAGAAAGTAATACTGTATATACCGGTAGCTTTAATTTTTTGTAACCAGCATCCAAAGTCAGTATCAAGCTCCAAATATAGTAACTTGATAATATCAGACAAACATTTTAAGACTCCCCTTGGCACACAGTCATCAACGGGCGGGATGTGAAGACAGTACGGCAGGCTCGGATCAAACTAGAGATGTTGGTGGCACAGGCAAGGAAGAGACAACCATCCACTCACTTCCTCTCTATACCTTGCAACACTCCCAACATACAGGAGAGGTTTATCGAGTTCAAGGTAGGCAAGGCAGAGCTAGATATGCTTCTCCAACCATGTAGTGACCAAAGTGAGTGAAAAAATTATCACATGATAGCTAATACACTTATAATGCATGTGATTATAATGATGTACGAGAGGCAGAGTGGTACCGGTATTTATCTATATTATGTACAGTACAATACAGTAAATTTTGTGGTTAATTAGTCTCTTCCTTTACACTCCTACAGAAAGTGCTAAAAAATGTGGTACCAACTGAGATGTACACAAGTCTATGTCCATATTAGTGTATCAAGTAAGCTGCGCAGTACAGTAATTTTTTTACAGGTATTTAGCAGTCTCTGTCCCTACAGAAACAAGTGCTGGAAAAATGTGGTACTAACCGAGGTGTAGAGGAGTCCCTGTTCATAGCCCCAAGTAAGCTGCACTTGACTCTGTGCGTAATGGTGCTGGCTGATGAGAGGGAGCGGCAACAGGCCCTTGATGTGCTGGCCAAGTGTCCACAGGAGGTCATCAGGTAAGACTGGGGAGCAGGAGATGAGCTTTTTATTGATATATACCAGTATAAATTTCATGCTATGTTGTTTTGCTTTTTACCTCCCAGTTCACAAATCCAAAGAATATTCTCATCTAGTCAAATTGTTTCTCTTAGAGTAGCTAAGTAAGTCAGAGACATAATTAGTCAGGCTTTATTTAAAACTCTTGCATGTTTGGCAGAAAAATCCTACTTAAGTTAAGAGAGAAACTTGCTTGTGGTTTGTGAGTGAGAGATTAAAAACACAAAAAAACACTCAGTTCTGACATCCAAACAATTTTATAATGAATCATTAGCTATGGTACTTTTGATGAATGAAAGATGTTACATCATTAGAAACAACTTTAAATGAAGACTGAGTTTTCCTTATTAGTTCTCCCAGGTACTGTATCACAAAGATGTCCTAAACTATGTTCTGGATATGATCTCTGGAATTGAATGAGTGTTTATTGTTGCCTATTTCATGCTGATCGGTGCTGAAGAGAAATGCCTCCACATGGTGGCATTGATATGCCATACAGATGCCCCTAGGCTCCCCCCCTATCCCCCAAAAGGAAGATATATAATTGACTGCAGGAGAATTGACTGCAGGAGAATGGCAACTTCAACCTGTAATCCACCAGATACATGTTCAACTGACTCTGAAGCCTGAAAAACAGTAACAACATCATGTTGATAATTTGAAGTCCAGTAGTGATGTAGTTGTGGGAGTAGCTAATGGAATTAGTCTTAAGAAAGTCATTATCATCATCTTAAGAAAATGAAATACGGTAATATACCTTTGACTAACAGAAACAGAACTCCATAACACATGAAATTTAATTGCCATCCATTAACTCAATTATGCTCATTTCAAGAAAGTTTTAATAGGTAAGGTTAACTTAAGGTGCATTTCTTTAGATGTAAAGAATGCAGAGTAAAAAATTTCATTAGTTTCAAAAGTACAGTACAGTAAAGAATGCAGAGTAAAAAATTTCATTAGTTTCAAAAGTACAGTACAGTAAAGAATGCAGAGTAAAAAATTTCATTAGTTTCAAAAGTACAGTACAGTAAAGAATGCAGAGTAAAAAATTTCATTAGTTTCAAAAGTACAGTACAGTAAAGAATGCAGAGTAAAAAATTTCATTAGTTTCAAAAGTACAGTACAGTATCAAGTAGCATATACAATGAGAACAGTTTACTGACATCATATTACAGTACTGTCCTAAGTACTGTATAAGTCAAGGCTGAGTGTCAAAATAGCATAGCTTTTTCATACAACTGGTTTTGTAAAGTGGAGGAAGCTGGTGGATTAGTTTTATAGGTAGCACTGGCACTTTAGCAGGCAATATTTTATTTAGTTCTCATTATGAGTCAGAAATGTGTTCCAAAATATCATGTTTTTTTCATGCAGTTATAACTAAAGCCTAAATTAGTGATCTGACAGTTTATAGGTGGTCATGAAAATTTAACCTCATGACTACAGGTATTTGAAAGGCATGGGCACTTCTGGCCCATGGATGTCTCCATTACCATAAGTTTTAAGAGTACACATACTCCACGTGTTGTACCTGGAGGAAGAGCATGAGAGTACCAATACTCTCTCCACATTTAAAGGATCAGTAGGCAATGTTTACTGTGGATTTAACCCCTGCAGTCCGTGGACATCATTAATTTTATTCTTGTAACCACTGAAAAGTTTTCTTTAGCTCTAGGGAGGCTTTCATAGTGGGAGAGTTTAACAGAAAAGCACTGCGAGAGGTTTTCCGAGTTAGCAACAGTAAGACGTAAAAAGCCATTATCATTGTGAAGAGGTTACTAGATAGAAGGAATATAATAAAATAAGTCACCTAATATTATGGACTTTGTGTACTGGCTTCAAGATATAAAAGTATGACCTAGTACGGTAATGAAGATGATAATTCACTAAAAAAACAAAGAGATTTATAGCAGGGTCTTCCTGTACTGAGGTCTTCCACCTCTTATCAGGAAGCACCTGGATGGGGAGAAGATGCAGGTAGAGCTACGTGGTGTTGAGATAATGAACGATGACCCAGGGGAGGTGCATGTTCTATACGCTCGAGTGTCTCCTATCAGCTGGTCTCACTCTCTCCAGGGTATGGCAGATGAGTTAGTGGAAATGTTTGTAAAGGCAGGTGAGTGACAAAATTGTTAACATGCACACTACATTTTTTCTCCTTAATAATTGTCACCATGACTGTTACCATCAGTACCACTGTCATTGTCACATCATCATCATTATTATGCTGTATGGTGTTTAGATATGAACAGTGACCCAGGGAGGTGCTTGTTCTCAGTGTTCAGCTGGTCTCACTCTTTCTGGTGGACCTGTTTGTAAAGACAGGTCTGTACTATACAGAAAGCATTAACCTTCTCATGGTCAAGAAAACTCTAGTATTTTATTACAGCTAACACCAGAAAGTTTTGCTGTGTTGCTAGTGAGTTATTGGGGCCTGAGAAAGTTAAAATTGTTGCCATTAATTAACCTTTTCATGGATGGAACAACTTAAATATTCTATTTCAGCCAGTGCCAGATAATTTTATTTACCAGTATCTGAGAGGAATCCACAGAAGTCTAAGAGCTAAAATGTTCTTTGCAAGATTTGTTCTCCATCACCATCATCATTATAATACCAGTACTCCTTTCTCTTGAAACAGAATATGTGTTTTTGGATTTAAGTGACTTTTTGTTTATGCAAGAATGAAGGAACCAAAGGCCAGGAGCCTGCAAATCATTCCCTTCAAGAAAAAAAAAAAAAAAACAAGATAGGCCTAACAGAGAGCCAAATTCAAGATCGTTCAATTCAAGATGCCTGGACACACTGCATTTGAAAGACTGGTGATTATAGGCAGGAGGAAATACAGACAGAAGGAGACAGTTCCAGAGTTGACCTGTTGCAATGGATGGAGTGAAGAGAACGTTGAGAATTATTAGATGAGAATATTGAGTGTACATGATTGAAGTACTGTAATATCATGGCTGTATGGAAAATTTCACCCTCTTCGACAAAACATTTTTTTTTTTTCTTTCTTTCTTTTAAATTCTCATTAACACCAGGCGGTTTTTATTCCATTTAGAAGAGACATCGTTGGGCTGAAGGGGTTAGAATCAGTCTTCATACACCTCTTCAGCTTAAAGAATTTTTTTTTTTATTATTATATTCTGGATAATACCAAATTATTTTATTCAGGTTCAGAGAGTGTAGATTAGAGGACTAACACTACATGGGAACACTTTCCAGTTTACTGTTAGTACCAGACAGTACTGTTGCATGAAAAAGTATGGTGTAACGGTCAAACTAATGAGGGTATTTCACTATAACAGGTATTGTAACAAAGGAGAGAGAAGGCGTCAAACTTCATGTGACTGTCATGAATACGTCTTATCGCAGTGCTGAAGATGATGATGATCAGAATGACATATCACGAGAAACTTTCTGTGCACGACAGATCCTTGAGGTTTGTATATAATTGTGAAATTTGAATGTTTCAGGCAAATTAACTGACAAAATCCTCAAAGAAAGTTGCATTGTTACAATCACGAATAAAGTTAATTTCTTTTGTCAAACACACTGCGTTTTGGTTTGTTTATGATCATCATTATTACCTTAATGTTCCCATTTCTTATTATCAGGTGAGAGGATTCCAGGTATTAGAAAAGAAAATTTTTACCATTTACAGAATAATGTATAAAATAGATTTAGGCACTTGCAACATAGCTCTATTTTCTGTGCAGCACAGGAAATAAAATGATGCATATTTCAGCATAGTACAACACACTGATGATTTTTTGTAGCAGTTTGTTTTGCACTGAATACAATGTAGGATATCACAGGACAAGTACTGCAGTTCAGTAACTGAATTTGTGAAGTTTACTCTGTTGCCATTCAAGGAATTTATCAGATAACAAGATGTCATGTTCAATGAAGGCTGGTTCATCATCAGTCTGGTCATTAGTACAATATACCGTAAACAACTGATTATGAAATAAGAAACTTGTCTAAACAAAAAAGTTGATAAGTATATTTAATATTTATGATTAAAGAAGACAGCTAAATGTTTATTATCTCTAACAATAGGAAATAATACTACAATACCTATACCGGTACTACATCTTGTGAAATGAACTTACAGAAATGCATTGAACTTAAAATAGCAGAACAGCACTGATGTTTTGTAAGGCTTCACTTTATTTATCCTTTTTAAGCATTAGGAAAACTAGAAGTGGGTATAGAAATTATTCCAGCACTGTAAATTGACTTAGAAAGTAAACCTATGGATTTCAAATTTTCAGGAGTTCAAAGACTTCAAGTTTGGGGTGATGGAGATTGATGAGGTCCATTTATCTGTCCGGCACACTACGAGTAGAGATGGTTACTACTCTGCTTCAGGCACCATCCCCATCCTGCCCTTCTGAACACTGGGGAAATTATGCAAACTCATGCTTTAGATCTGTTACTTTGGGTCTGTTTTGTTCTCTAATGGTTAACAACATAAAATGGTAATAACGAGCATTTACTTCATTACTGTACCCACTTTGAGTGGAGGGGCCTAAGACTGTTATATCATCATACAGACCATGAAAAATTTGACAATGAAAAGTAAGAGTTAACTTGTCTGACCAAGTTGTACATGGATGCTGCAAGCTGTACCACACACCCTTCTTTCAGTCTGTAGCTTCATTAAATTTTCACCAGTCATGTGTTAAGATGAATGTCCCCATCAGCCTTTTGCAACCTTTTAGTTTGTCTCCTTGTCTGTCATCTGAAGTGCAGCATGCCCTAGTTTTATGATGAAGACACTTGTGAAAAAAGAATCCATTGCATAATGATTTATTGTATATCATTTATAACATGGGTTCAATGGGATACATTTTTGGCCAAAGGCCATTCTCTCACCAGTCTAAAAACAAGTTTCCAGCTCACCTAAAGTGTTTGCTGTTTCACTTCAATGCACTTCACTTGCAGCATGCCCCCTCTTAAAACAAGTTTCCAACTCACCTAAAGTGTTTGCTATTTCACTTAACTGCACTTCACTTGCTGCATACCCCCCTCTTAAAACATGTTTCCAACTAACCCATACTGGTATGGTAATTATTTCACTTCACTGCATTTCACTTGCTGCTTGAACTTCAACATGGCACTACTGTTCCATCACTGACACTGACACACTCCCAGTGATAACAAGTGGAAAGGCAATTTTTGAATAAACAAACAACTATAAACTTGCATAAGGGCAATCTTATTAACGAACATAGCAATTGTATATCAACCAGCAACACTTCATACAGGATCATAGTCATTGTACAGTATAACAAAAACTATCATACATCAAAAAAATGTACTAACTTTTTTATCATTGTATAAGCAAGTCATTGCATGCTGGTTTATTGTATACTGAGGGTCTGCTGTAGCTATTGCTAACAATGTACAGCATTATTCAAGTGTACTCACATGCCATCCTTAGGTGGAAAAATGAAGAAAGGTCATGACGATGATGATGTTAGTCTGTGACCTATATATAATGTAACCTTCCAGTGCTTTTCACTTCTCTGAAATTCTGCGCAGTACATAAACAGTATTTTGAAAGAAGTGTTCCCTGTATGCATACTTAAGCCTTGTTTGCCTTATGGATGCTTTGCATTTAACACAATCTCCTCTAGCATTTTATGATGACTTCCCCTAATCCCAAGATCCTTTATTTGATCATTCTGCTTAGGTTTTCCCATACTGAGATTTATGCATTGCTTCACCCAACTGCTCTTGCATACTTTCCACATGTCCAGAACAGCTTAGCCATTAGCAATTTCCCACTATCTTCACTCTGCTTAAACTATGAAAGTATTGGAATTCAATACAGCAAAGTGTTGAAGTTGCTTTACTGCTCTGTATTTGAACCTGAGATTCAAATAACTTGTGGATGGAATGTAGAGGACTGTTTTTGACAAACATTAATGGAAGGTAATGTGGTAGTTTTAGCTTGTTGTAGGAACAGATCATTCCAGCCATACAAATACAGTATTCTGAATCAAACATTACTTCACTGGTAATATTTAGACATGGTATTTGTCAAAATGGCAGACTTGGGGTTTTAGTGAGAATATTGGAATAATGAACTTGGTACTGAATTGCACTTAAAGAAAAAAAAAAAAATACTTTTCTAAGGAAATGCACATACTGAGTGTTGTTTTGAAGTACCCAGTACACTAGTTCAGTACAGTTTACTTTTAATGCATATGAATCTGAGGAAAATAAGAAGCAAGACCATACCAGTGGCATGAAGTTCCAAATGTACAATACTTTCCTGGTTTCTAGGCCCAACTCAGTTCATATACAGCACACTGTATAACATGAAAGGTGGAATTGATAATTGTATGAACTATAAGATGACATGATGGTAAGAAGCAATAATGACTGCATCTATTAGAGGATTTTTTTTTTTTTTTTTTTTCAATGGATAAAGCAGACTAATAATAATACTAAAAGCATCATATACACCAACCAAAAAAATAGAAAAGTACAGCACTGTGCTATATAAAATGTTGGTTGGTTAGAAAACATTACAGTATTTCTATTTCGCTCTGACCGAAGGGTCGGAGGATCGAATCCACCCAAGGGTCATTGGTAGACATCAGGAAGAGCATCTGGTCATAAAATGCTACACGCTCCAGTCCAAAAGTCCTCTACCCAGAGGCAATGCCTTAGCTCTTCGGGGATACCTGGCGTAAAACCAAATTATTATTATTATTATTATTATTTTTTTTTTTTTTTCATTTCTGTTGTGAATATAGTATTTCTGTGATAAACCACAAATGTGTAGAGTAATTTTACAGTAGATAAGAACAGATTTAATTATTTGTAATGCTGTTTCAGTCAATGAATTTTGCGCAGAGTGAGTGTGTATATGGTAAGAAGTTTAACCATTTGTACAATCTTTTCAGTAAATATTGACATGGCTGTGTTTCTTCATTATTCCAGGGTACCAGGGTTTATTTTTTACTTAAGATTAGATGATGATGAAATACAGTATCTTATTTAGTATTTCTATCTATCTATCTATCTATAGCCCGACGCCCTAATCCCGCAAAGGGTGGCCGCAGACAAAACGCCTCCAAGTCACTCTGTCACCCACCATTTGACTCCCCTCCCCCCAACTCACCCCCCCCTCCCTCATATACCTCTCAACTCCATCCCTCCACCTCATCCTCGGTCTACCCCTCCCTCTCCCTCCCTCCACCTCACCTACATACACCCTCTTAGTCAGTCTTTCATTCTCCATCCTCTCCACATGTCCAAACCACCTCAGTGTATTTCTCCTAATCTTTTCAACCACATCCACATCTACCCCACAGCGTTCCTTCACTTCTTCATTCGTCAACCTGTCCCTCCATGTCACTCCACATGCTCCTCTCAAGTAACTCATTTCCACTGCTCTCACTCTTGACTTGTTCCCCTCTTGCAAGGTCCACGCCTCGCTTCCATACGTCAGGGTAGGGATCACAATACCATCATGCAGTGACTTCTTAACTTCCATACTCATGTTGCTATTGTTAAACAACTAACTGTGCCAGTGGAGTTCACACAACTGGTATGTGTTACGCACAATGGCTAAGCATGTTGCTGAAACGGTGGAGACATAGGAAAGGGTATCTATTCACAAATATATCCAGGTATTTCAAAACTGTCTTTGGAAAACAAGACCCCAGAGTTATGCTTACTACATTTGTAACCCTGTTACAGTGATGCCAGGCCTTGGCACTGCACGGTCCAAAAGGGACTACCGGTATCTGTGTGTGTGTGTGTGTGTGTGTAGCAGGTTAGCACCGATTACCTGATTATGCAGAAACCTGAACCCAGCAGTAGCATACTGGGAGGCAGCTCTTATTAACAGCTCCATTATACCCAGTCTGTTATAGTATGGAAGTCAGTAAGGTAAGGGAACTAACAATGGATCGTAGGCTGTTTGGGAAAGCTTTGTATGGATGAGTGTATGACGGGTTTGGCACCCTACTTTAACTTGATGGTAGTCTGACTGACTGACTGTCTGACAGGTAATGATGAAGCATATATGCATGGAAATGTCAGTAAGCCTGGTGCACTGGATGGTTTTAAAAATGGTATAGAATAAACGCAAGAAGAGGTTAGCTAGAGTAGGCTGGCTAACCCTTATCAGGCAGTTCCTGCCAACGGATGTAAGTGGGGCTATGAGAATTTAACTAAGATAAAAATGATGCTTCTCCAGCCAGAAATGGCAGGATTAAGTGAAGAACACCACAGTATATACAGATAGCCCGGAATGGATTTTTTTTTCTCTTTCAGGAAAGGACAAGTAAAAATATTCTGTGCAGTGGAATATGGAATAAACACAATTGGTAATACTGTACTGTCTTGAGTGTATCAGTAACATGAATAAGTCATATTCAACCCTTGTCAACTATATTGCAGTCTAGCCTGTTTTTGCAGCTCATGTAAAATCAGCCACACTGCTGAGACAGACAGACAGACAGACAGACAGACAGAGGCCAGGGGGGGCGGGAGAAGGGAGAGGCAGGCTTCCCGTGAGCCAGTAAGCTGCTTTAGCGTTGATAAATCTGACAGAGGGGAGGTAATGTGGTCGGTAAGGAAGGGAGGCGATATAGCCGGCTCGGGGGGGGAGTACCCTCACCTTTCTTACGATTTCATATAGCCTATGAATGCGGTATGAAAAGAAAAAAAAAAACTACAATGATCATTAGTTACTGATATCAGCAAAACGCGTACTTAAGTGCTACATCTCATAAATAAACGAAAGAAAAAATCCAGCCACGATGGGAACAACTCTTCTCCCGATCCACCCCACCCCTCCTTCCTCAAGTAAAATTACATGGTTAGCCCTTATTAAATCCGTTTACCGTTGGTGACTGTTTAACCACATACGTTTATCATACATTATAACAATATGCAAAACAGATGATGTAACTGCAACCTCTTATTGGCAACTGGACTCTGGATGCGTGAAATAAACGCTACAGTGAAAACAAAGTATGGTAGCTGAAGTTTACTGCACATCAGTCACATACGAGAGGTGACATTTTTTGTTTATCTTCCTACCACTAGCCTAATGTTACTCGTATTCAACTCTATAAAGCTATCTAACAATGAAAGGGCCAATAGGGGCTGTATGTAGGTCCTTCAATTCGAAAGTACCACCTAAACTGAATAAAATCGTCTGGATGATAATAATAATAATCATTAATAATAATAATAATAATAATAATAATAATAATAATAATAATAATAACAACAACCAAGCATCTCTATATACAGGTAGTTAAGGTGTAGTAGGCCTATGCATATTACCTCAATCGATCTTTTTATTCTTCCAACGGCCATGATGCTGTATTCAGCTTTAGGGAGAACCTTCGTAGTGACAGGGTTAGACACAATCTCTAATCCCTTCTGTTTCGCTTAAACCCTTTATTTCAATACTCATGTTACCACCAGGCAATTTAATTCACCTTGAGAGCAAATATAAATACAAACAGCTTACATCGCTATCGTTTCTCCCTCATTCTTATGTAAAACAAAGTGCACGAATGACCTTTGGGCTGATTTGTAGCATTAATTGTTCGAAAATATAAAGCCATATAATCAGATGCGTTCGAAGCTTTGAATTTATGCAGGAGACTCTGAGTTTGCTATCCAGGGAAAGTATTTATTAAGAACCTAAGCCAATTTCCAGGAGAAACGTCTCTCCATAGGCCTATCAGTTGACTATTAATAGATGTTTTGTTTTTCCGTGTTTTTCCCCTATAATATTCGACCTGATTTGGTTGATAAATCCCGTAATTTTGAGTGAAAAGTACAAAATAAGTCACCTAAACAAAACTTACGTTCATGAGAAAGTCTGCAACTAGGCTACAGAACCAGGGCTAATACCGGTAACTCACCAAATATATACAGTATACTGTATATATATATATATATATATATATATATATATATATATATATATATATATATATATATATATATATATATATACGATGATTATCCTCTTGCAGTTACCTTCAAACTGCAGAGCCAGTGATCCATGACTAAGATTTACAAAATTTCTGACGAAGATTTTCCCCACTACTACGGTAGGAGCGTGCGAGGCTTCGAAATTATGCAAGGGGCAGATCTAGTGATTTGGGATGAGGTTCACGCTGATCTGGGGTGATAATCCTCTCGTAACTAGGACCAATTTTTGCAGGATGTGACATGGGATGATTCTACACTCTATTTTCCTTGGCTTTCTCATAAACAAATCACGAGTTTTTACAAGGAACTGACCGTTATTTCCTTGCTAATCGTCTTGTGCCTGTTGTGCAATTAGTCATTAACTTCTGTATATTTCACCACCAAAATCACCATAGTCATCACACAGTACTTCAAAGAATGCACCAACAAAAAGAATACAGTACTAACAAAATCACTGGCGCTTTAATCTTCTTTTGTCAGTCTCCGAAAGCACGTTGGATTTGTTTACGAACGTGAGCTTTTGAAAATCCACAATTTGGTATGTTTTGTTGTTATGATTCCTCAACTCAAATTCATGTAAAGGCATGCTTGAAATGAAACCGTATGTCTTCGATTTTCATAAAGATTATTCCGCTGTAGGATAATCAAATGCATAAAACATTCAATATTTTATTACACAGTAGCACATCCCGATTCTGACACAAACATATAAGGTTCCGTACGACTACATTAACTCTCCCATATTAGGGAAAATATAAAGCAAATATAATTGTCATCAAAAGATTATGGTACATATACTGAACATATATATTTTTTTTTATTTGCGGAGTACATATATCAACTATTATACAAATATTTTATGCAATAATTATTTTTACGTTCACATGATCAGACTGTTAGATTAAGCGGCTAGACATTAATCATAGCTTTAATTGTAACTAGTGAAACTTCTGTGAAAAATCTGCAATAAACTATGTATTTTATTAGCGGCAATCGGGGTGAGTCATGTCTGAGCACATCCAATCGCCTAGAGAATATTTGACCAGGGACGGCTACTCACCTAATCTTAATCTGGACTATAGCAGCCTAGCCCCCGGTCCCTACATTTATCAGCGGCAACATGGGTCTGGATTTTACCGTCTTATTTAAGTGCATTGTGGAAGACAGCAGAATACAGTATAAGGACCGGAAGGTAGAGTACGAAAGTTATCCAAAGTACGTAAGATGGAATTAAAGTATCTGTAAGACTGGATGGTGTACTGAGAATTAGTTAGACTGTTGAACTGAAAGAATGTCGTGTCATTTCACTAGGGCTGTTTAATCCCAGCGCTACGATGAAGTCAATTAAAAACCACCACTCACATGATGCAACGTCAGACAGACAAGACATTAAGATATATACCTCAAAACATTAAGATTTTTTTTTTTTTTTTTTTTTTTGCCATTGAGGTGCCACACAAATATTTTTTTTCGACTATCAATACATTTACATAAATATTTTACAATCTTCCGTCACCACCGATAAATACTGATCGATAATACAAATAAAAGAGAGAAGCGAAAGGAGAAGCAAGGTATTAAATGACGGGCAGGAAATATACAGTATATTATATACTATTGAAATGAGAGAGAGAGAGAGAGAGAGAGAGAGAGAGAGGGGGGGGGGAATTAGCAAAATCGGAACAAGCCAGGAGAGACGAAGAAATGAGAGAGAGAGAGGAAACTCGAAGGAAAGGAGTCTCAGGGAGATGGGTAGTGTTTCCTAAGACTTTCCTGCCGTGGGAAGGAGGAGGAAAGAGGGAGAGAAACTGGAGGAAAGCAGGAAGATAGGAAGAGGAGAGAAGGAGGAAAATCACGGGCAAATTGGAGGGAAAAGGAAGAAAATGCAAAGTGAAATGGGGAAAATCAGAGAAAATCGGTGGAAAAAGGGAGGAAAGGAAGAAAATGGGAGAGAGGAGGGAAGTAACTCGAAGGAAAACTAGAAGAAAAGAGGGAAGAAAGCTGGAGGGAGGGAGAAAAACTCAAAGAAAAGGGGGAAGAAAGTTGGAGGGAGGAAGGAAAACTGGAAAAAGCGAGGGAAGAAAGTTGGAGGGAGGGAGGAAAACTGGAGGAAACGAGGGAGGAAAGTTGGAGGAAGGGAGGAAAACTGGAGGAAACGAGGGAGGAAGGAAATCTGGAGAAAACGAGGGAAGAAAGTTGGAGGGAGGAGGAGAACTGGAAGAAAAGAGGGAAGAAAGTTGGAGGGAGGGAGGAAAGCTGGAGGAAAGAGAGAGAGAGAGTCTGGAGAAGCGGGCTAGTGTTTCCTAAGACTTCCCCGCCGTGGAAAATGTAATGAGGTTTTAAATTGAGTCTTGTGTGGCCGTGTTCCCGAAGCCTGTCAGCTGCCGGATCCTCCCTCCCTCTCTCTCTCTCTCTCTCTCTCTCTCTCTCTCTGCTTGTATGTCATGTTTTTTTTTCGCTTTTGTCACATTCCATTTTGTTCCTATAGCCTCTCTCTATCTGTCTATCTATCTGTGTATCTATCTATCTCTCTATCCATCTCTCTCTCTCTCTCTCTCTCTCTCTCTCTCTCTCTCTCTCTCTCTCTCTCTCTCTCTCTCTCTTTCTGCTTGTAAGTCATGTTTTTTTCGCTTTTCTCTTGTTGTTTTGTTTCTACTCTCTCTATCTCTCTATCTATCTATCTGTCTATCTATGTATCAATGTATGTATCTATCTGTCTATCCATCTCCCTTTCTCTCTATCTATTTGTCCATCTGTCTATTCATCTCTCTCTCTCTCTCTCTCTAGTCGGACGTAAGATTGAGAAACGCGGAACTCTGATCTCTAACCCTAGGTCTTATTTGCGAGAGAGAGGAGGGAGAGGCAGAGAGAGCAGAGGAGAGAGTAGAGGGAGTTAGAGGGAGAGTAGAGGGAGTTAAAGAGAGAGAAGTGTGCGTGAGAGAAAGAGAGGCAGCGGTAAAGTTAGAGCAAGCGGTTAGAGAGAGAGCCGTGGTGGGGATAGTGATAGAATAAGAGGTGACAGAGAGAGTAGTGGAAGTGACAGGAAGAGAAGTTGGAGTCAGAGGGAGAGAACTGGGAGTGAGAGAGGGGGTGGTGGGGGTTAGAGACAGAGAGAGGGGAGTGAAGGAGAGACTAGGTGAAGTGGGAGACAGCGTAGTGGGAGTCAAAGAAGTGGGTGTGAGAGAGAGGGTGGTGGAAGTTGGAGGAGTGAGAGAGAGAGTGGTGGGAGTTAGAGAAAGAGTAGTGGGAGTGAGAGGGAGTGTAGTGGATGTTAGAGACACAGAAGAAGCAGGAGTGGGTGAGACGATGGTGGTGGCGGTTGTTTGTGATGATGATGACGACGACACGAAAGATGAAGAGGAAGGAGTGGTGAAGAGGACAGAAGAGGAAGTGAGAGAGGAGGGAGTGATAGAAAGAGAGGAAGAAGTAAGAGACAAGGAAGGAGTGAGAGACAAGGAAGAGGAAGGAAGAGGTAGAGAAGAAGGGCTATGAGAGAGTGAGGAGGAAATGAGGGAGGGAGTAGAGGAAGTAAGAGAGGGAGAGGATGGAGTGAGAGAGAGACTTGAGGCAGTAAGAGGGTGAGAAGAGGGAATGGGAGACACAGAGGCAGGAGTAAGAGACACAGAACTAGGAGTAACGGAGAGAGAAGCAGGTGTGAGAGACAGAGAAGAAGGTGTGATAGACAGTGAGGTAGGGGTAAGTGAGAGGGAACTAGGTGTGAGAGAAAGAGAACTGGGTGTGAGAGAAAGAGAACTGGGTGTGAGAGAGAGGGAGCTGTGTGTGAAAGAGAGAGCAGACGAAGGCAGGACGAATGATGGTGCAAAACTCAAGATGGGCGGTTTTTCATCCTCCTGAGGGTCCAGATCTGGTGGCCGCACTGACAGGTAGTAGGGCGGAGCGAGGACGGGCGAGGGCGAGGGCGGCGACGAGGCAGGCGTAGGCGTGGGCGTGGGGGTGGTAGGGGGTGGGGGCGTTGAAAGGGAGGATGGGAAAGGGGATGTCCACTCCATGCCCAAGTACACGCTAGGGGGCGATGACCCTGTAAAGGGGGGGGGGGGAGAGATAACAGTTAAGACCGTCGTTTAACATGAAGACCAGAACAAGGTCAGTTGCAGGTGTATTACAAAAAAAAAGAAGCAGGTATCAAGGGACCTATATCTACGTGAAGGATTTAAATTAATGAAATAAAACAGGACTGATAATTGAAAGAACAAATGCCATTAGTATGAATATTAAGACAAAATGTATAATATGGTGAATGAGCTACAGATTTCCAACAAAGGAAACTAATGAAACAGACAAATACGCTCTACAAAACTGAATACTTTCACACACCAAACCCTCCAGGCCTCACTATCTATCAAGACCAGTACGAGTATACCTCTAAAATCTCTCACCGCAAAAAAAAGAAGGTCCTAAATACTTCAAGCGCGAAGTCTCTTAATTAAAGGGTTCAGATTCCTACGTGGGATCGGGTAACGTATAGGAGGATCCAGCCGAGCGTTTGATGTCTGCCCCACTAATTGTATTACGGCGTCTATTAATTAGCGAGCCGTGACTCTGCCAGGAGGATCACGTGACCGATACCCCGCGAGCTCATTGGTTCCCGCTTAAACCCCATACGAGCTGCTGATTGGCTGAGGAGGTAATCTTGCCACGGCGTTTGATTGGACTAGAGATGAGGGAATGCAGGTTTTGATTGAAAACTGTAAATCAGAGTACAACGGTGCCACAGCTACGGGGGAGACTGGAGGTCCCGAGCCCCCCAAACCAGACCCTTGGACCCCTCGCTGGCCCCCTATTTGATATTTGGGATTATTTAATTTGTGGACAATGTCTAGCACCGGGTCCCCCAAAACAGGGCTTGGCCCCTCCTCGGCCTCCCCCCCATCCGTCGAAACCAGGCAACGTCACTAGAACCCATCGCGAAATTTTGAACGTATATTGACTGAGATTTGTAAATCGAAGTACAACGCGCAGTTTCGGACCAGGGTTTGGAGGAGCAATGTAAATCAGAGTATAAAGGGCAATATCGCACGTGAAACATGACTGAAAATTGGAAATCAGGGCACAATTGGCAATTTCGGACATAATATTAGGTTTTAAAAAAATCACATCACTGTGTGCAAGTTCCGAAGTAAAATGCTTTCTTATGGTAAATGCACATAAAAAAAGAAAAAAAGAAAAAGATGACGCAAGATTTAGAGACAATCAGTATTTTTAGAATGTTATGTAAAAGTTTCATGGATGTTCTAAAAAATGGAGCGTTATTGTTGCCAACTGTACCTGTGTTCAGCCCGATAGTTCCTTGTTTCGTCAAAAAAGGGCGGAACTAGGCATTTTGAAAACCTGATAAAGAGGGAGAACTCCAGGGTACGGACCTATGAGCTTCGCGACCATGAGCTGATAGGTGGAGGGCGGTACGCTAAGTAGGCAACACTTCCAGCAAAATCCCCCCACACAGGAACCCTTGGCGCTAATGGGTTAATGATGAACTAAATTCGTAGATATAAAAGTCTTGGGGATAATACGCTACATTTCACTTAGTCATTCCTATTATTATTATTATTATTATCATTAGTAGTAGTAGCATTAATGAAGTAGTAGGAGGAGGAGGAGAAGGAAGAAGAGGAGGAGTATCATCATCATCATCATCATCATCATCATCGTAACCATCATCTCTCAGTTTACCAATTTCAAATGGGATAGGAGATCTGACCCAGGCTCTAATCTTTCTAGAGACACGAATCAAAGGAGTAAGGAACCGCAGTGTCCCCCATCAGCCTCCCTCTCGAGCTGTAGGAAGTTAGAACTGGCTTTTAAGCACAGTTTTCGGGTGGTGGGGTTGCAAAATCATCAACCCTGTCATTGATGGTTTTTAACTGAGGAAACGCTTTACTCATTTCGGTGTGTCATGGGAGACTGAAAGCGTCAATATTGTCTTCATTAACCCTCTCATAGTCGGGGTAACTCTAGTATTTTTTTTCCAGCTCTACTTCCTCCCTATCCGCGAAGCGGGGATGGTGGACTAGGAAGAGGGGCAACTCCAGCCTGCGGGCTACTAAGTTTACGTAGTCAATATACCCCAACATACAAAAAATGTTAGTGCAAAAAAAAAAATAATAATAATAATAATTCGCTAAGGAAGAGGTGTTACAAAGCCTGGGGCCAGAACAATAATAACAACCATTCTTTCCCTATCAAATAATACATCCTTCAGTCTTACTATCAACACTTCATTATTGTTCAGGTTTTCAGTTGTCCCAGGCTGAAATACATGACACCTGCCAACTCTGACGTACCTAGCAAAGTACTGTGTTAACCTCAAAAGACAAAACTAAAAAAGAATGATAAAAATAAATATAAAAATACAGATGATCAGACGCTAACTTTCTAAGCAGAGTGTAAAGTACTGTTGCATCCTTGGAACCGTTCATAACACCCCTGCTAAGGCTCCGTACACCCCCAAGGAGAGAGAGAGTACACCCTGTTTAGACAATTCTGTGTTATGTGTACCTCTAACGCTCGCGACGTAAAACTGAAGGTTTCGTCTATGCCTATTATTATACACCAAAGTTGAGGACATGTTCTTTTTTCCTTATTTTTCGTGAAGGACTAAGTGACTGAATTTACCTGTGTGTGTACTTCTCTCATCGCGTGTACATGTGTGTGTGTGTGTGTGTGTGTGTGTGTGTGTGTGTGTGTGTGTGTGTGTGTGTGTGCGTAGTTGAACAGAGGGAGGGAAGCCCAGTAAGACTACACTTGTTAGGTCTCGGGCTATGTGTGTGTGTGTGTGTGTGTGTGTGTGTGTGTGTGTGATATATGTTTTATCTACACCAAGCACACCACCAGTAAAAAAGAATCGAATAATCATCCACTGTGAATATCATAAACACTTAAATGTAGATGAACGACCCCCTCCCCCTTTTTTATTCATGTATCTACCCGGAGCTTCGATAAAACATAAAAAACAACATAAAAAGTATATTCAAAAACTGGACATTGTGGCAAAAATGAAAACAGATATCAGAAAAAATCTATAATAATAACATCGAAAGGTAGACAGATAGATTTTTTTTATTCCACCCACCGAATGAAAGCGTGTTTGTGGGCGTCTGCTGGTGGGCGGGGCCTGGCGGGGGCGAGACAGGCGGGATGGGCGTGGCCACCGAGGATGACGTCACCTCAGGGGGCGTGGTCACACCTGCAAAGAAAACGGGGTGAGGTTCTAAAGACAAAAACGAAGCGAGAGTTAAGGGGTGCTATTGTTAGAGGCATTGGAGGTTTCGTGGCTTCTCTTCATGGGCGATTTATTTTTCACATAATAACCCAACTGGCAAGAGAATGTTAGAGCAAAAAATAAATAAATAAATAAGATGAATCGCGAAGGAAGTGGTGTTACGGAGCCTTCTATACGGTCCTGATGTTGGAAGGAAAGGGAGTGAAGAGTTGGTGTGTAGCAGCCAGGATGAAATTAGAAGGCGTCATCGTGCTGAAGGGGTTAGTGGAGGATAATTACTAACTACCTCTATCCCGGGTGATTAGACAGACAGACAGACAGGCAAGCAGACGGAGAAAGAGAAAGAAGAGACAGACATACACATAAAATTGATTTATTCTTTACTGCTTCATTGATATTATATTCTCTCTCTCTCTCTCTCTCTCTCTCTCTCTCTCTCTCTCTCTCTCTCTCTCAGATCGGAACAAGTGCAGAACCCGTATAAGTGATGCGTACCATCCTCTAATTCAAAAGGGATTCCTCTACTCATCACTGTAGCGCAGTGCAGTGTAGTGAAGTATAGTGTAATACAGTGTAGTGTTATAGTATCGTAACTAAAATACGTTTCCCAGGAAGGACAAGAAAAGGAGAGAAGAGGAGAGGAAGTTCCCGCTTTTAGATGGCAGGCTGAAGCTTTAAGAGTAAAAGAATGTTAAGTCCGATACTATCAACTCAGTTTCTCTGTCCTAGATACTTCCTTTGTTCTTCCTGGAAAAAACAAAATGGTGTAGCATTGATTCCACTCCTTCCCGAGTTAGACAAATGCTATGTTGTTCTTCCCTGAAAAATAAATCACAGGTATGTACAAAGGCAATTGATTTTATGTCTGTCAACCCGGTCCCACGCGCCCAGTTCACAAACAAACGCAAAAATAACATTCCCTCTCGCAACTAAGATGGCAAGACTGAGGACTATCCTCTCCTTGTTCGTCGTGCAAAACGTATCGCAGTCACGCATTGTAAATGATAGTAAGTCTGTAAATCCTGGTCCTGGAAGATAACCAACGTACCAGTCAATGGAGCGAGTGGCGCCAAAACGAGATGGTCCTGAGGCACGTTTGTGGACAGCGACACGCCCATCTCCCCACCCTGCTGCACACCCCCACTCCCTCCCTGCTGTTGCTGCTGTTGTTGTTGCTGTTCCTGCTGCTGCTGTTGCTGGTGGTGGTGGCCGTGGAGTCCCCCTGCCGCTGCAACCGCCGCCGCTGCCGCTGCCGCCGCCGCCGCCTCCTGCTGCTTGATGGCCAACTTCTCCTGCTTCCGCCATTTCGCTCGTCTATTTTGAAACCACACCTGAGCGAAGAAAATTATGGGAATAATATTCATATAAACCTCTCACCGCTAGGAATGCTATCGGGTTTATGAAATAGTCCGATATTATCTTTAATTATTTATATGCCAAAACGTGTTAAGTGTGCAGGCAGTGTAGAGGAAGTAAGGAATATATATGATAGTACTGTATTTAGAGTATGTCATGTTTGGTATAGTTGTATCGTTTATAAAGGCTTCAAAATGCTTGCATGCATCGGTCTTGGTCACCTAATGGCGGCTCTCCACGCTGCTCGATCTTTGGTAGCCTTCATATACAGTCTTTTATCCCTGAGGTCACACTCTATGACCTCGTCCCAGGTTATTTTTGATCTCTTTCTTGCAACCCTACCCCCTACGTTTACACTTTTCACTCTTTGATCATAACTTCGAGTGATAATGCACAAACGCAAGATGGCCCACAGTATCTGAAATTTATCACCATCATCTTCATCCTCCTCCTCCTCATCATCATCAAAACCCTGCCTCCCAATAATAGATGGGGTGAATAGCAATGATGCTATCTAGAGAGAAGGATAGGAAGGCATAATGGCGTGACTATAGTTCTTTTACCTTAACTTGGTCCAGATTTTGGCATTTCGCAACTTAGGTCAACGGTGAATGCGACAATTAATGACTCAATAATTATCATCTCCATCGCACTTCTCTTTTACCAGCACCATATTTTAGTGCTAATCTCTAGTTACAATTTAGTAGTCAGTGTGGATGGATGGCAGTTTTAGGCCAGGTAAGAGTAAAAAGGGTATATTTATAGACCGCTAAATGCAATGGTCCACGAACGCCATCACGCATCATTAATTCCTTTCAAAATCTCAGCTCCATCCCACAGAATAATCATACACTCTTTTTTATATGCATTTAACATACGCTTGAGGGCTGGTCATTACGTCGACTGAGAATTTAAAACAAGGGGGCAAACTTTCTCGTGAGTGTTTCCAATTTCGTCTCCCTGTATATCATAACCTTGCGTAAGAATTAAATGAACTTGTGTGTGTGTGTGTGTGTGTGTGTGTGTGTGTGTGTGTGTGTGACCTGACCTGCACCCTGGCTTCGGTGAGGTCAATCCTGAGGGCCAACTCCTCCCTGAAGAACACGTCGGGGTAGTGAGTGCGGTGGAAGGCGCGCTCCAGTTCCTCCAGTTGAAAGTTGCTGAAGGTTGTCCTGAGGGAGAGACACGGGTGAGAGAGAGAGAGAGAGAGAGAGAGAGAGAGAGAGAGACGTACTGTAGTGGTGGTAACAGGAATAAAATACACACAGACGTGACCTACCTGTAGCGCCGTTGTTTTCTCTTGAGGGCGCCCGCTGTGAGGCTGGTGAAGGAGATGGGCGTGGGCGAGGGCGAGGAGGGGGCGGAGGGGGAGGCCAGGGAGGAGGAGGAGGAGAGGGAGAACGAGGAGGAAGAGGAGGACGAGGTGGAGAGAGGAGCAGTGTGGTGTTGGAGGTGGGGGAGGTGGTGGTGGTGATGGTGGTGGTGGGGGTGAGGGTGGTGGTGAGGCGGGGTGTTGAGGGCGTGGTGTGGGTGTGAGTGGGGGTGCGGGTGTGGGTGTGGGTGGGGGTGGTGGGGGTGTGGATGGGCGGGTAAAGGGGTGCCCAGGGTGATGGAGATGCCGGTGGGCGTGGTCATGGTGCCGCCCCCACCCACACCACTGCAGTCTGAGTAACCTGGTGAAAAAAAAAGTAATGTACAGTAGGTAATGATCATAACAACAACAACAACAACAACAACAACAACAATAATAGAGTCCCGGAGGATTGGAAGTCAGGTATAATTATTCCCTTGTACAAAGGAAAAGGGGAAAAAGAAGTATGTGGTAATCATAGGGGCATTTGTCTTCTTAGTATAATAGGAAAAGTGTATGGTAGGATATTTATAGACAGAGTTAAAGAAAGAACAGAGAAATTAGTTGGAGAAGAACAGGGAGGCTTTAGGAAGGGAAGAGGTTGTGTAGATCAGATATTCATTCTTAGATCTTTAGTGGAAAAGTTTCTAGAGAAGGGAAAGAAGTTGTATGCGGCTTTCATGGATTTGAAGAAAGCATATGACAGGGTGGATAGACAAGGATTGTGGAAAGTGTTAAGAATATATGGAGTAGATGGGAAGTTGCTGAATGCTGTGAAGAGTATGTACGATGGTGCGAAGGCTGCAGTGCGTGTGGATGGTGAACTAAGTGAATTTTTCCCTTTGAAAGTTGGTTTGAAACAGGGATGTGTCATGTCTCCATGGCTGTTCAATCTGTACATGGATGGGGTAATAAAAGAGGTACAAGGTAGGGTAGTGGATGTTGGAGTGGCCCTGGTGAGAGAGGATAGTGTTTGGACACTCCCTGTACTGTTGTTTGCAGATGATACTGTGTTGTTGAGTGAAGACGAAGGGGAGTTGCAAGGCTTGGTGGATGAGTTTGAGAGAGTGTGTAAGAAACGGAACCTAAAGGTGAATGTAGGGAAGAGTAAAGTGATGGTCTTTGAGAGAGGTGAAGTTAGTGAATGTACAGCGAGGTTGGATGGTGAGGAATTGGAAAATGTGAGTACGTTTAAGTATTTGGGTAGTGTGATGAGTAAGGATGGAGGTTTGGAGGGTGAAGTGCTTGAAAGGGTACAGCAGGGAAGAAAGGTTGCTGGTTCCTTGAAAGCAGTGATAAGAAACGAAAGTGAGCATGGAAGTGAAAAAGTTACTACATGACAGTATTGTGATACCAACTCTAACGTACGGAAGTGAAGCTTGGACATTTTTGGAAGGACACAAGTCAAGAGTGAGAGCAGTGGAAATGAGTTATTTAAGAGGAGCCTGTGGAGTCACGTGGAGAGACAGGCTGACGAATGAGGATATAAAGGAGCGTTGTGGTGTGGATGTGGATGTGATAGGAAGCGTTATGAGGAATACACTGAGGTGGTTTGGCCATGTGGAGAGGATGGAGGGTGAAAGACTGACGAAGAGAGTGTATGTGAGTGGGGTGGAGGGGGGAAGAGGGAGGGGGAGGCCGAGGATGAGATGGAGGGATGGGGTGGAGAGGTATATGAGAGAGGGGGGTGTGAGTTGGGAGCAGGGCAGTGAAATGGCGGGGGACAGGGCGACTTGGAGGCGATTTGTTTGTGGCCACCCCAAACGGGATTGAGGCGTCTGGCAATAGATAGATAGATAGACAGAATAATAATAATAACAATAATAATGATGATAATAATAATAATAATCACACACCCTAGAGAAGTATTAACCCTTTGAAACCGGCGACACCTTTTTCTGTTTCCCTGTTTTATTTTTTATTCTTCATTACCTCTAGACACTTTTCTTTAGCCCACTCGAGACATCTTGTAGGGAAGGGATCATGAAAGCCCCATCTAACTCCCCTAGCTCAAAAGGCCTCTCCTACTCTGATCAAAACAGACAGGTGGAAGGAAAAATAAACTAAGAATTATACCATCGAGCTGAAGAGAATAATCACAGCACAACACAATGCCAGGCGCCAGTAGCAAGGGTAGGGGACTGTCCGTGTGACTTACCTAACATCCACTTTCCCGCTGCTAAATTTGTTCCGCATATTATCACAGAAGCCAAAAGGATGAAATCGTGCCATTTTTTCCCCTCCATCTTGATTTATGGTTTTGTGTGCATCGGATCCTACGTTCTTATATAACAGAGAATGATATCTGGGCTGTGTGTGTGCGTGTGTGTGTGTGTATGTGTGTGTGTGTGTGTGTGTGTGTGTGTGTGTGTGAGAGAGAGAGAGAGAGAGAGAGAGAGAAATACAGCTGCAGTCACGATCGTATACAAAAGCCATGAATCTCGCATTTTTTTTGACAGAGATGGAATTGCGCACACCGATCTTCTCTCCAAATGTTCTACTGTTAACTCACCTTTTTATCTGGAAGTTTCGACACGCCAACTTTGGGAAGAGACAAAAACGATACGAAAAGTGGAATCGTGAGTGACTGTTGTTGTAATTCAGATGTGGGGTTCATTGTTTATGCATATCCCCTGGTGCCTGTGTGAGGAGAGACGGTAACCATGCAACCAAAAGAGCAGCAGGCAAAATATTAAACACACACACACACACACACACGCACACACACATACTTGCACCAACCGGAAATATGTTAATGACGTCCCCATGTTGAAGAGGTTAAACAAAACACTTTTAACATCCTTAAAAATAAAAAGCACACGTAAATGAAAAAGTGAATAATATATCGAAGGGAAAAATTTTAAAACGAGAAATTGAAAATGAAAATTCCCATCGTACCACAATTCCCATCGTACCACTGAGGAAAGAAGGGAGGTAGTGAGAGAGAGTGAGGGGAGGTAAGGTAGGGAGAAAGAGAGTGGAGGGAGGCTGGAGGAGGGAGGGAGGGGGGAGGGGAGGAGGAGGAGGGTGGCCGAGTAACTAAGTTAGCCTAATAACGGTCATTGAGTTAGGGTAAACGATTTAGTGAGTCTTGCCCCGTATATAAGACGCAACGCCGCGGCAACCAAAACTCAGACGCCTTCTCCTTCTTTGCTGGTAGGACGTGGTGGTGGCGAGAAGGAAAAAGGGGGGAATAATGAAGAAATAAAGAAAAGAAAAAAGATATAAGGAAAAGAGATACAGACGAAAAAAAGTGAAGAGAAATAGGGTAGGATGAGAAAAAAGATGAGAAAGGAGGACACTCAGACGCAATCTCCTTTGCTGGCAGGACGCGGTGGTGGCGAGAAAGAAGAAGAAGGGAATAATGAAGAAAAATGTAATAAGAAGAGATACAGATGAAAAAAGTGGAGAGAAATAGTGTAAGACGAGAAAAAAGAGGGATTAATGAAGGAAAAAGAAATAAAGAAAAGAGATACCGAGGAAGAAAAGTGGAGAGATAATTACAGTGTAAGACGTGAAAAAAAGTGAGAAACAAACTCAGACGCTTTATCCTCCTTCGCTGGCAGGACGTGGTGGTGGCGAGAAAAGAAAAAACAAAAAGGAGGTATAATGAAAGAAGAAAAGGGAAATAGAGACATAGAGAAGAAAAAACTGGAGAAAAATAGTGCAATACAGAAACAGAAACACGAAAAATAAAATTAGAAACTCAAACTCATTCTCCTTCTATGTTGGCAGGACATGGGGGTGGGGAGAAAGAAAAAGGGGAATAAAGAAGAAAACGAGGAAGTAAAAAGACAGAGAAGAAAACGTGGAGAACAGAAAGTATGTATAGGAAAGACACGGTGAAGGGGAGAAAGAAAAAATGAAGAAAAGGGAAATCAAGAAAAGACATACAGACGAAAGGCGTGGAAAAAAATGATGTAATACAGGAAAAATAAGACGAAGGAAAAGATGAGAAAGAAAGAAAACGGATAAAGGGAAGAAAAAGTGGAAAAAGAAAATAATGAAAAAATGGGGGGAAAGTAAGACGGGAAAAAAGGAGATAAGAAAAGAAAGAAAAAAAAAAGGTGAAAAAGATAGTAAAAAAAGAAAGAGGAGGGGAAAAGCAGAAACGGAAAAAAATGTGCGAACGGAAGGGATTACACGTAGGCAAAAAATAAATAAATAAATAAATAAAACTAGACAAATGCAGGATTGTGAGGATCGTAATATGAGCATCGCTGAAGTCTAGAGGAGAGAATCACCCTGCGTCCGAAAAACATTAAGGTGTGACTGACTGAATGGGCTGTTCTAAGAGATCAAAGAAAAGACCGTAGGGAAAGGAGAAAGAAATATGGACAAGAAGGCAAGGTGAAGCAGATCAGAGAACAACTAAGAATGGAAGAGATGAACAGAGAAGACTTAAAACTGAACACTGATACGCCGTCTCCTCCCATAATAGGATGTTGCTCTACAAATGAAAAATATACTAAAAGGGAAGCAGAAAAAAAAAAGTAGGGAAAAGAAGAATAAAAAATACGAGACAAGTGAATATGGTGAAGAAGAGAAATATTTACAAAGATAAAGGAGGCAACACACACTTGGATTTCTATGCAAGAAGAAAAGAAAGAAAATGTGAAGAAAGAAATCTATAAAAAAACAAGAAAATTGCTGATAAACCACAATAACAGATCCTTGGAGGGGGGGGGGTTCTATGGGTGCTATGGAACCCCGCCCCTCCAATCAGTCACTCCCCCCCCCTTTTTTTTTAACTGCTTCAGACACGAAAGACGTATCACGATAATGGATGACGCGACTCGATATTGTAATGGCCTTCAAACAAATTGGCTTAGTCTTCTTTGGTTGTAAGGTACAGCTGCCCTATTTCCTAATGCCTGCCATACTGTTACCACTCTTCTCTAGTCTATCTGTCTATCTATTGCCAGACACCACAATCCCGCAAAGGGTGGCCATTTGACACTGAGTTAGTTGTTTTACAGGGGCACCAACCCTCCACTAACCCACTTGTTGACACATAGGGAGCACGTATGGTTTGGTACAGGCTTGAAACACCTACCTTACTAACTGTCCTGGCTGGTTACCTCTTGAGAGTTAGTTCCCAGATTATCCTAGCTTGCTACATTTTAAGAGCTGCAAAGTGTGTCAGGCAGAGTTAGCAAATTATATCTCTGCAGTGTTCGCCCAGCTTCCCATGCGCCGGAAGTGACAAACATTTCGTCTATGACATTATTGTTAATGCAAAATACTCACCTCTATTTATATATTAAACAACGCATATTATACAATGCCTATACCTAACCTACTAAATATGGAATTTTACACCAAAAACAACAAGGAAAGCTCATGTTGTTTTTATGAAACTTGCTCTGCAGGTAGGACATGGCGGCCAAATATAATTCAATGACTTTAGAGACGACACTTAGAAAACGTGAAAAAAAGAGTATGGAAATAAAAGAGAGAGAGAGAGAGAGAGAGAGAGAGAGAGAGAGAGAGAGAGAGAGAGAGAGAGAGAGAGAAAAGCGAGGATATAAAAAAGTAAATCCAGAATAAGTTCCCCCCCCAAAATGTTACGAGGCATTCCACCTATAGTATAATTACATCTCATGAAAATAAATGTATTCATAATGTCTGAAGAAAAATCAGAATATTGTGTCTCCTGATGCAATGGATATTAAGGACACTAAGAAAAGAAAGAGTATGAGATGAGTAGAAAGAAGTTCTTGCCTTCATTAGCGTTTTTTAAGCCTAGGATACATTTAACTAAAGGGAGAGTGAAATTTTTGCCATCAGTCTACATCTGCAATTTACTCCATGCTTATACTGGTGCCTTTTATACAACTCAATAAATTAGTCAAAACTCCGTATAGTGACTCGGGAGAAGATGCCTAATTCACCATTAAAACAAAATTAAATGAGCGTTCAAATAAACTGCCATTATTTCAAGACCCAAAAGAATCGCAATATGAATGAAGGTGGTGTGCTTTTATGCGTCATTGCGAATATGGAGACCCTATATATATCTTTAAAACTGTAATTTTATTAATGAAACACGGCAGTAAGATGCTTTGCCTCTGCACCTCGTTGTTGACTATAAATGAATCATGCTGGCTAACCACATTCTATATTCAAAAGTGATATACAAATGATCATCAAAATATATGAAGATCAGCTACGCTTTCATGTACAAAGGTATGGCCCCCGACATTACAGAATCCAACGTGGAAGGCTTAGGATAAATGCCTATGGACTGCAAGAAAGTCATTAAGGCAGACAATCAAGTTTTTAAAAGCCCAGCCCTCCTCTACAAAAAGACACTCAGCAGTTGAATTTATAAGCAGATCCGTAAATGAAATGCTGAGCGAACATGGAAAAAAGGGGGAAGGAGGAGCGAGGGGGTGAATTATCTCCAAAAATCTGTCCATTCAGATAAACAAATTCAGGTTCTTGAAGTTGCAGCCTGGATGTGCTTGCCTATGATCCACCGACTCTCCATAACAATCCGGATCCATAGCAATAAACCTCACGTATCAGTTTTGCCCCATACCATCCCAGTTAACCAAGTCATTACCCCACTTCACCCCACCCATCCTGTCGCACTCAACCCCACCTATCAGTTTTATTCCCTACCAAGCCACCCAACCCCGCCATTACTCCACTTCACCCCCGTCCAGCCTGTCACACTACCCTACCCCATCCATCAGTTTTACTCCATACCACCCCAATCAACCAAGACATTACCCCACTTCACCGCACCCCATATTTTACATTCTACCCTACCCCACCGATCTGTTCTACTTCCTGCCACCCCACCCAACCCCGCCATTACACCACTTCACCTCATCCAACCTGTCATACTGTATCCTACCCCATCCATCAGTGGATCTTACCATATTTGATGGGCGTGAGGTTGTGCAGTATGGATGGTCCCTGATCTCCCTGTGTGGTGGGCGTCAGCAGGCCGTTGATGGAGTACCCGCCCATGCCCACACCTACGCCCACGCCCGCCCTCAGCCCGCCTCGGAGATTGGCCTCGTGGTATCCGCCTGCGCTGGTGCTGCTCCCTCCGCCTTCGAGCATTTTATCATCCATTTTATTTTTTTTTTTTACTTTTTAGCTATTAATTATACTTTACTTGTAGCTTTGTGATGTTCCGGAGTTTATTCACTGCTTCCAGCATTGCAAATAATTAAATATCTCTCCCGTTTCGAGATAGTCTTGAGAACCAACTTTCGTAATAGGTCATATAATCAAATATCAAGGGAGGTCAGTTGTGGTGACAGCCTCGTGGGATTATCTCATTCAGTACGGTGACGTCTCCTAGATAATATACTTGCTATTAATGAACGATTTTATTTACCTTAGGACAGACTCTCTTTAAGTCAAAACATTCTTGTGGGGTAAACAGGAGTCACAGTATTACGAGAGGACAAACTTGAAGATAGCCTACCGCTGCACCAGGCCAGAACTAAATTCACCACTTCATGTTAAGCTGGCGGTCACAGTTTCACTAGGTCAAACGGAGGTCATAGATTACAACAGCACGGGATGGTAAACTTGACGTCACAGCTTCACTTGAGGTCGCATCAGCACAAGGTCAGGTATGAGGTCCCCACTTTATGAAGGTTAAAGGTTATAACAGCATGGGAGGTCAAAGTAGAGGTAATTGCTTGACGAGAGAATAAACATAGGTCAGATCAGCACGAGAGTTCAAATCTTAGGTTACCAGTTCATGAGAGATTAAATGGAGGTCAAATTTAAGGTCAAGGCAGCACGATAGTTCAAATTTGAGGTCACCATTTCACGAGGTCTCAAACTGGAGGTCAGAGCAGCACCGGAGGTCAAGCACGACAGGAGGTCAAACTTGAGACGAATGCAGAAGTGTAGGAGGGAGAGAGAGACGGAGGGAGGAGGAAAGGGGCGGGGCTTCGATGGTAGGGAGGAGCGTGGGAGGGAGGAGTTTTGATGCACGGTAGGAGGGGAGAGACAGAGGGAGGGAGAATGAGGGAAGGAGAGACGGAGGAAGGGAGAGACAGAGGGAGATAAGGAGGGAGGCAGAGACGAAGGAGGAATGGGCGGAGTTTAACGGAAAGGGAGGAGCTTCGGGGAACGGAGGGAGGAGCTTTGAAAATTGGGAGGTTGGGCTTCAAAGGAGGAGGGAGGGACTTAAAGAGAAGGGATAGTATTCTCGTGTGCTTAGAATGCTTTGCATGACCTTTCTTTCAGCGATATATTGAGCATTTTTGAACCTTGTTATCAAGAGGGTAACTTGAATGTTAAAAATGGGATAGTCAAGGGATGGTCCATGGAGAACTCATATGGATGGGTGGTGTTCAGGTATTCCCCGGAAAATTTGGGGTGGCCAAGTACCGGTAGGCTATACTGCAGGGATAGCCAATACCACTGTTCAAAATCCATACAATAACTGCTCTGGCTACATCACTGCTTATTATTTTTACGTGTATCATTTATGCTGTTCTGAGTATGGGTATAATTCCTTTTTGAATGTGGCACAATTTTGTTTATTCATTTTTTTTTTTGGGGGGTGGGGGGTTAGCTAACATATAAAAGGATATATAATGTTAAGGAAAAGCTGACTGGGACGAGAATATTGGCGTTGCAGGGCGGGGCTTGAAAAAAAGAAGGGCGGGGCTTAGAGGGATTGAGGGAGGCGCTAAGTGGGAAGGAGGGAGGGGCGTAGAGAGATTTGAGGGAGGGGCTTAGACAGTAGGTGGAGTCAGTGATGGGGAAGGGAGGGAGAGGAAAGCTGGGGAGAATGTAAGAGGAAGGAGGGGGAATGAAATAGGAGAGCAGGGAGGGGGAGGTGCATAGAACATGAGAGAAAGGGAGGGGGTATGTTGAAGAGGGGGGGAAGGACAGGGGGGGGAACATTTAGGAGAAAAAAGGGTAGGGGGTTGTGGGTGGGTATGGAAGGAAAGGGGGTGAGGAGGGGAAGTGAGGGAGTGAATGAGAGGGATGGGATGAGGTCTGGGTGGGGAGGGAAAGGGGGAGTGGGAGAGTGTATAAGAGGAAGGGAAGGAGTTTGGTGGGGAACGGGGTGTATAGAGGGGGAGTAGGGGAGTATACGAGAGGGAGGGGAGGGAGAATAAGGGGAGGTGAAGGAGTGCAAAGGAAAGCAAACAGCAATAAACTTAGCCTAATGGTCCTTTCAAGGTTGTTTCCGATAGAGAAGACTAAATAAGGGAAGAAGAAGAAAGAAGAAGAGGAAGAAGATGGTGATGATGATAATGAAGAAGAAGGAAAAGAAGAAGAAGAAGAAGAAGAAATGATGATGATGATGATGATGATGATGATGAATAAGGAGAAGATGAAGATGATGATGATGATGATGAAGATAAAGATGATGACGAAGAAGAAGATGAAAATGATGATGATGATGATGATGATGATAATGATGATGAAGAAGAAGAAGCAAAGAAAATAAAACAAGTCATCGTCGTGAAATGGTTGTAATTACGGCAGACAATCAGTTTTTGCTGAGTCCCTGTTATAGCCCAAAACAGGATCCCTCAGCAGTCGACGTTACACCCAGGTCCCCAGTGGTAGTGCTGGGTGGAGAGAGAGAGAGAGAGAGAGAGAGAGAGAGAGAGAGAGAGAGAGAGAGAGAGAGAGAGAGAGAGAGAGAGAAATATTGATACTTGAAGACTTATATCGTTAGCTCTCCCCTTCCCTCCCTCCCTGCTCTTCCTCCATGCCCCTCCTCTCTCTCTCTCTCTCTCTCTCTCTCTCTCTCTCTCTCTCTCTCTTTTAAAAACACACTAGGATCGCAACCGATACGTCCCTGGTTCACTTCTGGAACTTGTCATGAGGTCTTTGGGCAAGTTCGTCTTTACTTCATTATATCCACACTTACAAATGAAATAGGGACCTGTGCTGTAAATTTAATGGTTGCCTGTCGTAGTCTGAGGGGAGATTTGGATTTAAAGAAATTGAATGTCTGTTTGGTTGTCTCCATGGTTGTTCAATCTGTACATGGATGGGGTAATAAAAGAGGTACAAGGTAGGGTAGTGGATGTTGGAGTGGCCCTGGTGAGAGAGGATAGTGTTTGGAAACTCCCTGTACTGTTGTTTGCAGATGATACTGTGTTGTTGAATGAAGACGAAGGGGAGCTGCAAGGTTTGGTGGATGAGTTTGGGAGAGTGTGTAAGAAACGGAATCTAAAGGTGAATGTAGGGAAGAGTAAAGTGATGGTCTTTGAGAGAGGTGAAGTCAGTGAATGTACAACGAGGTTGGATGGTGAGGAATTGGAAATTGTGAGTACGTTTAAGTACTTGGGTAGTGTGATGAGTAAGGATGGAGGTTTGGAGGGTGAAGTGCTTGAAAGGGTACAGCAGGGAAGAAAGGTTGCTGGTTCTTTGAAAGCAGTGATAAGAAACAGGGAAGTGAGCATGGAAGTGAAAAAGTTACTATATGACAGTATTGTGATACCAACTCTAACGTATGGAAGTGAAGCTTGGACGTTGTTGGAAGGACACAAGCCAAGAGTGAGAGCAGTGGAAATGAGTTACTTAAGAGGAGCCTGTGGAGTCACATGGAGAGAGGCTGACGAATGAGGATATAAAGGAGCGTTGTGGTGTGGATGTGGATGTGATAGGAAGCGTTATGAGGAACACACTGAGGTGGTTTGGCCATGTGGAGAGGATGGAGGGTGAAAGACTGACGAAGAAAGTGTATGTGAGTGAGGTGGAGAGGGGTAGATGGAGGGGGAGGCCGAGGATGAGATGGAGGGATGGGGTGGAGAGGTATACGAGAGAGGGGGGTGTGAGTTGGGAGCAGGGCAGTGAAATGGCAGGGGACAGGGCGACTTGGAGGCGATTTGTTTGTGGCCACCCCAAACGGGATTGAGGCGTCTGGCAATAGATAGACAGATAGAATGTCTGCTTTAATGATTAGTGTATCAGATAGAGCCAGGATTCCGGGGGCTTGAATGATGAGTGAATGGAAACGTGGCCCATTGTTTTTGGACAACCTTAGGCCGTCTGGACGTTGCTACTCCTCACCCTGTGGGAAAGGAGGTCCGGATGATGATGATGCAATATAAAGACGGTAATCCTTAGGAGTTTTCTTCTTTTTTCTTTCTTTCTTCCTCTTCTTTTTTCATCATCATCATCATCATCATCATCATCATCATCTCCACCCTCTTCTTTTTCTTATTCTTCGTCAGAATCATCATCATCATCAATATAATCATCATCATCATCATCATCATCATCATCACCACCTTCTTCCACTTTAGAATCATCATCATCTTCTTCGGAATCATAATCATCATTATCATCATCATTACCTTTTTCTTCGTCTTCTTCTTCGTATTCATCTTCTTCTTCTCCTCCTCCTCCTCCTCCTCTTCTTCCTCTCCTCCTCCTCCTCCTCCTCCTACATACTAAATACTACTACTACTGCGGCTGCTGCTGCTGCTACTACTACTACTACTACTACTACTACTACTATTACTACTACTCTTTTCTTTCTTCCCCCTATCCTTCTCTCCTTCCTCTCCTCTATCGCTCCCCTCTTTCCTCCTTCTCCCTCCCGCTCTCACCCTGTCCCTCTATTTCAGAAGCAGAAGTCCACAAAATGAACCTCTCACCTCTGTCATGTTGGATTTCAATGCACACAGTTTTCTTCACCATTTGGCCACAGTCAGCCATGTATTAAATTTAGAAGTATTAGTAACGGGTAACGGTAGCAGAGAGTGATATCGGGATGTATTTACGTCAGGTGGGACGTATGAAAGAACAATAAACATGGTGATACCGAGTTAGATTCACAGACAGTTTCCTTCAACAGCTGGGATCGAAACAGTGACCACATATTTTCCAACTCATATAGCTTCTTTTCATCTGAAGGGGCTGAGCCACTCAAACAACGCTAATAAAATATGATGAACCTCTGAGTTATGAGTTAGGAATGAATCTCCTTGGTTGATAGTCAAACTGCCCCTCTAATCTGACTTCACATGGCCATCACATGATTTGAACGGTGTTAGGGATACCTGCACGGTTAGAATAAATGAGCTATAGTTTTCTCCATGCCACTAACACTTCTGACAATTTAATGGTTTATCCCGAAAGGTCTGTCTTACTAACACTTTACAAGATAGTGCTACATATCTGTCTTGTAAGTTCGTGAGTATACTGCTTAACTGAGGCCTCAAATTTTTAGTATGCTGACATCCCATATGTTCTGTTCTTGCTTCAGTCCTACTATTCTTCTTCTGGGAGAATTTCTGGAGTGAGTTAGAGTCCATCAATTCCCTTCAGTACTATGTTTTATCTACAGTATACTGTCCTTTCAACCACCTGCGATTTTCGTTAAACAGTGTGAAAGGTTGAAGCTATAGCCTATCATCTTTCAGCTTAAAGGATTCTAATCTACTGAAGCAAATCTCTGAGCTTTTAGAACCTTTCTGTGTGATTCTTGTGTCACTCAGATTCAGGACAGTATCGAGAGTGACCCTGTGAACCAATGACTATATACACACATCCGGGAACAGCTGCAGTGGGGATCCTTACATTTTGTCAGTATAGCCTCGCCATTAGCTCGAAACACTGCAGCTAAATTTTCCATATATCTTTCCGGAGTTTTAGTCAGTTTTTAAAATTAGATTATCTTATATGTGCACACTTAAAAGGCGATAGTAAATAGTCAAATGCGTACAAAAGATTTTAAATTGCAAATGACCACCTGCTTGCAGCGGTTTTAATAAATTTTTATCCAGTCTGTCATTATAATCTTGCTAAGTTTCTCTACCGTTTGAGCAATGCTGCGTACGGTTAGACTGCTGGTAAGCTTGCGAAGTAAATGGCCAAGTATCTATGGATGACCAAGTGGGCGAAATGGGTGTGGATGGACAAGTGGGTGTGGATGGCCAAGTGAGTTGGATGACCAAGTGGGTGTGGATGGCCAAGTGGAGGTGGATGGCCAAGAGGGTGTGGATGACCAATTGGGAGTAGATAACGATGACAGCAGAGTTGACTGGATGACGATGTGTTTTATTTGCGAATATAAATAAGGTGGATGTTTGTGGCTATGGATGATTCAAATTGTAGACATAGTGAAATGAAAACCTTCATACAACGCAACCCTGTCTTTTCCCAAGTTCCTGATGGTGGTGGAGGTGGTTGTGTTTCAAAAATGTGATCTTTTGCCTACCAACGATGTGATGACTTCAGTACAAGTTTCCCTCCCCTACCACCATACCCTCCACACAGATGATGAAATAGCACAGTTTGGTGAGTACTGAAGATGACAGAGGTTTGGAGTAATGCCAATCTACTACATGAGCCATTCAGGCAGACGGTCTGTTTTTGCTAAGTCCCATTCTTCCCCTTGAATATAGCCCACAATGGTCAGTTTATATACAGGTCCCTAGTTGAACTGTTGAGTTAGGAGATACAAGGGAGAGAGTTCACCAGTATGACTGGCCCAGGAACTGAGCTCTAGTTCTTCTAACTGGGAGTTTGATTAATACTTTTTACTAAAAAGGGAATAAAACAAAGTACATCACGTTTGGGTAAGGCTTGGGGACTTAGCATAAGAAGCTTTGAAACCTTTTCCATAGCAGTTTATTTTGCTTATCACACCTTAACACTCTTGCATGTTGTTTACATCATTATTATAAACATACTTTGCATCAGTAACATACAAGAGGATACTGAGATATAATGTTCAGAATATACCTCTGAGAAAAATTTTCTACAAAATCTCAAAAGACCATTTATAATACAATCTTTAACGATACTTCGTTCCCTTACCAGTGTTGCCACGGTGCCAGCAGAGAATGGAGCCAGGGCTGTGCCGCGCTTACCTGCAGCGGTGGCACTATGATGCTGCCAAAGCCACCTGCCGTCAGTTTGTGTATGGTGGGTGTGGCGCCAACCTCAACAACTTCCCCACAGAGGCACACTGCCGTGCCGCATGTCCTGGTGGGTTGAAAGTAGTTGCTGTTAGGTAGCAAGTCAAATTGGGTTGTTTGGAATGAAGAATTTTGAATTGGACTAATCTGGGTTGAAGAGACTGGAATGGGTTGATTACTGACTTAAACTGGGTTGGAGAGGTTTGAATTGCAATGGAGGGGGCTAAACTGAGTTGGAATTGAATTAAGTTGGAAGAGGTTGAATTAGGTTGGAAGAGGTTGAACTGGGTTGAATTGGGTTTGGAAGGGATTGAAATGGGTTGGAAGGGGCTGAACTAGGTTGGAGAGGATTAATTTGAGTTAGAGAGGATCTAATTGGGCTGGAGGTGGAGGAAGTGAGTTATTGGAGGGTAAAGCCCAGTCAGCACTAAGTGTCCACCTATGGTGTTTGAATATGGTAGCAGAAAATGCTTAAGAAATGAATATGTAGTCAGAAGCAGCTCAGGTACCATTGCTACTTTAGAGAGTTTGTCAGTGAATAAAATATTGTGGCATCGGCACTTGTCACCTGTCAAAATAGACATGCCATTATTTTACACCAATGTAAGGCTATACATTGTCACTGTCCCTAATTTTAAGCCACGAGAGCCACCTAATGATGTACAGTACCTTATTAAGTAAAAACCTAAAGGATAAATACTGTATTACCATTGCTTTGTGGTGGCAGTTGTATTTGAGCTATTTCCCAGAATACACATAGCAGCCACCCAGACACTACAGTAGACAGAGGAATAAGTATGTGTGTGCAACAGAGGTGCTGATCCATGGTCTGCCTGATTAGCAGTGTTCAGACACATGTGAAAACTGATAATGATTATATGTGTTACTATTTCTTATAATTTCCATGTACACATACTAACACTTTATTACTTTTCACATTGTTAGCTTATGAAACTGTTTAATACTGCTTGGTAAACATGAATATGACTCACTGTCACCAAAGATCAAGCACTAGTTTTACTCCTCACAAGAGCAATGATATTCTTACAAATAGCACCCTGTCTTTTACAATATTAGATTCATATTACCAGACATATACCCATTAGTATAAACAAACATAAGAACAGAACTGTACTGTAATTCATCACCTCTTGCACTGGTAATTGTACTTGCTCTTTGTGCTGGATTTCCTTACTGTTCCATAACCTTCTTAGGTATTGTCAGTAAAGTACACTTTGTGGGCGTGGCAAGTGAGTGAGCATTTGTACATACACCTATCATCATAATTTCATCTTGGTGTAAACTTTCAACATTTCTGGTGAGAACTGTGTCAGTAGACGCTTGGCTATCGATCAAATGGTAAAACCCAGAAATGGGGTGATTACCCTTGCTAATTTCACCCCCTAAGCATGGAAAAAAAGTTTAGGTAAAAATATGAGTGTAGTATCCCATATTTAGTTGTTAGAATTCATGCATGAAAACAATGTTCCAAAAGGAAATAATTTTAAAATTGATTTCATAGTGAAGTACAGTATGTCAATTGAAGCCCTAGGTACATTCCTTTGGAATGCTGGGATTCCAAGGGGTTTCTTTCGTTTCACTAGTAAATATGTAGCTATAAACAAAATTTTTTGAATGTATCTACTACCTGCTGAAAGAAACTCTTCTCTATCTCACATAGTAAAAAAGTTCTTGGCCTCTGAAAATCATCGCAGTTGGGCCATGTCGTGTTGGGCTTCTCATTTCTCAGCTGAACGTAGAGTATATATCACTTCACTGTGCTTGCTCACTCGCTCGTAATCATAACCAAAATTATCCAACCACCAGATGAAATTCACTGCCCAACTGACAAAAGAAAGACCTGCTATGTGTCTGAGTCTGTGTGTGTGTTGGAGACTTCCCCCTGCCACCTCCACCCTGACTCCATCTGCCGAGTGGTGCCATGCTCATGCCAGGTGGAATTTACTGATAACTTGGGAAATAGGCTGGCATGTGAAGACACCACTACTCCAGATTCTACTCATACAACCACCACTACCATCACCACCACCACCGCTACCACCACTGACAAGCCAGATGGTGGTGATTATTCTGGTGAGATATAACCTTCTGTATTCTGTTTGTCATAATGCCACCTATGATGCTATGATGTCATAATGCCACCTATGATGCTATGATCTGAGCTAGCAAATGTCACAGGACATAGCTGAAAAACACCCACTGGAGAAAGGGTGCCCTGATGAGGTTAACATACAGCTCAGAAGGTAGCAACATATTGGCATCATGTTTTGGGATACCAGGATTGTGTGCTGGTCAGGAAAATAAAAACTCCCTTAATTGCCCAGATTGACACAAGTGAAATGCTACTACTGTTGTACAGAACAAGATACAGACTAAATGAAAAATCTCTTAATGTAATCCAGATGTTCCTGA
The DNA here is from genome assembly GCF_032717465.1 of Coenobita brevimanus. Classification (NCBI taxonomy): domain Eukaryota; kingdom Metazoa; phylum Arthropoda; class Malacostraca; order Decapoda; family Coenobitidae; genus Coenobita; species Coenobita brevimanus. The sequence continues at coordinate 27,688,930 of NC_137060.1, read as the reverse complement.
ACTGTTAGGCTATTCCAACAACAAAGAATTAGCACACTTTTCATGTGAATATGTACTGTACTGCATTAAAAGTATAATGTACAAGAGCTCAATTAGTTCAACTGCTCACAAAGTACAGAACAGTACAGTTTGCTTTTCCCCATGTGAGTTTTCAAAGTACAGTACATTGTGTTCATCTGATGCTTGTTAAAATTTGACATTTAAAGCATCTATTTTTGCTATCAGATCAACAGTAAATAAATAACTTATTCTTAGAGTTCTGCTGTTACCTATAAAGTTGATTTGTCACTTCCACCCAATTTACAGCCCTTGTCGTTCATATCCTCATCATCTCAAACTCCCTGCTCCCTCCTGCAGTCTCCCAAATAGGATGGCCATGAGAGAAATGCTTTCAGGCTCCCTTATCCTAACAAATCTCTCTTATTCACCTAAATACTGCTTCACCTCTTTCTCCATACAAAATAGATGTTTATAACTTATCCTAAATAATGAGCATTGCCTGCAGCTGGATCTTTTGTTTCTTTAATCATATTCATCAACTGATTTTCTTTGGCAGATAATCTCCTGTGGTACCTGATTCCCCTTGCTGTTATACTTCTGGCTGGCTGTATGGCTGCCCTCGGTTGCTACTTGTTGTATGCCAAAAGGAGACGAAACAGTAAGGCTACAGTATCCCTTGCAAGAGACAACCACTCCTCTGATGAACTGGTACAAGATTCAACTCCTTGCAAATATGATTAAGAAATAACATTGTCAGTCCTTAAATTCAGGACAAAACTTTCTAAATTCTTTCTAACACCTGACTTGTTTTATTCTTCTTTGGGGAGACCTTTCTTAAATAAGTTTGTTGGAGATTGTTCCTATTCTTTTCACTGCATGAGGATTACCCAAAGTAAGTAAAATAAAATAGTCTAGAGGTAGTAAGAACCATTGATTTCCTCAGGCTGAAAGGGTTAACAACAGCTGTAAGGCCAGCATTCTCATTGGGTAAGGAAGCTCCCTAGCACCTCTTCTGAAGCAACTTACTTTTGGATATGACTGGTTAATATCCATTTGTACGGTACATTACTTATGCAAATTACGACGATACTGGAAGAATTTATATAATGCAGGAGAGGACAGTAACTTCGTAAGGTGTAATCAGCAAAGTAAATCGCTTAGGAAAAGGTGTTATGGAGCTTCCGTACACATCCAGAATACAGGTATAAACGAGAATCAAGCCTAACATAAAACCAAAAGATATTGTCTAATACTTCCCTATTTGCTGACAAAAACAAACTTTATTTCTCTTGCAACAGCCAGAGTTTAAGCTTCCTGTGGTGTGGTTTTTCATGACAGTTTTATCTAGCTGTGTAAGGATGATTCTTATCATTCCAGTCTGTTGTGCCCTTTTAGGTACAAATTTCCAGTACAAGAATTTTACGATAGTATTTAATAAGTGAACTATGTTCCTGTAATTCACTAGATTTTTGACACATTTTATACAATATAGCTGTTTTTAAATCAATAAAGGCTTACTTACAAACATGTTTCATTGCTTAGTCACAGTGTACCATAATTCTAGCACCTAATAAATAATAAAGCTAACAAGCTCTGCCAGGTTTCTGGAATAGTCTTAACCCTTGAATCTGGTGACATTATACAGCATTATATTTTTGGGTGCCTTCAGACAATTTTTTTCAGCTTTGGTATGACTTTTAGAACTAGACGGATAAGATGTTACTTTAAATACCCTCTTTTCAGAATGTCAATGCACTGAAGGAGTTAATGCCCAGGTATGGACTGAAGACGCCTCCAAACTACAAATTTAATATAGGGTACTGCTTAAATATTTGATACTGTACTATGGTCATTATAAAACTCAAAACCAATAAACTTACAGACTGCTAATTAGTAAATAACAACAAAGTTTATCTTCTACACTTTTAAAGTAGTGGTACAGAATGTTAATGGGGGCACTAAAATTCATGCAGTCCTTTTGTGGCCACCACACTCAGACTTTTGTTTCCCACCAAGGTCTCTATGGCAACAGCCACTTTCCTTCTCTGTGCTACATTGCACAGAATGAATTATATTTCCCCCCACCATTGCCTTAGCTCATCCCACTCTCTCTCTCTCTCTCTATCTCCATACATGCCATTCAGTGAACATGTCAAGATAAATCTGGGACCTTTACATCAACAAACTAGATAGGTATGTTGGTGTAAGCCAGAGTTACAATGATACAGATGTTATGCTAAAGATGACCTCTAGATATATAGAAGACCAAGGTATCGTGAAGTAAATTATACAAGAAGAGTAACTGAAAGAATGAGTACAAATACACCCATTAAGGTCCCAGGAGGAAGCAAAGTCCTTGCAATAGTCAATACAATCATTTTTTTTTCCAGCAGGATTAATATTCCTTGCTTCTAAACCACTTGAACACTCCCAGCATACTACAGTATGATTATCAGTCTGGTTATGGTTGTTGGTGCTGTGCCACCCCAGTTTGTCTGAGTGGACCCATCAACTGCAAGCAAACAAAAACCCCTGCACGGCAATCCCATGCAGTGAAGCATTGTTCCCATGCAGCTGACAGTGTCTCACCACAAGGTGTGGGGTTTAGTGTAGAAGTGTGGTTCCTTGGTGTTATCCATTCTCTCCACATGACCATACAGTCTCAGATGCTGCATCTGTGTCTCATTACCCAGTTAACAGGGGCACCACAGTAGGCTCCACATCACTCCATTATTTGGTCAATCAAATGATTATTATAATCATTTGATGAAAGTATCTTGACTCCAAAGGGTCAAAACATTTTAAACTCCCATTACCTCCTGAGACTACTGAAACATTATATTCTTTACTTTAACTTTGCCTAAAAGTGCCTGCTGTCCACCTTGAATGCTGCATTTAAATGATATATTAACACTAAAATATGATAGTTGTCACATGGACATGCTATGAAAATGACATGCAAATTTTTTTTTTTTTTTTGGTCACTGAGCAAAGTGAAATAACTTGCAAAAGGACGAAAATCTAGGCCAAGTTTGAGTAAAAATGGTATAGGATTGTATACTAGGCCCCACAGTCCAATGGCATGTTTAATGGAGGCCACATCTAACCTCTCTAGTTCAAGTCTCTCCAAAGATAAATAAAACTTTAGATATAGTACGATTAATATGCAAATTTATGCCATCGGATTGTGTGGAGTAATTTCCTCTGCTTACTACTTGTATTAAATCCGATTCTTTACCATCACTGGATGAAATGTCAAACTAAAACCTGACAAAATGAAGTTTTATTTTGGGCACTGTTAGTACCAAGCAATTATAGCCTTTAAATGAAGTCATAGTACACTGTATCATACATCAATGGTAAATGCCAATCTACAGTATGGTACAATACAGTACTAACATGTCATCACTGTACGACAGTAATAACAACATGTTTCAATAACTTGTGCATGGTATGACAGGAATACATTCATAAATGAAACGGTTACAATATGCAACTAAACTTAATCAACAGAAACAAACCTGAACTTGGAGCTTCACATGTAAAAACCATTCTGGATATTTAGATATCTAATACAATACATCACCATCATCATCCAGACCTCCTTTTCCACCCTAGGGCAGGATGAAGAGTAGCAATGTCCAGACAGCCCAACTTTGCCCAATCCAATGGGCCAAGCTTCCATTCACTCATAATTCAAGTCCCCAGTGCCCTGGCTCTATCTGATACTCTAAAAAAAAATTTCACCACATTCTGTAGCTTCACATAAACGTATCCAACAGAGTCAATCCAAACGCTGTCATGTTAAAAAGGGGTGCCTAATCACTGATCAGGCACTTCTTCTCACATCATTCATCCAGCCAGCTCGATCTCTTGTAAGTCCCCTAGTCTCACTGACTTCCATACCTCTCTTCCTCACACACTTATCCACCATATCCCTCCACTTTCTTCTTGGCCTACCTCGCCTCCTCCCTCCTCCAAATTCGCTCAGATACTTATTCACCACTCTGTTGTTATCCATTCTCTCCACATGACCATACAGTCTCAATACACTCTCTTCAGTTCTGGTGTCCACAGACTTCCTCACTCCGCATCTTTCATAAATCACACTATTTCGTATCCTATCCACACTCTGCACTCCAAATACATTCCTCAGCAGTCCCATCTCCACAACTCTTACTCTCGACTTTTCATTTTCATGCCACATCATAGTCTCACACCCATATGTTAAAGATGGCACTAACACTCCTTCATGTACGCCTTGCACAGCTGCAACACTCAAGCCTCTGTTTTAACAAGGCCTTTATAGCACCAGCTACTTTCCTCCCTTGTGTCACTCTACTTTCCACTACTTTTGCGCATTTTCCTTTCTTTTCTATCACTGTACCCAGGTATTTGAACTCTCTCACCAATTCCAGTCTCTCTCCATTCACTGTAACATGACACTGGAAGTAACTTTCTATCTCGATTACCATCGCTTTACAGTACTCTTTTCTGCATTTACTCTCATGGCACGACGCTCACAGACATCAGCAAACTCTGCACTAGTCTACCAAGTTCTTGTTCGATATTTGCAAGTAGCACTGCATCATGAGCATACAATAAATTTGAGATATTCCATCCATCACCATTCATTACCAACACCATCCCTCTTTCCATTACTCATGTTTTTACTTCTCTCACCACCCCATATATACCGGTATATAAATTGAACAACCACAGGGACATCACACAACCTTGTCGTACGCCCACACTGATCGTGAACCATCCACTTCAATGTCCATTTACCCTAACACATGCCTCACTACCATCATAAAAACTCTTGATGGTACCTAGCAGCTTACCATCTACACCATAAATGCGCAAAACCCACCACTATCCTTCTGTCTACAATACAACATACTATTTTTTTTTTTTTTATGATGGGAATGATGAGAAAACTTATTACAACATTATATTCAGCTATTAAAGGAAAAAGACAGCAGAATCTTACAGCCTCAGATTTCATGAGCACTCTCATTCTATATACCATACAAATACTCTGCCACTTCCTTATAATTAATCTTCATGACAGTTTCATAATCTTCTAATATCTGACCCTCTCTCTTTCTAATAACCATTCTATGTTACCCTTCCTCTGAATCGCTTCCAGAATTACTGCTATCACTTTCAGCATCAAAATAACTAAGTCCATCACTTTTCTGAGTTTCCTTGGCATCCTCAGAGTCAGGAAACAGATCATCATGCTGGTCACCCTGGTATGCAAGGTATGAATCAGTATGATGCTTCAAGACGACATACAGAGTTGGGTTCTCTATTACAGTCTTATTGGCAAGATTCAGGCGCAGACTTTTATTGGGGAAGAGCTCCTGAAACACCATGCCCTGACCTTCCATATCAGTTTTTACCAAGATGGATATACCGCCAAATGAAGCAGATTGATAATATGCTAGTTTTTCCTTGACGTCTGTTGGGAGATCACTATTAGGGTCAAGGTAACGGGCCAGGAGTTTGTTTATGGTGGTATTTTCGTCCACACCAACCTCCGAGAGGGTGAGGTCTGCCTGGTGAAAGATAAGCTTCACATGCCATCTGCAAGGAAACAAGTGTTGTGAGGGTATTAAAAATGCAAAATAAACTTTTTATACTGTATATACCAGTATATATATATATATATATATATATATACACAGTATATACTGGTAGTTAAAGCCAAATTTTAATTATACCACAACCATCGACATTATATGAAAAACAGTACTGGTAATGAAAATGCTATGACTCAGGTACTGTAGCTACTACTGTAAAGAAAAAACAGAAATTATTGCAACCATCAACCCTGGGAGGCAGTGTCCTACCATATGAAAGAAGTGTGGCTACAGCTTGATAATTAGTACCTAATTATCATTTTGAAACAGGAAACTCAGCCACAAGTATAGAGTCAATATCCAGGCTGAGATTAACACATAGTTAAAAATCTTATCACAAATGATATTTTTATTTTATACAATATGACATTTTTTCATTAAATAAAAATGTGAAGACAAAACACAAGTTCTGCCATTACATGAAGAAAATAAGTATGGTTGCTGACTTGTTTCATACATATTAGTACAGAACATATAAATAAAACCCACACATAAATACACATGTACACAGATGGTCAAACCAACCTTGCTGATGATTCGCTGAACTCTATAAGCACAAGAATTCATGTAGCTTTCTACTTCTTTTCCCACTAATTACCTTCGCTTTCATCCTATTTACTGCTTTAGTGGGGGGGGGGAAGCAATTATGCTTGGAGGCATGCTACTTCATTTTAACCATACATAACTTAGTGCTGTGCAAGATCTGTGTATACCAGGTGAATTTATCATATCCCATTTGCCAATATAGGGAGCACATATTGAAAATATGCTTGGTATCAGCAAATCTCCTCACACTGATGATGTATCATAATGGTAACAACCCTAGTGTGAAGGGGTGCGGATTAGCAGTGATACAAGGGTTTGGAGGCAATTCTGTTACCACAACTTTGGATGGATAAACGCTGGGATTAAGCAGCTAGCAACTGACTCTTCCCTGCAATGATATGCTCCAACAAATAATATAACGATCTCTAATATCACTAGGCTATGTATAACTAGTGATTAAGAAAATTTTATAATAAGTTGCACATAAACTGAAATAGCTACCAAGTTTGATGTGTTGAATTGCACTGTAACGAAAGAAGCAAGTATTATAAACATGAATATAAATACACATCCATATTATCAAGTTAAACAAGCACGGTAATTCTAACCTTATGGTGCCTTCTGAGATGATGAACCGCGTGGCATTCTTACGTCTGGTGGAGAACTGGTACGGGAAGAACCTCAGTGTTGTTCCACGCTTCCATGCCTCCTCACGCAGCCGGTGCATGAAGTATGGCATCTTGGGCTTATGTGTGGGGTCCATGTTTGCTTGGCGTAGCACTGGGTTCCTTAGATTGTCCTCTAACTTATGGTCTATCTCCTCTAAAAATCTGGAAATGCAAACAGCAATTACCCATCTACCATCACATCTTTCCCTACTCAAACAGATCTACTAATGTTTATGAACCCCTTCATCAAACCATAATACGAGACAAAATAATGATGAACAAATCTAAAACATTTCTTGTTCACTTAGCAAATAATAGTTATCATATGAACTCTTATGGCATTAGCACGTCTTAACATTTCACACACAATTTTCATTCATCCTGCTACCCGCGAGAGCCCAAGTTTAAGAACTCAATTTTCTCTGCTACTCTAAGATATTTCAGTAGCTTATTCAGTTTACAAGAGATCAATTGATGAGAAGGGATCAGAAACAATGTACTTCATTCCTGCTACTGCTAGTTTTACTCAAATAAGGAAAAAATCATTGGGCTATAGTTATTACAGTATGTGGCAGAAATGCAATCTTCTTTTTCTTTTGAACATCTGAACCAAGGTATTATGTTCTTAAAAAAGAAAAAAAAAAACTTGGTCATTAGCCACAGCACTTAAAAAAATTACCTGGCCAATTTCCAAAATAATATACCAACCTATAGTCACTAAGAAGTGTTAAATTATCCATATCTTCCTTGTGAATCATTTTAACTCTATTCCTGATTCCTGTACACAACTGGCTCGCCTTGTGCTCCTTCACGCAGGCTAATGAACAAGATTTCGTATCGCAGGCAGGACATTTATACTTGGCATCATTCTTCCTACAAATCTCGCATGGACCCAGTCTAGGCGCCTGTGCCAAACTCCTTTCCTTGTCCATCGTTGCTGTTCCAGTATCCATTTGGTGGGCCGCTACAGGCGTTAAAACACAACCGGACCGAGTTACAATGAAAAACACTCATAAACACTTTCTGGTTGATCCGGCCCCTAAACCAATCCGTCCCCGGTTAATATAAACTACTTAACCTAACCTAACCTATAAAACCTGTCCTAACATACCTTAATCTAACCTTATGTAATTCATTCTGACCGAATCTAATTTACTATATCCTACTCTAACTAATCCTAATCAAATCGGAATGGCTTGGAGACGGAACAATTCTAGCGCCAAATCGACCTGTTGCCAAAGAGAACGCCTATTTGTTTTGATTTTTGTTCTGCCAAGAAACCGAAATCCGGATTCATGCTGGATTTGTCAATTGTGTTAATAGTTTTCTTAAGCAAATCATACAGATCATATATTTTCATGTAAATTTGATTTTCAATACATAAAAGTGTAAGTACCATTAATAATCAAGCTGCAGTGATTAGTATTTTATATATTTCTTATTCAGAGAAAACGTAGTAAATCGAAGGGTAGCTAACTTATATTGACCATTGAAATGCATATTGATCCGTTAGAATAAAAGCTGAAGAAATGTTTATATATGATTCCTTGTATACATCTAAACTAGAGAATGTACACCAACTTCATAATTCATAATACAAGAAATAATTGGAAAAATACTGCACATGTTTGAGTCTAGGAAACATTACAATATCAGATCAGATTCATTCAAATGTTCGTAGAAACTTTTACTCAGTTGATTAATTTTTCCTGTTGTACAAGCAGAAGCACATAAAGTGAATACTTATTTTCATGCAGGCCCAAGTACACATGTCAATGACTTCTTACTTACACCCTGCGTATTATTTCGTTTTTGTCATAGAATCCAGTATTGAACTGATCTGTAATATTGCAGTCATTTTATTAGTAAATGTTCACCCACTCATAGACAGAATCTGTTCTGCCTGAGGTGTAATTTTCAAGGTTCATTAAACGCTATGTTCCCGTCTTGTGTCCTCGTCCCATGCATTAGAGGTCATGGTCTAAGAAAGAGGTGTTCATTCTTTACAAAGCTACATGTATAGTTTATTTAGGAATATGTTGCTGCACTGATAGCTCTCAGTCCCCCTTTTTACTCTTTTGGGCATAATGAAGGTCTGTACTGAAATATATTTAGAAAATTTTCGCCAGCAACTGACGCTGCAGATTTTCTCGGAGATCCGCCCTTATCATAACAATACCTTTCCAATCTCGATCTATATATTCAAATACCTTACTGAATGTCTGTTTCGAGAGCATCGAGACTCGTTTGAACAAGGTAAGGGGACTGCATCCTACATATGATGTTCTTCTGTCGAGACGGCGGTAGGTGCTGCGAGGATTCAGGCGTCTATAGCGGTAGTCCGGGGAGTCGCCAGTAGGGGGTTGCCTGGGGGGTTAGTGGACCTGTTCCGTGTGATCTGCCGTGGAAACTATGGAATATACCTGAAAATCTCCCATTATTACCGTGAGCAATGGGGTAAGTTGCTCTGTAAGGTATGCTGCTAACGCTTGGGTGTTCTTTGAGGCTAGAATTCCAAACAAAAGTAGGTATTTAAAGGAGATATCGATTGAGAATGGGGTAGTAGAGCCCAGCTGTAGTTGTCGGCTGAAGCAGAGGTCGGCCCCTCCTCCCGCCGAGGTTCTCACACATTCTCAATTTTAGCCCTTTTGAGGCTTATTTCCGTGTTGGACAACCATACTGACCATTGACACAGCTACATCTACTTATGAAATGTGGTTAAAACAATGGTTGATGTTCGTAGATGGAGTAATAGAGGTTGTAATTGAGACAGGAAGAAGCAGACTTCCCTTGAAGGTGTGAGGTGAGGAAAGATATTCCGTCCAGACTAATTATAACTTAGAAGGTTCCCACAAAACGCGATCTGTACTTTGTTTTGCCCAAGGTTTCTTTGGCTGCCCAGTGTTATCTGTGCATAGATATTATTCCTAATAGTAGGGACTATTTGTGCTGTAAGTATATATTTGAGGTGAGTGTAATTTCTGCATCAGTCGTTGGCAGTGATTATTTGGTATGGTTAGTGTTAATAGAGTTGAGTTCCTAGTATAGTAAGGGCTATTACTCTGACATCCAGTGTGAGAGGAGGTGAATACATAAAAGTATTACTGAGTATCATCTTTATATATATCATGTTAGTGGTGAAGCAGACACTTCCCACAGTTATGGTACTTCATGAGAAAAGTATCATATAATTATCAAGTAAGCTTTAATGAATTTTAGAAGCCTTATTCCAGATTAAATAAATGCCAGTCTTTGTAAGGCATTTGTTAGAATATGAAAATATGTATTGTAGTGTAACCCTTACACTGAAACCCAAGAGTGGATTGTGTTGTATCTGGGTTTCCCCAGAGTTGAATCAAATTTGTGATAACAAGAACAGAAGGGGTTACAGTAATTCTTTTAACCAGTTCTCAGTTTCTAGTGAACCTCTATTTTCATTAGGATCTATGTTTATGCCCTTGAATCTATTGATGCCCTTTGTTACTTGATGTGTTGTGGCAGCTACTGGATAATTGTGTTCTTCATAGGAAAGGTCACTCATACTGAACAGGCTATTAAGACTAGCCTATAGCTAATCCCTCCAATTCAGGAGTCAGTCCTAAGCAGAATGGAATCATTAGGAGAGGGGAGGGGGGGATGGAAAAGAAATGCTTAGGCTCAGTTTGTTCTGGCATTACAAAGTTGGCTCTTTCTTTGTGATGGAAAGGCACATTACCAGACTGCAACTTGGTCATCACCTCTCCACTGTATTACCATCACAGATACTGTATTCTACTTCATCATTACTAACACAGATACTCAACTTCTAACCCATTACAATTCTAAGATACAGTATTCCACTTCTGCTTTCCATTACCAACAGATACTCTACTTCTAACCCATTACAAACATTCACATTCCATGTGTACATCATTACCAGCACAAATACCATTTATCACAACCCACTTTGCCTTGACTGAAATACCACCCCTTGCAGCAATGTCAGTTAAGCGTACCCACTTTGTACACCTCTGTCTTGTATTATAGACACCCTTTCTGTGTAAGTGTAATAAAAGCTTGCTGGGAGCATCACTTAGGCAGCTTGGTTTCTGAGGGAGGAAAATCAGGGTGTGAATGGGTTAGTGGAAACTTTTTGATCCCCGTTGTTACAAGTGGCTTCTTCAGAGTTGAAATCTTTTGGAGGTGGCAAGAAGAAACTAAATGAATAGGCTGTTGCCATTTTGAAGAGCTTGATGGGGACAGCATTATACCCCATTTACACATACTTGGCCCAGTTTCTCAGCCTCTTGCAGCTTATTTTACGTAGTTTGGTGGGAGTAATTGACAGTGTTTTGGCATTCCATCCTTTCCATAGCATTTCATCATGAGTAGAATTAGCTTAATCTCTTGTTACAGATGCATTCAAGATGGAGAGATCTTTATCTCTCTGTCTGTTGCCAGACGCCATAATCCCGTAAGTGGTGGCCATTTGACTTTGAGTTATTTGTTTTAAGGGAGGGGCACTAACCCTCCGCCAACCCACTTGTTGACACGTAGGGAGCACGTATGGTTTGGTTATATGGTTACCACCCAGCGTTGTTGGTAAACTAATTTTAGGTCATGTTAGGGTAAAATGAGAATAGTTTATTTGTGTAGTTTGAACCAATATAGCTTAGCTGGCCTCACCACCATTGGTTATCCTAGTTTTAACATCTCCAGTCAAATGGTCAAGTTATCATTTGTTATTGTAATGGGGCACCTTCCAGGAAATTTAGAAATTTTTTTCAGCTTTAGGAGAGACATACCAGTATGTTTGGGAAGAGATTGCTGAAGACTTTTTTTTTTTAACCCCTTTACATCTCTCCTTAGCTGAGCAAAATTGTCTGGAGGCAGCAATAACAAAATAACAATGGTGTAGACTACTTGAGCTAAAGTGATTTAGTAAAGAAGTTAATATATTCAGTGTCTGATCTAAATCATCCGTCTCACTTAAAGTGATACCATAGCTATAAAATAATGATTAAATAAAACTCAGCGTTGTCAAGAGGGTAAAGAAATTGTTAAAATGGTATGGTAACATCCAATCCCATATTACCCTCAGTTTAGCCTTGACTACCTTAGTCCAGAACATTCAAAGACGGTGACTGCCCTGTCCCCATAGTGACACTAGGTAACATGACTGACAAACCCGTGGCACAGCCTATCACATTCACCCCAACTGGTAGTGTAGATAGGATATTATATGCTAGTTAATTTGGCGTGACCACATGGAGCTGAGGCACTTCCACAGCCTTAACCCCTAAGCTGCTGGGGCTCTGAACATTTCCTGTGTCGGTGGTATAGGAAAACCAATGTAAAAAAATCAGTGTTTTCATAATGTGTTTTGACTCACTTATACCTAACCAAACATGATAACATTTTGGACAAAGTTTACACCCCACATTGATGATTCGCAACCCACTTATTAAACATAAGCCTGCAGTATGTGCGAAAATTGACTGAAAAGTTCATGATATTTCACACAACTCTTCCAGAATGTACGATGCCGTCTACTGATTGGCATTTCTAGAATGCTATATGCAGCCGAGGGGTTAGAACTAAATCGCTCTTGCCTGAAATTTGATAAACCATAGATGTGAAGTACAAATCATTGTCCATGGTTTTAAGTGCCAAGGCCTTTGGCCATCAGCTAAGCTGAAAGAGGTTAGGAATCTTTTACAGTATTTGGTTAAAAAAAAATATATATATATATATATATTTTAGTGGAAAGAAGTGGAATTTCTTTAGTAGCTACTGTAGCTACTAGTACTGTACCAGTATCATCTTGGGGCTGAAAGAAATACAGTACAGTAATGTGGAATTAACTCTTAATGCGTATTTACCCCTTTAGTCAGTGGACATGATTTTATTCATGCCACCAGCAGATGGTTTTACTCAGCTTGTAAGATAGTGTACCATGATTTGAAGTGATGAGATACAGCCTTCATTAACACCTGCACTGCAAGAATGTTTTTGAATGCAGATTATTATAATCTGAAGTTAGCAAAACTAACTTCACCAGTAAAATGCTGTACCAGGTACTGGTACACCTTACTGACTGGGTTAAGATACTGGTACTAGCCTACACTATGGTAGCTACCCTAAACTCAATGCACAATATTTCCAGACCAAGCCTGGTTGTGATTTAGCAGCTTTAAAGGAGTGTTGGAGGTTGAGTGAAAACTGAAGTGGTCCAGCTGATTAAAAATTGCTTCGTTAAAAAGTTGTTCATACTCTCTGTTGACGTTTTTATTCTAGCTGCCACCAAACAGTTACCGTACAGGTATGGTCATTTTAATGGAGTGGAGGGGTTAATGAAGGTTATAATTATTTGTTAATGAAGGCTATAATTATCTAACACCTCATCTTCATAAATTTTCTTCTACAGTCATTAAAATTGTCTAGTGGAAGCAAGAATGTGCCGGTAATACAGAAGATGTCATTGTAGTTAAGTTGTTAGCTAATGAGGATGACCTAATTTGATAAATGAAAAATTCATGGAACCATATTATGATAATTTTAGGCCTAGTTATGTTTTTCACAAATTGTGATCTTTGGTAACCATATTTTTTGTGTAGCTGAAAGCTACTTATGTGTGTAGCTTGAAACTAGGATATAACAGCTGTAATGGCTATAGTAACCACTTTACAGGGCAGAGTGGAGGGGATTTGTTTGTGACCACCCATTGTGGGATTGAGGCATGTGGCAATAGACAGATAGATAGATAGGACCACTAGCTTTGATTGCAGCCCAAACCACACTACTAAAGAGAGTGGTCCGGTGCAGATGATGCTTGTAAGGAGCTTTCGTGTATGATTGTATAGGTTTTTTGGTGTGACCTTATTGCTGCTGTTTGGAATAGCGTTGTGAAAATTTTAAATACTGCAGGGACACCAGTATATTGTGTAGTTGCTATGGCTTAATTTGATGTGGGTTTGGTTTTTGCGATACTGTAAGTAGGGAGTTTGAGTAGGTATTATTAGAGTTTTGGTAACAGCATTGATTAGTTAATTTGAAGGTTGGCATGGGCACCTCCCCGTGTACCTACGCACATACCCGCTTGGGCCGAGTTTTTTAGTTTTAAAAAATTGAGTGGGTAATTTTGCAAAATAATAGTATATACTGTAAATATAGTACCATAATTATTTAATTAATTAATTATATACATATACCGTACATACATATATTAATTTAAAGACTGAGTATTCCACACAAAGTAGAGTTCTGACTCTCATCAAAGTCAGTGGGTCGCCTGATTCATGCTCGTCTTGGCTATTTCTATACCATTATTAATTTTTACATGTAGGAGTGAAATGTGGACACTTGGCGAGGGATAAATTTCAAGATACCCAGTAACGGTAGTTAGGGTGAGAATTACAGGTGAACTAAGCAATGATTGAATATTATTGGGTAGTGAGGGAAAGAGCTGAAGGCATGCACTGTGTCTATAGTGAATGAAGAGAAATAACTGAAGTGGTGTGGACATGTGGCCAGAATCCTGGAAACTAGTGATATGAGTGCTAAGAGTGAAATTATTTGGTGATGTAAGAGGAAGGCCTTCAGTTACCTTGGGGAAGCAAGTTGGCTAATTTATAAAGGAGAAAGTTGGGAATAGAAGAAGAATGGTTGAGAGATGTGTAGTGATTGAGCAGCATGGAGTCTTCATTTATGACTTTTCTCAGTCTGGGATTTCCCAGGAAGGAGTTAGACATCAGACAGATAGAGATAACCTAGATCGATGCTTGTACTTCAACCCATCCTATATGTTAATGAAAGAGACAGGACCGTTATGATTACTAGTGTATATTCTTAGCTGCCCACCCATGTCAGACATGTGCAAGATGTCTACTACAATACTGTAGCTTAGATACATGGCAGTGCTTAGTATTTTAACACCTTTGGTATTGTTCTTATCTGTTCTGTCTACCAATAGACAGAGTTCTTTACTGTAGTACAGTATAGGGAAACCTCCCAAGAGTTTTATCATGAGGGGGTTAGACAATGTTTCTGTTACGATACCTTCAGTATAATGGTACCGGTATTGATAAATTTTGTACAGTACCAGTACCAGTATTTTCTGTAGTGGTGTATTTTTGTACTGTTGTGTTTCCAGCAAACTATTTTCTCAACGTAGGAAGGTCTCTCATTGCACATGACAGCATTAACTCTCACTTTTTACTCTTCCTCTGTTTCATTCGCATGTCCCAGAGATACTGACAACCATACTGATAGCTTATCTTGGTCTGTATCTCAGAGTTGATACTGTAGTCACTGTATGTTTGAGCTCTTAGCGCTGATAAGATTCTGGCCTTTATTGTGAGTCATCCTGATTTTAATGTCAACAAATGTAACAGTGCTTAGGCTAAGCTAGTTGGGACACTCAACAAAAGAAGTATTGAGACACCTGCTGTGTTTAATATAATAGCTTACATAGGTTGATGTGTTGTGAAATACAGTGTAGTGTTGTTCCCAGTAGCTAATTTTCTCCGTCAGTAACTTCCAAGATTACATTTCTTTAAGCCACTCATGAATGTAAAATATTCTGGCTTCTCAGGATTACTGGACATCTTCATTTATATACAGTATGCGAGCTACCATAATGAAAGTTTCATGTAGGTACTGCATATTATTGAAACTGCTGGTGTAGTCAGGTATCATCATAAGCACCGGTATCTATTTATTTTCCCTTAGTACAGTACGGTATTGGTTCTGTAAACTGGAGAAACTGTTAACTTGGATTTAGCTATAGGAAGCAGCGGACTGTTAATTGGAAAGTCTTACTGGTATGTAACTTACTGTGAACTTCTGCAGTTCAGTGACACATTCAGTTGGTTTATTCTGGTTGCTGCAGTTCCAGACAACTTTATTCAACTCAGGAATTCTCAGGAGATGTAGAAGACTATACCTAACCTCTCCAGTTTGAAAATCTCTCCTGTGAGGAATAAAAATAAAAATGTCTGGAGATAATAGAAGATGCACCTTTGGACTGAAGGTGTTAATGGGAAAACATGACAAAAACAATTTGTAGCTAATGAGAACATCTGTATTGAGATGAGCACCAGGATTGGCCAGAAGTGAGTGGAAGGAAGTGGCCATAACTGCATAGTGTGAATGATGAGTGACAGGTTGTGTAGGGGCCAGGGAGGGAGGGTGTGCAGGGTATGGGAGGAAGAGAGAATTTGCATACGACACTCCTCTATTGTGTGCATGTGTGAGAGAGGAGTGGAAGGGTGTGGGGGTGGAGGTTAAGTAAGAGGGATAGTGATTGCTAATTTTGGCCTTGTTTCATATTTATTGTTACTGGTTTTGTTCCCAGATTGGTAATGGTTTTATGTGCACCCCATGTTTAGGTGGGGGGAAAAAGATGTTAATGTACCCCGCTGTTATTGTTTTGGCTCCTGTTTGTTACATTTTTGTCCTTATTTAGTACAGTATTTGTATTATGAAGGGAAGGGAGGGGAGCAGGGTATGAGAGGAAGAGGGAATTTGCAAACGACACCGCTCTATTGTGTGCGTGTGTGAGAGAGAGGGGAGTGGGAAGAGGGAGTGTGTGGGGGTGGAGGTTAGGTAAGAGGGATAGTGATTGTTATTGTGGTCCTTGTTTCATTTTTACTCTAGGGTGCAGATTGTACTTTCTGATGGTGATGGTGTTTTTGAAGCTGGTTTTATTACTTCAATTGTCCCTGCTTGTGTTATTTTGATTGTACTTTGGAACAGTACTTTTTTGTTTTTCCTCCAACAACACTCTTCCATGAAGTGACACCTTTCTATTCTGTTCTTTCTACTGTCATGTTTGAAAAAAAAAATACATCAACAGTGTACTAAACTGTAAGTGGAGGTTGCTTTTAACTACAGTACTCCACTACACTATACTGTAGGTGTTCCCTTAACCAAATAGAATTATCTGAAGGCAGCAATAATTAACTTAAATAGCCGTAGCTAGCTATATGACATTATCATGCAGAGGAATTCTAAATTGCCAATTTATCTCTCGTTACTTTTTGGTGCTAGACATATCAGTTGGTTGCTGTTTTATTTATGTAATCTTCATTTGATTGCAGTTATTAATTTTATTTATTTATATTTCCATTCATCAGTCATGTTGTATCTGTGTTGAGGTTAATTTCATTGTTTTTGTTATGCCCATAATTGATTTTTTTTTTTTTTTTTTTTTTTTTTTTTTTCCCCCCCATAATACCATCCCAGTGCAGTTAATTGTATTGTATATGCACTGATTTACGTTGTTTATTGTGTTGTTGAGTCTGTATCTTATGTTGTTTTGAAGAGATTTAGCTACCCCAAACAGCCAGTACTGGTACTCTTGAAATGTTTGGGCATCGCTTTTGTATATTTTGAACACTTTTTGAACTTCTAGTAAATTTAGTGTGGAGATGGCATGCCCTTTTCCCACATGTGAACCCAGTGGACTGCAAACATCTGGTTACTCTTGTCTGTTGCTGCAAGAGAAGTTTTGTGATGCAATAATTGTGTTTACAGGCTGCATAGATCTGTGAGTGTGATGAATGTGGATGTTAATGGTATACAACGGTGAGAGTTTAAGGTTTATAATGGTTGTTTAATGAGAAAGAGATATAGCTGTGTGGCATTTTGAATAGTATGAAGGTACAAAGTAATGGCACTTATTAATTTATTAACTAGAGCAACTGATCTTGGCAGTGATACAGCAAAGTTCATTGCCACCATATAGCCTATACAGTATTTACTGGTATACCTGTAGTAAGAAAGATATTATGAACAAAGACATTCAAATCCTACACATTAAACTTCATATACATAGGCTATGTCAAATACAGTAGGTACACATAGTAAAGAGAGCATTTTCCATTACTATATATAGTGGTACACTACCGGTACTATATCCGTGCAGTCCACTCACTACGGTACATAAGACTGGGTAAATTCATGAGTAGAACAACAAGAATTAAATTGCTCGATGCATTTCACCCAGTCTTTAAATAATATGGACTGTATATTTGATTTGATTTGTTCTACCACCAAATGATTTTAGTCTGCTCAGAATAGACCTCTAGTAGTGCAAGGGGTAGATACTGTAATAGTGAACCGGTATCTCCATTAGTCTCCCCAGTACTGTTTTGCCTTTAATTTTTTTTACTACTCCCACCAGATGAGTTTTAATTTATGTATGCTTGTTGTTGGAGTGATGGAGTTGTGGGAAGGAAGTGTAGTTAAGCTAATCAGTGTCAGGTTGCAGTGTTGCTGTATTCCTCTGCCGTTGTTGTGCACAATGGATGGTTCATTTTGAAAGTTGTAGATGTGTTCTGTTCAGAAATTTGTAAATTGCTTGTTGCTGCCTGGATTTTAATATATGAGGAATAGATATATGGAGTAGGCTGTTGATGTTACAGTACAGTATACTGTATGTGGAACATGGTACTGGCACCATTGATTTAGAAAGTTACTTTAGAGTGTAAATTTTTCTCACTTTCATCTTAGCCTATTAGTACTGTACTTCAGTTACTGGTAGCTGTTGTTACTCCAGTTACTGATATTATCTTGGAAAGCCAAAAACTACAGGAAAGGAAGTACTGAATCAATACAGTTTTTTTAAAATAAGGAAATATACTCAAATAACTGTAAAGTGATTCATATAATAGATAAATAGGTGAGTACCGTATAGTTGACTACTTGTAGTTACAGTATGAGGAAAAGTGGAGTTATTTTTAAATATATATCATCATCATCATGTTTAATTTGGTATCTCACATTCACATGAAGGTAAGGAGACCCAAGCACAGCTCAATAATCCCTGTGGTTTATTTATGCCTTACCTGTACCTGCTTATACCGATAGGTCTTTAGAGTTACAAACAGGTTATTAAAACTGATGATTATTTTCATTCTCTGGTTTATTTTCAGAGGCATGGACCCCCAAGCCTGTGCAAGCCCTTCCAGGTCAGGGCCCAGCCCTCTGTGACGCACCTGGGGGAGCCACACATCTCACCTGCCCCCCCTTCCACCCCCTATATCCCCCTCACCTCCCTCCCCAGCCCTGCACTCCCTCCCTCTCTTACCCCTGTACACCTCCGACAAAGAAGTGTTGAATCCATGTGCCTTCCCCGTTATTCCACATTTTGCTCACTAAGTGAAAGAGGAAAGTAATAACAAAAGCATAGAATAAAATTTAACGTTTTAAGGTGTGTTTTATTAATGAAGCTGTAAGTTGAATGTTTATGAAATTTTAATTGCAAGGCTGCATATTCCTCTCCACACCAACAGAATGGTCAGTGTGAATAACAAAGTGCTATGAAGTGAAAACAAGAATCAGGAATGTTATGTGGCAAATTTGGACACAACTTAATCTACTTTTAGTGTTATGGATATATAAGCACTCGATCCTCTATAACCCCTGTCCCCCACGAGCCAAATGCAACCCCCTTCTTCCTACCTGTACTCAAGTTTCAATGGCGCCTTAAGTGAAACCCGTTCTTCCGTGTGTTGACATTTTAGTAGCTAACTTAAGGAACCCCGAAAAAACGAAATAAAATAAAACGAAAACCGAATAAACAGAGCCAGAATAAACAGAGCCAATGATGGGTGATGGACAGGATGACTCAAGTGGAGGAGGAGGAGGAGGAGGTGGTGGTGGTGGTGGTGGTGTAGGTGGGAAGGAAGAGGCAGAATCTAGCGGCATGGAGGCATTAGCCCTCATAAACGCTGATGAAGCGGGCAGTCCAGCGGAACAGAGGCTGAAGGAGTTGGAGCGACTGTTCCTAAAAGGTCCTAGCGAGACTGGTGGGCAGAGCTACTCTGTGGAGACTCTCCTAGATATTCTCTTGGTGCTCTACGATGAGTGCACCAACTCATCCCTCCGTCGAGAGAAGACTGTGTCGGACTTCATTGAATATGGTGAGTACAGGGTAGCCTGCAGTACTGTAATTTTTCTGATTTCTTTTATACATTGCATTTCATGTGAAATTTTTGTACATTTCATGTGGTTTACCGTATTACATACAGACTGTTGGGCCTACCCTATACGATTTTTCTTTCTGTACTAACATTTGTTCTAATTGTTGTGTGTCATTCACTGTATTTCTGTAGAAATCATGCATTACTTGTAGCTAATTTTGCTGCAGTAGACTAGGTTGTACATTAGCTACTGGTTTGGTGTGTGCTTTTTCGTTGGTCCAAGGGTGATTTACTGTGCATAAAGGTAGCAGGAATAGCTTGCAGCAGCATAAATGATTCTTGGGCAGATAAGATTAGGTAAGTCCTAGTACTGGACCAAAGTGAATGATCAAGACCAAGGAAATATTGGGTGTGAAGTGGATTGCAGTAGCGTTTCCAAGCTTTTTATTTTTTTTTATTTCTCTCTCTCTCTCTCTCTCTCTCTCTCTCTCTCTCTCTCTCTCTCTCTCTCTCTCAGTCCATGCTTTACATTCATCCAGCGTACATCCTCTCATTATATATACTGCATGTGTAGAGTATCTTAATTGCATATACTGATACCAGTGGACTGTAGTAGCATTGTACATTTAACCTCTTAATATAAAAACTAATATGATAGGGAGTAATACAAGCAACTTTCGTTGTAAGTCATGGATGTGTAGAAAATGTATCACAAATTCAAACGATCCGTGTATTGAGATGAACTGGCAACTTGGCTTCGAAGGGAGAGGCGGTGGCTGAATTTGTAGAAGGGTGGCCTACAGTTCTGACGGACCCATGTTTGAATCCCGGCTGGAGCAGGGAACTGTTTAAGGATTTGAATTTCGTAAAAAACAGACTTTACTGATGTACCGATCTACCGGAAGACCCACGCACATATAAAAATATCCCCGCCAATACCAATACACCAGTCCTGTTTGAGACAGCCCATGTACAGTGTGTATTCAATATGAACGGTGGGTGTTTGCCTCAAATGGTGACAGGGAGGTGTATGGTATGTAGGAGGACGGCTAGTACTGGGCCTTGGGAACAGGCTGTGAAGCCAATGCCCAGAGTCAGAAACAGTAATAAAATAAATATATATATATATATATATATATATATATATATATATATTATATATATATATATATATATATATATATATATATATAATATTATATAATATATATATATATTATATAATATATATATATATATATAATATTATATAATATATATATATATATATATATATATATATATATATATATATATATATATATATATATATATATATATATATATATATATATATATATATATATATATATATATACTGCCAGTGAATGTACTTTTTCTGTTTTATAATTTTTGTTGTGTTATTTCTGAGGAGACTACTTTGGAGGTGAATGATACCGTATAACGTTTGTTGTCCCCTTCACCCATTGATGTCTGCCTAGTTGAGTGAAAGCGCCTGTTGGTAGCTAGAATAAAATAAAAAAAAATGGGAAGGCAGTGGGTTGAAGGGACCAATAAGCAGTGTTTGTGTAATTGACTGAATTTATAGCAAAAGGTAACGTAAAAAAGACGTGAGGGTACCGTATTTTAATAATAAAAGAAATTGAGAAGTGACTTTTATTCATCCATTCTCTCTCTCTCTCTCTCTCTCTCTCTCTCTCTCGACCACATAGATGAGATTCCAGTGTAAACGAGGTATCAAATAGGAACATGTGATAGTGTGGTTTATGTTTTGAGTGCTGTGTCGACATGTTAATACGGGGATGTGCACAGGGAGGGTTGTTGTACACGAGGGGAGGAGGGTGTACAGGAGGGAGGAAGAGGAGGTGGGTGTACAGGAGGAAGTGGAGGAGGGTGTACAGTAGGGGAAGAAGGGAGGAGGATGCACAGGAAGGGAGGGGGAGGGGTTGGGGTAGATTTAGGAAAGATGAAGTTGAAGGAAGGAGGACAGGGATAGGTGAGAATAAAAGGATAGGGTTAGGGTGGAGAGAGAGAGAATGGAATGTGAGAAGGACTGGGCGAGGGGAGGGGAGTTGGAATGTGAGAGGGATTGGGAGAAGGGAAGGAGCGTGTGTGTATGTAAACGAGAAATGGAGAGTGAGCAGAGTCATGTTTAGATATTGTTACATAAGGAAAGGGAAACAGAAAGAGGAATTGGAAAGAAAGAATGTATGAAGAAGAATGAAGGAATTGGTGGGTTAAGGAGGGAGAGAGGAACAGCCGATGCGAGAGAGGAACGTGAGAAAAATTTATGATAGAGAGGGAAGGAGAAGGAAAGCAATGTACTGTATGTGAGAGGTGAGAGGAAGGGATTGAGTGAGGAGGAAGGAGGGAAAAGTGGTGTGCGTAAGGGAGGGGAAAGAAGGAAGGGATGTATGTTGAAGAGGAAGGAGCGAAAGCAGTTATGTGAGGAGGGAGAGGGTGGAAGAGAGGAAAGGTTATGTGAGGGGAGAGGGGAGGAAGTTCTGTAAGAGGAAGAATAAGGAAGTGAGGTGTGAATGAGGAAGGAATTTTGTGAGAGGAAGAGACAAACGAAGTATGTGAGGAAGATTACTGTATGTATATGTGTGAGAAAGAAGGGAAGCATATTCAAGGTGGAAAAGAGAAATAGGAAAGGGACGGAAGGAATGAGGTGAGCGAGAAAGGAAGGATGAGCTACGTGCGAACTAGAGAATGAAAGGATGGAAGGAATAGGGCGTAAAAGAAATGAATGGAATCTTAAGGGAGAATGATGGAGAAAGGGAGAAATGGAAGCGTTAGTGAGGGTGAGGAAGGAGAAAAGAATGTACGAGTAGTGGGGAGGGGAGGGGGAAGGAACAAGGGAGATATGGACATGTGTGAGGAAAAGGAAGAAACAGGAGGAGGAAATGAGTGAATTAGAGAAAGGGAAAAAGGAGGGGAGAAATGAGGAGCCGTGAAGAAAAGGGAATGAAGAGAATGGGAGAATGGAAGCATGAGTGAGCGAGAAAGAAGAGGCAGGAAGAACTGGGGGCATGAATTAGGAGGAGAAAGAAAAGCAAGAAATGTGGAAGTAAGAGAAAGGGAGGAAGAAACGGAAACGTGAGTGAGAGAGGGAGAGAAGGAAGGGGAAGGGAGAAATGGAAGCGTGAAAGGAGAGAGGTGGAGGGGGGAGCTTGGTATGTGAGGGAGATAGCAAGGGTGAAAGGAGGAAGGGAGGGGAGGTACTGTATAAGGAAGGGGAGAGGGAGGGGAGGGGGGGGAATGACGTGCGAGGGATGGTATGGGCGGAAGAGGAGAGAGAGAGAGGAGGAGGAGGGAGGCTGAGATTGCTAGAGGAAGAACCGTAGTAGCCTACTCGTATATTGTACCGGGTATGTGTGTGTGTTAGAGAGACATAGAGCACACAGATCTTTTGGTTCCTTGAGGGAAATAGGCCTTAATGCTAGCAGAGAAAGATTGTACATTAATCGCTGAAACGAGAGAGAGAATGGGCGTAGGCTGTGCAGGATTAGAGGATGAGAGAAAATAAGAGAGGAGAAGGAGAAAGGCGAATGGTGCGTGATGGTTAGATAAGGAAGGTTTGTGTGTGTGTGTGTGTGTGTGTGTGTGTGTGTGTGTGTAAGAGATTAGCTAGTGAGAGGGATGGAGAGGATGGGAGAAGCAAAGTGAGAGGGGTATAGGAAAGGGGAAGGGGTGGGGGGAAGAATGGAGAGAGGTGTTTGTGGAGAGGAGAATGTAGGTAGGATGCATAGTGAGAGGAGAAGGGAAGAGAAGATAGGGAGAGAACGAAAGAGTGAGAGGTGGAAGAAAGGGTTGAAGATAGAGGTGAGATTAGAGAGAAAGGGATAATAAAAAGAAAAAAAATGAGAGAACTGGAGAAGATGTAATAGGGCTTGGAGAGGATGAGGAGGGAGGGTGAGGGGTGTAGGAGACAGAGAAAGAGAGAGAGAGAGGAAGGGTGGGGGGATGATGGATTTAGGAGAGTTGGAGGCGAATGAGGGATGAAAAATGAGAGAGAGAGGAGGGGGGGAATGAGAGGGGAGCGAGATCCAATGTGTCAGATCAATTACGTCCATGTGTCAATACCCGGTGAATGACAGGCCTGGATTTACCCCCCCTCCCCCCCCGTGTCCTGTATCTCTCTCTCTCTCTCTCTCTCTCTCTCTCTCTCTCTCTCTCTCTCTCTCTCTCTCTCTCTCTCTCTCCTGTTTCACTCCCTTTATCATGTATCACTCCCCCTATCATGTATCACACTCGCTTTACCTTTCATCTCCCTCCATTTATCCTATTTCATTCCCCTGCTCTTTTCCATCTTCCATCTCTTCTCCCTCCCCTCCCTTTATCCCCTTCGTTCCCCCTGCTGTCCCTCTTTTTATCCCACTTGTTATTCCCCCTTGTCTTTTGTTTAATTGCCTCTCCATCTGTCTTGCCTCCCTTTCGTTCTTATTTCTTGTTCTCTCCTCTTCTCTCTTCTTCTTAACTCCCCCTGTCGTCATACCCACTTCCTCTCCTCTTTTCTCTTTCCTCACCCCCATCTTCCTCCTCTTCCCCCCATCACTCGACTCCCATCTGTAATCTAATATTTCGTCACTTCTGTCTTCCTCCTGTGTTTTGTTTTCTCCTTTCTGTCCTCCCTCTCCATCCGCATCTCACACCTATTTTATCATTTTCCTCACTGTGCCTTCCCTCTTCCTCCCATCCCTCTTTTTATTCTTTGCTCCCTATTCTTCGTCCTTGCTTCCATTTCTCCCTTCCCGTCCCTACATTCGCTGTCATCCTGTCTCTTCCCTTCGCATGCCTTCCTCTTTCTTTTCCTTCTCATCATTCCTTTCCCTCTTTCTACTCATCTTCTTCCCTCTCCGTCCCTACCGCTCGCCTCTCTACCCACATCCCCCCCCACCCACCCTCTCTCTCTCTCTCTTTCCTCCCCACTTTTCCTTCGCATCTATTCCTCCCATCATTTCCCTCCTCCCTCCCCTGTTGGCCTGAGAGGGGCTAGGCAGTCATGAATGGGTGCTAGGGGAGGGAGGAAGGAAAGGAGAGAAGGGAGGGGTGTATGGACTGAGGGAGGGAGGAGAGGAGAGAAGGGAAGGATGTTTGGACTGTGGAAGGAGAGGGAGGGAGTCCAGAAGAGAAGGGAGGCACGTGTGGGGTGAGGAAGGGAGGAAAGGAGAGAAGGGAGGCACGTATGGGGTGAAGAAAGTAGGAAAGGAGGGTGTATGGATGAAGGGAGGGATGTATGAACTAAGGGAGAGAATTATGGGCTCAGGGCGGGGAGGGAGGGAGGAACGGGGAGAGAAAAAGGGGATGTATGGGGAGAGAGGGAGGAAAGGAGAGGTACCTGACCCTTCACTCCCCTCCCTTCCCTCCTTCCCCTCCCCACCCCTCCCCTCCCTCCCCTCCTGCCATTCTTGTGGTCACGAGTCAGAGTCAGCCTTAGCCGTGTGCCTCCCCCCTCCCTCTCTCTCCTTCTCACTCCTTCCCCTCCCTCCTTCCTTCACCCATCTCCCTCCCTCCTCTTTACTTCCCCACCCCATCTTTATCTCATTTTTCCTACCTATCTCCTCTTTATTTTCCCTCCCTGTCTTTACCTCCCCATCGTTACCTCATTTTCTTACACTTTCTTCCTTTTCTTCCCCATTTCTTCCCTTTCATCTGTTTCCTTCCTTTTCTCCCTCGCCCGCTATCGTCACCTTATTTACATCTATCCTCCACTCTTCTTTTCCCCTCTCACTTTCCTTTTCTCCCTACCTTCCCTTTGTTTCATTTTTTTCGTCCCCCGCCCCTATCTTGATTCACTTCACCTCCATTTCATTCCCATCTTTATTTTCTTACCTCTTTCATATATTTCCTTCACCGTCCTCCTCCTTTTTCTCTGTCTTCCTTCCATCTGCCTTTTCGTAGTGCCTCCCTTCTCTTTAAACTCACCTTTCCATCTTCTCCCTCCTTCAGCCAGTCATTCTCCCCTTCCTTCACGTGGTTAGTTCCTTATCATATTTGCCTCCCTCTTTTTTCATGTTTGTCCATCACCTCCATTCTTTTTCTTCCTTCCACTCTAGTTCTTCTTTCTCCTCTTCTTCTTCTCCCCTTACCCCCCTCCCTTTCCATTAATCCCTCCCTCCTCTCCCCTCCGTCCCTCCTATCCTCTTCCCCTCAGTCTCTTCCTCTTTCACTTTCATATATATATATATATATATATATATATATATATATATATATATATATATATATATATATATATTTATATATATATATATATATATATATATGTGTGTGTGTGTGTGTGTGTGTGTGTGTGTGTGTGTGTGTGTGTGTGTGTGTGTGTGAATTGGGAGCAGGACAGTGAAATGACGGGGGACAGGGCGACGTGGAGGCGATTTGTTTGTGACCACCCCTAACGGGATTGAGGCGTCTGGTAATATATATATATATATACCGTAGCTGTAACAATCTTCGTTCCAGCCCATACCCCCAGTCGTCCTCATTTTTTTCTTCTTCTTCATTTAGTGCTGTATTGATGTTTATTTGATATCGGTATAACTTACTTCTTACACACATCTGTTTTATATTGGTATGTGCAAATTGTATATGTGTATAGATAAATTTATGCTGATAATTTTTTCCTGTAAATCACTCTTCTTTCTTTATCGTTCAGTTTCTTTAATTCTCTCCTTTGTCTCCCCTCTTTCTCTTTTCATCACCCTCTAATCGCTTTCACACTCACTGCTTCCTCACTTTCCCTAAACCTTACCAATATCTTCTCCATCCAAAGCTCTCCATATTACTTTTCTATCCTAACTCCACAATATACTTCTCCATCCTGAGCTCTCCACATTAATTCCATCCTAATCTCTTCACATTAATTCCATCCTAATCTCTCCACATTAATTCCATCCTAATCTCTCCACATTAATTCCATCCTAATCTCTCCACATTCATTCCATCCTAATCTCTCCACATTATTTCTCCGCCCTAATGTCTACCTGCTCTTTCACTTCTCCAGTACATTTCTCATAACCTCATCAAACTTTCCCGCTCCACATTACTTCCTCCTGTCCCTCCTCCCATTCTACCACATCTCTCTTCCCTCACACTCTCTCCCTACCTCTCCTCCACCCTCACCTCTCTATCCCCATCTCCCCGACCATATTGTCTTCTTCCTTTTGTAGTTCCCACCTCTCTTACTGTATAGGCCTTTTTCTCAGCCAAATTCTTTACCAGCAATACATTCCTGGCTTGGCATGCTAGACCTTGGTGGAGGGTGGCTTTTTATTTCTTTATTTATATTTCTCTTTTACTTTTAAGGATTTTTATGTAGTGGTCTTGAGATTGGGTAGATCGTGTTAAATGCCTGTCAGATAGCTTTGAGTGGGTGTTGTTTGAAGATTTGTTCATTTATTTTATTTTAATATTTTTACCCGTGTTCACCCTCCTCACTACCATACCTGTCATTCGTTTCACCTCTCTCCAATGACCTGCGTCTTCACTCTCCTGTCTTTCTCCCTCTTCTCTCATATCCACGTCTCCACTATTCTGTTCTCTGTCCAGCATCTTCATCACCCATACCACTCCTCTTTCTCTCAGTCTCCAGTCAGATACACACCTTCTCTCCAGCTATATAGCTCTTCCCACATCCCTTCATTTTTCCCACATCTTTCCACCATCACCTCTCCTCCACCTTTCGACCCTCACCTCTCCTTCACCTCCCCACCCTCACCTCTCCTCTTCCTTTCTCTCTACCCTCACCTTTCATTCCATTCTCTTTACCCTCACCATCTCTCTTCCATTCTCTCCACCTTTACCTCTCTTCCTTTCTTTCCACCTTCATTTCTCTTCCTTTTTCTCCAGCCATACCTCTCCTCTTCCTTTCCACCCTTACCATACCTCCGTTGTACTCTCACCTCTCATCTTTCTCCACTCCCACCTTCCCCTCAGTCCTCAGTCACCCACACCTCTCCACCTTTTCCCTCACCTCCACCTCTTCCCCCACCTTTCCACCTCTTCCCTCACCTCTCCACCTTTTGCCTTATCTCTCCACCCCTTCCCTCACCTCTCCACCCCTTCCCTCACCTCTCCACCTCTTCCCCCACCTCTCCACCTCTTCCCTCACCTCTCCACCTCTTCCCCCACCTCTCCACCTCTTCCCTCACCCCTTCTTCCAGCCACTTCCTTTTGAAGTTGCGACCACTCGACCACTCACCGTCTATAGGCCCCCTTCCTAGCCAGCCAAATTCTTTACCATCGAAACATCCTTGGTTTGGCTTGCTACACCTTGCCGGAGAGAGAGAGAGAGAGAGAGAGGGAGAGAGAGAGAGAGAGAGAGAGAGAGAGAGAGAGGTTTTTGATTTTGTGGTATTGAGCTTGGATTATCATCTTTATAAAATCCTTTCCATATGAAATGGTTGTTAATTTGTGTTCTTTGTCGCTACGTCATTTATTCTCCCAGTTGCCTCTTGCTGGCTAGTTTTTATCTTTTTACTGCAAGCTTGTGGTAGGTAATAAAAGAATAATAGATCCATAATTTCCTTTTTTGTGTGGACAACAGATAATGCAGGAACGATTTACTGTGACTAACTGCACAATACCGTTAATGTGTCTTAGGCTTAGTTTTGTTGTTAGTCGGTTTCAGAATAGACTGTGTGTGTGTGTGTGTGTGTGTGTGTGTGTGTGTGTGTGTGTGTGTGTGTGTGTGTAAGTAGGTTTAGTGCAGCTTATATTTATGCCTATTTCTGTATGAGCGTACACGGGTTGTTAGCTTGTGCATATTTAAAGGTGATTGTGTGTGTAAGTGTCTGGGCACGTCTGTGTAAGTGTCTGCATCTATATGTGTATGCATGTGGTGTAGCGTGGCCAAGTTTGTGTGTGTGTGTGTGTGTGTGTGTGTGTGTGTGTGTGTGTGTGTGTGTGTGTGTTTTCCCCTTGAGCTTATAAACTGTTGGTCATTTGTATTATATTTTAAACTTTGTGTGTTCATAGGCGTCCCAAACCGATATCAATCAGCGTAATGTAGAGTTAAGGTAGGGTAGCTGGTTGAACTATTACTTTGGAGTTTTTTATTTAAAACTAACTAAAATATTACCTTACTAGATCGTATCGCACCAGTTGAGGTGCCGGGGGGATAGAATACTTCCCCAGTATTCCCTGCTTGTCGTAAGAGGCGACTAAAAGGGACACTTTTATCTACATTCTTTTTGCTCTCTTTCTTTCCCTTGTACTTTGTCTGTCCAAACCCTCTGCATTTTACTTTCATTTAGTTAATTTCCTCTCTCCACTGTCTGGTTCCTGCGAGCCACTGGCATTGGCTCCAGGGTAAAATATTTTTTTTGCCTAAGAAATCTTGATGAACTCTGGTGACGAAGCAATGGCCCTCAGTTCCGTGCAGCCCTTAAGTGGGCAGGGGGTGCTAAGAATCCCACGGTGTAAAAATAAGTTTATACATTCAAAAAGAACCTTGAGAATAGGAAACTGGAATGTTCGAACTCTCAATCAGGCTGGTAAAATGGAAGAACTTATTTCAGTGTTCAAAGAATACAAGATGGATATTTGTGCACTTACAGAAACGAGGTTGCTTGGAGATGATAAAATGAATTTGGAAAATGGTAATTTGGAAAATGGTATTACTATGTTGGTTTCTGGTAGGAGTGATGGAAATCATTACCAAGGAGTAGGCTTACTGCTGAGTAGAGATGCTTGTAAGGCAGTACCGTATGTGAGTTTGAACCAATTAATGAGCGCTTGCTTTATGCTCGTTTAAAATCTGACCATGGTAATATCAGTATGGTTGGAGGGTACGCTCCGACAAATGAGGCTGCTGATGAAATGAAGGATGACTTTTATGAGAAGCTGCAGGATGTAGTGAATAGAGTGGCAAGACATGATGTGTTAGTTTGCATTGGTGATTTAATGCGATTGTTGGCAGTAGTAGGGATGGCTTTGAAGATTGTATGGGTAAGAAGGGTGTTGGTATAAGAAACGAAAATGGGGTGCGCTTTGGAAGCTTTTGTTTGGCAAATGACCTTATAATTGGTGGAGCTATCTTTGAGCATAGAAAAATACATAAGACTACTTGGATTTCACCTTGTGGTAAATATTGTAGCCAGATTGACCACATTGTAATTAGCAGAAGGCATAGGAGTTATTTGCAAGATGTTTGCGAAAGGAGTGGGGCAGATATAGGTAGTGATCATCAACTTGTTATGTCAAAGATTAAAATAAAACTTAAGAGAAACGTTAATGGTAATTGTACAGGAGGTAATAATTATGATTTTGATGAGCTGAGAAGTGATGAGAGCACGAGGGAAAAGTTTCGGTGGGAATGTAGGAACAGGTTTCTAGTCCTGCAGACTTTGATGGAATCTGAAGACAATGATATTAATCAAATGTGGAGAGAGGTAAAAGAGGTTTTGCATGAGAGTGCTAAGGTTACTATTAAGAAAAAAGGGAAAGCGAGAAGAAAAAAGTGGATGTCAGATGAAACATGGAATGCAATTCAGAAAAGGAAAGAGGCTAAGTTAAGAAGTGAAGAACAACATGTTGATGGCCAGGTAGCTGAAGTACTTAGAGCAAAGTACTGGAGTTTACATTCTGAAGTAAAAAGACTCGTTAGACGTGATAAGAGGAGGCTATATGATGAAAAGGCGACAGAGACAGAAATTAAGTAAAAGTGACGGTCAGAGCACAAGAGCAGCGTATCAGGCCATAAAGGAGTTAACTGGGACTGAAAAGAGAAGGAAGGAAATACCTGTACGAGATAGAAATGGTAATTTGATGACTAAAGATTTGGATATAAAAGGAAGGTGGAAAGAGCACTTTGAATATATTCTAAATAGACCAATCCCAGCTGAAGAGGACATTTTGCTAGCCGAGAGAGATTTGCAAATAGAAACAGGGGATATAACTTAGGAAGAGGTAGCAAAATCTATAAAGGAGTTAAAGAATTTTAAGGCCCCAGGAGAGGATGGAATATTCCCTGAAATGCTTAAGGTGGAAAATGACGAGTTGATGAATGCGCTTTTGAAACTTTTTAATGTGGCTTGGGATAATGGTGGAATTCCAGAAGAGTGGAAAAATTGAGTGATTATAAAAATACCAAAAAAGGGAGATTTAAGTGTGTGTGGCAATTGGAGGGGGATAACTTTGACACCTGTAGTTGCAAAAGTCTTTTCCAAAACCTTGTTGAACAGAATAGAGCCAGTAATTGATAAAATTTTAAGAGAAGAACAAGCGGGATTTAGAAAGGGTCGAGGTTGTAATGATCAGATTTTTATTGTAAGGCATCTAATGCAACAAGCTAATGAGATGAAAATGCCACTTAGTATGTGTGTTGTGGATTTTGAAAAGGCGTTTGATAGTGTTTCACGTGGAGCTATGTTGAAAATTATGAGATTCTATGGTATACCAGAAAAGTTTGTAAATATTATTAGAAGCCTGCATGAAGGTACTTTCTGTAAGATAATGGTGGGTGTTTCTTTGAGTGATCCATTTCAAGTTAGGTCAGGAGTGATTCAAGGAGGAGTTCTTTCGCCATTGCTGTTTGTTTTGGTTATGGATTATGTTCTGAAAAAGGTTGTAAGGGGAACAGGTGCAGGAATTAACTGGAAAGAAAATAAGAAGCTGATGGATTTGGACTATGCTGATGATATTGTACTGATTTGCGGAAGTATTTATGAGATGCAGAGGGTGCTTGATTGTCTGGTGGAGGAAGGAGAAAAAGTGGGATTGGTAATAAATTGTGGAAAGACTGAAATTATTAATATGAACGTGGAGAACCAAATCGATTGTGTAATTGGGAACCAAATCGAATGTGTAATTGGGAATAATGTGGTGAAGAATGTAGAAAACTTTAAATATATGGGAACGATTGTATCATCTAATGGATCATTAAACAATGAAATTGAGGAGAGGATTAGACAGGCTTGGCGAGCAGTTGGAATGTTGAAATCTGTTTGGAATAATAATATGCTTTCGGTACTAAAATGAAAATTTACAATTCCATGGTTAGACCAGTTTTAATTTATGGGCATGGGTCATGGTACAGTACAATTGCAACAGATCAGAAAGTATTTGGATTTGAGAATAAAATACTGAGAAGGATTCTTGGGGTAAAGTGGCAAGACAGAGTTACAAATGCAAGAGTAAGGGATATTACGAGAGTGGAACCAGTTAATGAATATGTGAGACTGTCTCGCTGGAAGTGGCTGGGGCACATATACAGAAAAGAAGGTAGTTTAATACAGGATGTGCCAGAGTGGACTGCTAGAGGAAGAAGAGGTAGAGGTAGGCCGAGGGAAACCTGGTTGAGGACAATGAAAAAAGAAGCAGGAGAGGAATGTTGGTGGGACCTGAAGGAGATGGCAAGAGACAAATATTGGTGGAGAGAGTTCATTGAGGCCCTATGCATCCCGTGGGGTGCCACAGGAAATGATTGATTGATAAATATATATATATATATATATATTTATATATATATATATATATATATATATATATAGTTTATTATATACTCAGTGTAATAGCTGTTATTATAATAATGAGATTTATGAAAAACAATAATAAAGTATATTAGTAGCATATTTTTTCGAATAACTGGCTTCCAGGTAGCCTTGATATAAGACATGGATAATTTTCGCTTAAGGTTATTATAAACTCATTTTCTTTGGCTCAGTCTTGGGTACCCATCGTGCAGGAAGAAGCGATAAGTGACCGTAGCAATCAAGTGATAGGGACGGCCGGCACCTTATCAGTGGAGCCGCCTTTCAACCCGCCTTATCAACTGCAAACCGTTATCTCACCCAATTATCGGGGGCTTGGCTGAGGGGGGGGGGTGCTTTGGTACAGCTTGGGACAAAAGTTGGCCTTTGTACTCATTTTACTCTAACTTGGCCCAGATTTTTCGTCTTTTACAGATTACGATATTTCACATAGTTCAGTGGAAGAAAAAGGCAATACTCCCACTCAGCATTCTTAGAAGAGCACTTTTTCGTGACTAGCACCATATTCTAACGTTAATTTATTGCTACAACTCTGCATTCACGATGGAGAGGTGGCAAGTTTAGGCCAACTTACAGTAGAAGGAGTATAGTATAGTTCATGTACGTCACACTGAGGGCATGTCTGTCAGTAATGCAGTAGTAGTGTTTAAATTGAAGGTTCAGCAATATCAGTGGCTTTTGTTTCAGTAGTAGCCTAGTTGCGTAAAGTAATTGGGTCGTAGTGGTTGTATCAGTAGGATCAGCAGCTCATTTCATAGCTTAAGCGGTGTTCTATAGTAGCCACGGTACCTGTACAAATGAGTATACTCCCATCAGTCCTCCATCTTTAAAGCCCTGATGAACACAAAGTTACTCGTGACAGTAGTGATGTGTTGCCCTCCCTCCTATCAGCAGCAGCAGCCGGGACACACGCCCTCACCACTGCTCTCACTCACAACAGGACTCGTATTCTTGTCAGCTTTGCAGGCTTTATACCAGCTTTTCGTTTACAGTTAGTGTTGTATAATCCCGTGTATTATTTTTATGAAAAGAAGAAACAAGCAGGTGCTAGCAGGCCGCAAGGTTGTACTCCCAAAAAAACAAAGCAGAGAGCCAAAGTCAAGATCCGTTTATTTTTAGATGACTGGACACTGCCTTCTGAAAGACAGAGTCATAGTCTTAGACTGAGGCTGACAGTTCCAGAGTTGTCCTGTAACTTATACCGTAATAACATTGACATAGATCATATAAATGACACACAGAGCACATTAACGTGACATGCAGAAATTCATTGATAAGAGATGGTAAGGAGCCTCTGACCGACACGACCCGATCAGTGAGTGTGTCCTGGGGAATGACTAGCCAGGGTCATAAAGAATTCAACAGGATTTGGTGGGATGGACGAAGTGGAAAGGATAGAGAGGTGGATGCCAGTGGAGAAGGGAGAGGGGTGGGGGTTGCAAATGGAGAACGAAGAGGTGTAGGATGCCAGTGGAGAAGGGAGAGGGGTGGAAGATGCCTGTGGAGAAGGGAGAGAGGGGTGGAGGATGCCAGTGGAGAAGGGAGAGAGGGGTCGCTAATACCTCCCTGAGCCTGGTGTAAGTAGGGTTTTAAGTCGGATAGTTTACACCAGAGTCAGAACGAGTTAATTCTTCCCATTCACTCCCCAGTTCGTACCATGGCTTATCCTGGATCAGCTGGTGAGCTTTATTCCATCCTAATCCACCTTTTTAGTCATTCATTCTGTTCCAGTCCACTCTTCCAACCCTTCATTCCATCCAGACCCTCCTTTCCAGTCCTTTATTTTATCCCAGTTCATCTTTCCTGCCCGTCATTCCAGCCCATTCCACTTTTCCACTCATTCATTCACCCGCAATCCACATGTCTAGCTTTTCATTGCAGCCCTGTCATCTGATCTAGTCCACATACCCATCCCCAGTCCATATTCCCAGTGCTAAATCTAGAGTGGTGTGTGAGTGGAAGGTGGAGTTATGATAAATATTTACAGTTATCATAAAGGCCTACTGTATTTAGCTTGATCTCACGTAGGCCTATCCATCACACTTACCCTCAGTATATTTATTTATTTATTTATCTGTATTTATTTTAGTTACTTTGTTTATATGACTGACTACGGTACTGTACGGTTTAGGGTGGGTGATTACAAATGTCCTCGACCAGGAATAATTAAACTAACTTGCGATTAGTTCCTCATGTAACACACACACACACACACACACACACACACACACACACACACACACACACACACACACGCAACCAACTAATTAAAAAGTTTTGGGACAGTTGGGGGTAATAGTGGCGGATACTCGTTCCTGAAATATATATGCACTGTAGAACGGTACACAAGCGTACATAGTATCCATTGCATGTTTAAAGGTGTAGGACGAGAGAGAGAGAGAGAGAGAGAGAGAGAGTCTGTTCACTTTAACTGGGCGTAAATGGTATATAACGGTACCTTACACATGTCTATCGCATTCAGCTTCATCATTAAAGGTGTAGGATCTTAAAACTTATACTCAGTTCACTTTAACTTGGCCTAAAATTACCATCTCTCTGTCTTCAATGCTGAGTTGCAGTTAAGGCGTTACAACAACACTAGCCTAGTAGGTCTGTACGGCGCTGGTCATGAAGAAGTGCACTGGGAAGGGAGAAGACCCTTTTTTTTTTTTTTTTTTTATAGCTGCGGGAAATAGGCTGCAGATGGATGAAAATATTAACCAGATTAAGGTGAACAAACTGTGATGTGTTTTTGTTCTTGCTATCCCTGGTCATTTTTTTTTTTAATTTTTTTATATATATAGGTTTGGAGGAGGCATCGAACTGGAGGGATTAATTATAGGCCAGATTAATCCCTTCAGTGCGAGGGGGACTTTTTAAATTTGAATATCAGTACTGTTTGGTTTTAACGCGCATATTTAATAATTCTTCCTCGTACCAAAAAGGTTGTCTGTTGGTATCGCTTGTGTTTAGGCGCACGGTTTAATTTTAGGAAACGGTTCTGTTCAGCGGTATATACTGTTTCATGCGGGAAACCTGTTCTACTTTACGGTTTAATATTGCAAATACTTTCATCCAATTGCTTGGTTTGATGATAGAAACTGCCCTTTGTTCAAGCGTACGGTTTAATTTTTTGGAAACTTCTGCTCAGCGATATAGGCTATACTGTATGATGCGGAAAACCTATGCTACTTTACGGTTTAATATTGCAAACACTTTCATCCAACTACTTGGTTTGACGATAGAATTTGCCATTTGTTCAGGCGTACGGTGTAATTTTTTGAATCTTTCCATTCATGTGCACAGTTAAATATGGAAAACTGTTGTATTCTCCTGTTGTGTTTGATGATGAAAAATCTTGTATCCGGCATCACGGTTTAGTATTGCAAGCACGTTCATCCAGTTGCTTGGTTTGTTGATAGAAATTGCCCTCTGCACAGGCGCACATCTTAGCCCTTTCAGTGTGTTGACATACTTTTGACGTGTGTATGTGTGTGTGTGTGTGTGTGTGTGTGTGTGTGTGTGTGTGTGTGTGTGTGTGTTCCAAACGATTTTGCACAGCTGAGGAGAGACTTTCCGAACAGGGGAGGTTAGATACAGCCTTCATTAACCCCTTCACTGCTAGAGCCCTATCCTAAGTTAAATATAATCGTTTGAAGGTAGTAAGTATAAGCTGCCAAAAATATATCATAGGACTGAAGGTATTAATGTTGAAAAACGTCCCCTTTAGCTACCCTGGTGTCTTTTTCATTACCGATGCAAGTAACGAGAGAGAGAGAGAGAGAGAGAGAGAACAGTTCGCGATAGCCTGTGTTGATTAGCAGGTGCGACGTGTAGTGTAAGAAATTAGACTTATAAGGTGGTTGGTAATAGGAGTGAATCAGGTAGTGTTGGGGATTACATGATGGGCGTATAAGATCGTGATGACGGGATCGTGATGGCGAGCCGCAAGTGCCCTACTGTCCTGAGGCAAGGGCTTAAAGTGCAGGCTATTGTTAGGCACAGTAGTCTATTATATTGTCTGGAAATTGTGGCAAACCCTAATATCTATTTGTCTGTCCATCTGTCTATATAATGTCAGTCTGTTTATCTGCGTGTCGAGTATGTTTATCTCACTTTTTATCTATATCTGTCTGTGTCCAGTAACTCCATTACATCGTCTCTCAGCCATACCAAAAGAGAATATCTCGGTAAATTTAATCAGCGGTAGGCATGTGGGGTGTAATAGTGCTTACTTCATGTGGAATCCCAAAAGGTCAGTCCTTATACCTTGTGAAGTTTCTCAGGGGCGAGTGGCTGAGTGTATATTAGCTGAAGTAGAGAACCTAAATCGTTCCCCAAGGTTTAATGGTTAATGGACTTATTAATGGGGACTGTATGGGAGAAACTGACATAAGGTACTCCTGTAGATATCATACATACATACCGGTACAGCGAAAATATGTATTGGTACCGTAGACAGCCTGCATAAATAAATAGATAAATAAAACGCCAACTCCTGCTCACTTATCAGTCTCTCTCTCTCTCTCTCTCTCTCTCACACACACACACACACACACACACACACACACACACACACACACACACACACACACACACACACACACACACACACACACACAAACCAGCTTTTCCCCCTATTATGCAATTCGATCACCTTTCATGGTCCATAAATATTCGGCTGTGAGGCACATCCAAGGTATGGTCTGGTACCGGCGTAGCTTGTGAAAGGTGTAACGTTTCTTTTCATTTAGTTATTTGTGGTTGCTTTGTACATCTCGGCAGCCGTAAAATTTTTAAACGTTCTGATATATTTTTTTAGTCTTTAAATTGATTGTTAATTTGTATGCAGACATTTTTAGTGTATTTTATGCTATTTAATATTTTTATATGGTTCACAGCAATAAAGTATGACTACCGTAGCTATATTAAATTAGCAATTACCTACGCGCAGCTGACTCGGTGAATGCGATACGGGTACGATTTGGTTCTGGTTGTGGTAAAAATACAGGTTTTAGAAGGAACGGAACACCGTAAGTTGAACTGAAAGTACCGTATATATGATACATAAAATGTTTTGTAAAACCAAAGTAGATTTCGAAATTGTGCTGAGAGAGCTGAAATAGTGCGTAGGCGACGATTGATATGGTTAGGAAAAGAAAATACGCGTATGGAGTATCTTCTTCTCTTAATCATAAATAAAGGGCTATAGGCTGTATATGTGTCGGTATCATTGTCAGAAGCGAGAATTAGGGAACGTCGTACTGAAGAGGTTAATTTAGGTTATATCGTTACTTTATAGAAGGTTACAAAAAGATAATAACGGTATGTAAGATGGAGAAAGTTAGAACGGTATATAAGGGCAGAAAAAGATAATCGATATCATTTGTCAGAGGAAGAAAAAGTACAGACAGCTACCGGTTTTAAATTAGACAAAGTATAAGAAACTTGCAATTAACATTCCCGAACGTAATTCATCATGGGGTTGAGCAAGAGGGGATTGGATCGTGCTTCGTGGGGTATTAGGTAGCCCATTTATAAATTCGTGATGCTCCCTAGCGCTACCGGTATGGAGGGTTCTGACATTTGTAGTTGTTCCGCGGGCATGGGAAATATTCAGAGAGGATCTTAACCTGCTTTCATTCAGTGACTTATTTTGTATTTTCTACTTAGCCTGTATTTTAAGACGATTTTATTTTGCTTAGAGAGTTAACTAGAGGGGTTAGGTACCGATATAACTTTAAATATTCTCTTCACTACTACGGATGAGTAAAATCGTGTGGTGGGAGCATGAATGAAAAAAAGAAAAAAAAATATATATATATACAGTCACTTCAACTCGATGACGTTAGTGTTCATTCTTGCTACCACCAGGGGATTTTGCAACATAGGAAAGCCCCTGGTGGTAAAAAAGGGTTGGCGAATTAGTAAAGGCTGGATTTAACACCTTCATTTCAATGGAATTTTCCGTAACTCATTATAATCGTCTGAGAATAAATGAAATCGTCTGACAAGAAAAGGATTTAGAATATAATTACGTATATTTTTTGTGTGGCTGAAGATGAAAAATTCTTTCCGATAAACGTCTCCATAGCATAATATTGTGGAAAGAACGTGAGAAGAAAGAGGTATGCTGTCTAAGAATAAGGGCGGGAAGGTAAGTAGCTGAAGTGGATATGGAGAGGAAGGAGAATGAAGATGAGTAATATGAACGAAGGAATGAAAAAATGAGTGACTGAGGAGAGGGAGATGATTGTGATGAAATGTGATTATAAAAAAAGGGGGAGTAATGAAGATAAATAATGATATGGGAGGAAGAGAAATGAAAGGATAAGAGGACTGAGAAGTAGGAGAAAAAGAGAGAAGAAGGATGAGGAGAAGGAGATGAGTAGGATAAGGAAAACAGAATAGGGGAAATGAAGTGAAGGGTAAGGAGGAGAGATAAAAGTGAGTGAGAGGGGAGGGAAAGAAATGTGAGGAAGGGTGAAAAAAGGATGAATAGGTTTGGAAATGATAGGCATGAAAGGGGAAGTGATAAGGACATGAAAGGGAAATGAAGAACACGTATGAATTAGAGAGGAGGAGACGATAAAATTGAAGGAAGAGAAACGAAAATATGAGAATAAATAAAAGAGGAAAAATGCGAGAATAATGGAGAGAAGGAGAGAAAAATATTATTGAGAGAGGAAGCTAGAGTAAGAGGGTAATGGAGAAAGAAAAGTAGAGAAGAAAAGTGTGAGAAAGGGGGAGGGAAGAAAATAAGGAAGAGAATAAGGACGAGGAGAGGGAAGATTAGTGGGAGAGGGGATAAGGTAGGAATTGGGGCAGGGTGAAAAGGGGGTGGGGGTTGCAATTCGGAGAGACGGTATTTGTAGGCAGCCTTGGAGAGAAAGAAAGCAGGTTAGTTACGGAGAAGAGAGCAAGAGAAGGTAGGTAAAGGAATGGAGAGGAGAGAGAAGGGGGGGGGGCTAACCGGGGATGGGGGAGAGAGAGAAAGAGGGAGGAGAGGGAGAGACCAAGGAGGGGGGACGGTGATGGAGAGGGAGGGGGGAGCTATTTCTGTCTTTGGGTAGTGAAGGAGGAACGAAGGGTGGCGCCCAGTGAGGTGGAGTACAGGGCCCTTCTGATACCGCACTCACCTCACCTCACCTTACCTCGTCTTACCTCACCTCACTCCTTCATGCCTTACACCTCTACTTGCCTCACATCACTTCACTCGTTCATGCCTCCTCTCATTTTATCTCACCCCACCATGCCACATCTCATTTCACCTCACCTCACCGTCCTCCTACTTATTATTTGCCCACAGCCTCTCATGCCTGACATCTCACTTCACCTCACGTCACACCTCTTCTCACCTCTCCGTCTTGTTTGTCATCTCACCTTCCTCTCTTTTTCACCTCGTCACACGTCACCTCATACGGGCATGCCACTTACCTGACACCCCTGCAGTCCCACTTAACCCTTTGACAGCGTACGGGGTCTCTCTGTTTAAAGCTCTACCATCGGAATGAAAGGGTTATGGAGAAGGATTTTATTATTTAGACTGCTTAGGGTATATAGTTAGACAGATGAACAGATAAATGCAGTATGTATGTCAAATTCAGTTGGCCGTTTTGTGGTGGGGTCAAGCGGTTTCCTAGCACTTCTTTCCTACTCTTCTTCACCTCTTACCGAACGATCACTCTTAATTCTTCGGTATACCAGCGACCTCCTCTTACGTGACTAACCTCGCCTAGAATCTTCATCGCACTGGAGTTAAGCTAATTCAGGCTTAATTTTACACCTTCACTACAAGAGGACAGGACTGAGGTTTTCTCTAAGCTGAATAAAATCATCAATTGGCAGCAAGAGTCATGACAGCCTAAGGAAAATTTAGTGGTGGTAGCAGGAATAAAATGGTATGGTGTGTAAAAAGCACTCATGTAAATCAAAATCGTCTTTATTAGCAAGAATAAAATACTGTACCGGTATATGAGTAGCTTAGTCATCGTCTGGTTGCAGCAGGAATAAAGTATTGTGTAAGAGCCATCATTGAAGGGCACGTGATATCCAGTAGCGTGTTTGCCTTATTTCTCCAGCCCCATCCTTCACACCACATAATAGTAGCTCACGGCACCTCAGAATATGGCTTACCTCATGCCACACCTCACACCCAAAGCCTCACACCTGATTTGTACCTGCCAGCACCACCTCCGCCTCAAATTACTGCTTACCTCATCTACCCTCGCCTTCTCACCTCTTCCAACCACCTTAGTATATGCATTACCACACCCCACCTCACCTGTACTCATCATCTCACTTTAACACCTTACACTTATATCCACTCATCACACACACACACACACACATTGACCCATATTCATACCTGTATCACACAGCCACTCACCTCACTCACCTCAGACCTTCAAACACTCACCCCACACCTTGATATTTCACCTCTCGCCTCGTATCCTTCACTTCATTCCGTAAGTTCTCCTCAGCATCACTTCCTCCACTTTTCTTCCTCCCCTCTTTACTCCTTATTCATCGTCAGCATCATCGGCATTATTATTATTCTTATTATTATTATTATTATTGGTATTTCCTCTCATTGCCTCCTTTTACACACATTCTCTTTTTTTATTTCTCCCCTTCCTTTCTTTACTCCAAACCTCTCGTCCTCTTGTGTTCTGTCCTTTCCTCTCTCATTTCTCATTCTGTATGCACTATCCTTCCTTCCCACCCATCTCAATTTCTAATCTACTTTCATTCCCCTTTTCTTTTTCACTTTCCTCTCTCCCCTTTATTCCTCCACATTCTGTCCTCTTCCACTGTCATCTTTAATTCTCTCTGCTCTCCATCTTATTTAATTCTTTCCTGACTCTTCCTCACTTTCTTTCGAGTCTTTCCTTTTCCATCTCGTCTTCGTGTCCTCTTCTCACCTCACCCTCCCTCCCTTCACTTATTCACCCTTTTCCAGGCCCAATGAACTTGCCTTCCTCTATCCTGTTCACCTCTTCCCTCGCTCACCTTCCCCTCTCCTCTCACCTTTGCATCTCCCTTCCCTACCCTTCCTTCTACCTTTTCTCTTCCCTGATTCTTTCTCCTCACTTCTTCTCCCACCTTTTCCTCTTCTCTTGCTCTTCTCTAACCTCGTCATCCTCACTCACCTTTCCCTCCTGATATCCATTCCCCTTCCAACCCTTAAGCCTCTCCTCTTCTCTCCTCCCTGCCGTACTTGTTTCTTTACTCTATCCTTCACCCTCTCGTGCACTGTCTCTTTTCCTTCTCATTAAGTTCTTTCACTCAGCTTACATTTTCTTCTTCTTATCCCTCACTCTCCCTTTTTCCTATCGCCCTTTCCCAGCTTCTCTCTCTCTTTCCCTCATCTCCCCCCCCCACCTTCTTTCATTTTCCTCCATCTACCTCTCCCCTCCCCAGCCCTCCCCTCCCCTCCCCTCTCACACTTCACATTCCGGAGCCAACCTGCTTCTCATACTACCGTTTCTTACAGGCATTCTCTCTCTCTCTCTCTCTCTCTCTCTCTCTCAATATTTTCCTCCGAATTTTTCTTTTCCCTCGCTTCTTTAATTTCGTCGCACGAATCTCCATCTCTCTTCGTACTCCCTTCCTTCTCTTGTCCCTCATCTGATATTCTTTTTTTTTTTTTCTTAATTTCCTTCTTGTCTATCCATACTCCTCCCTCATTGCCTCTCCTCTCCGTCTTCTCTTTCACTTCATCTCTCCTCTCCATTCTCCCCCCTTTCCATCTTTCCTTTCTCCCCTCTTCCATCTCTCCTTTCTCCCCCCTTCTGTCCCTCCCTCCCCTCTTCGTGCCATTGCAACAAAAGAAGGAGTGATGGCTTGTCTGACTAATCCACCTTTCGTTTGCTTCTCCCAGTTCTCTCCCTTCCTCCTATTCTCTCCCTTCCTCCTATTCTCTCCCTTCCCCCTTTTCTCCCATCTTCTTTGCTTTCATATTTTTGCTCATATTTATATCTATCCTCTCATACCATTATATCATATCCCGTCCCACTCCTTTCTTTTCCTTTCTCTCCCTTCCCTTTCCTTCCCTTTCCTTTCCTTTCCTTTCCTATCTTTCCCTTCCCCTCCCCTCCCCTCCCCTTCCTTTTCGCTGCATCTCATCTTTCCATCTTTCTGCATATAGAACAAAAATAAGAAAGGAGGGCAGCTTATGATGCTTCTCACCATTCTCTCTCTCTCTCTCTCTCTCTCTCTCTTTCTCTCTCTCTCTCTCCTTATCCATCTGTCTCCTTCGTCTCCCTCCCTCTGTACCCCCTCCTTCCTTCGCCTCTTTACCTCTTCCTCTCTTGTCTTTAACCATCATCCTTTTAGGTTTCTTGCCCTTTGTAACATTTTCTCACACTTATCACTTAGGTATTAAACGTGATTAATTATATCCCAGAAAATTGACTCCAGGGAAAATGGCCTCAGGTAGTTTAGTATATACCTTTTATGATGTTAACCCCTCCCTCCTTTTTTTTTTTTTTTTTTTTTTTTTTTCTCTGCTGTCTAGCCAAATACCTTAGTTCCATCCACTTGTCTGTACGTTCTGCTATCCATCAGTTTTCCGCATTACCCTTTATCCTTCCATCCGTGTTTCCAGTCTCTCGTTTATCCATTCATCCATCTCGCCATCCATCTGTTTTGCCATCCATCTCCATCCTTCCACCCACCCATCCATCAATTACATTTGTTCACTCATTCTTTCGTTCTTTCTTTCCTTTTCTTTCTCTTTGTTTCGTCTTTCTTTCATCTTCTCTCGTCCATCCAACTCATCCATCCATCCATCCACCCACTACCCTCTTCCCCCCCTCCTCCCTCGAACATCGGCTTCTAGTTCGTATTAGTTTTTTGTCGCTGTAGCAGTGTAAAAAAAAATGTATGGTTTCTCAGGAGGGTGTTTTATCACGGTCTGCCTGTGTGTGTGTGTGTGTGTGTGTGTGTGTGTGTGTGTGTGTGTGTTTAGGAACTTATAGTTGTGTGTTTGTATGACTGAATGAATTTGAGTAGCGATGAATACGCCCATGTTTGTATCTCCCTGTGTGTGTGTGTGTGTGTGTGTGTGTGTGTGTGTGTGTGTGTGTGTGTGTGTGTGTGTGTGTGTGTGTGTGTGTGTGTAGGAGGTGTGGATGTGGAGGATTGGACAGTGCTGGGGTGTGAGGAAAGCTATTGTGTTACCTAGTTGTGTAGGCCTAGTGGAGAGAGAGAGAGAGAGAGAGAGAGAGAGAGAGAGCGGGTTGTCATAATTATCATACACCATGCACATTTTTTGCTTATTAGGGTAAGATTACCTTGTACGGTACAGTGATTACAGTAATTAATGTAGCCTACGTAATTAACACTCCAGGTATTACAAGGTTATGCTCTTATTATTACGTATTATTATTATTATTATTATTATATTGTTGTTACAGTTTCAGTTCGTTATTGCTTTGTTCATGTACCGTATATTTGCTCTAATTATCAACGTCGTCATCATCATCATCATCATTATCATCATCATCATCATCATTTTCCCTTTATCCCACCCTCACCCTACTCTCCTTGGATCGTTTCTCTTCTTTCTTTTCCTCATCCTTCCCCACCATCTTCCCCCTTTATTGTTTTCTTCGTGCCTCATCCCTCCGTCTCCACATCCCCCCCTCCTCCTGCTTCTCTCATCTCTTTCCACCTTCTACCTTTCTTCTGATGTCGGTTTTTCTCATGTCATTCTCTCCTCTCCCTCCTCTCTTCTCTTCTCCCCCATCGTTTCTTCTCATTGTCTGCCGTCTTTCATTGAATTTAATACTTCATTCTTCGTCACATCCTCCTCTTTCTTCCTCCTCCTCTTCCTCCTCCTTCCTCCTCCTCCTCCTTCCTCCTCCTCCTCCTCCTCCTCCTTCCTCCTCCTCCTCCTCCTCCTCCTCCAACCCACTACCCTCATTCCTTCCCCTTCCCCCATGAATCTCTTCTTTCATCCGTCGGTCTTTCCTCATCTTCTCCCCTCCCCTCCCGTCCCCTCCTTCCCTTCCTTCCCCCCTCCCCTCCCCTCTTCCCCTCCTTCCCTTCCTTACCCCCTCCCCCTCTTCCTTTCCGCTTCTCACTCCT
Organism: Coenobita brevimanus; assembly: GCF_032717465.1. Taxonomy (NCBI): domain Eukaryota; kingdom Metazoa; phylum Arthropoda; class Malacostraca; order Decapoda; family Coenobitidae; genus Coenobita; species Coenobita brevimanus. The sequence goes on along the minus strand of NC_137060.1, from coordinate 27,644,579 downwards.
TCCTCTTCAGCTTTCATAATCCTTTACTTAAGTCACACATTGTTCTTTAATTCCTTTTCTTAACCTCGATTTCTCTCTCTCTCTCTCTCTCTCTCATCTCGTATTCTCTCCATTCCTGCCAGTCCTTTTCCCCTCTCCCTTACACATCCTTTCCGTGTCCAATTTTTTTTTTCTTCCATGCTCTCTCCTCCTTCCTTCTCCCCAAGCATGTTTGTTTCCTCCTCCCTCTTTTCCTCCACTTTCCTCTTCCTCCTGTTCCCCGTGTCCCCCCTCTCCCTTCTCCCAGCTTCGCCCTTCCTGCCTGCCATTTATCCTCTCTTATGTCACCTTCCCTCCCATAGTGTGGCACGTGCCCTCTCTCTCTCTCTCTCTCTCTCTCTCTCTCTCTCTCTCTCTCTCTCTCGTTTATCTCTTGTCTACATCTTGTCCTTTCCTCCCTTCATCCTCTCACCGTCCTTCATCTTTTCTTTCTTCCTCCATTCCATGCTGTTCCCTTCCATCCATTTCTGTTTTCCTCTCCTCATTTCACTCTTCCCTACCGTTCCGTTTCTCTGTACCGTTTTAATCAGTTCCCTTAATCATTCCGTCCTATATTTCTGTATCCCTCGCTCCTCTTTTCCTTCCTCCGTCGCTTCCCTTTCTCCCATCATGCCACTCTGTTTCTCCCTCCCTCATCTTTCCTTTCCACTTTTCTCCCTCCTTCCCCTCCCTTCATCCTTTCCTGTGTCACCTCCATAGCGTGACACGTGCCCAGTCCGCCTCTCCACCCTCTCAGCCTCTCTCCCTCTCCCTACCTCCTCCCTCTCCCCCTCCCCCATTCTTGCGTCTCGCCCTCTCTCCTTTCCTTGCATCATTCCATCTCCCCTCTCATGACGCTTCCGCCTTTCCCCTCCCTCTCTTTCGTCTTTACTTTTTCTATGCACTTCCCTTACTGCAGCTTGTCTCATTTTGGTCCCCACTTCTTGCCCCGTCGCAGTTCCTAATCCTCTCCCCTGTTCCCTTACCCTTTGTTCCCTCTTTGTTCCCGTTCTCATCCTCTCCCAATTCCTCTTTTTCTCTACCTTTTCTTCACTTCTTTGCCCCTCCTTCCTCTCGTCCCCTCGTCTCGGCACCCCCGTCTTCTCTAGTTCTTCATTCCTCTCCTCCTTCTCCTTCTCTTTTCGTTCGTCCTTATCTTCTCTCTCACGAATTTTTGTTTTCTTCTCCCTTTCCCTTCTATATCTTTTTCTCGCCCTCTGCCTTTCTCCTTTCCTCCCACCTCGGACTCCTCTCCCTCCACCCTACCCTTCTCCACTTCCTGTTGCATCTCTCCATTTCCTCCTCACTCCCCCGTCCTCCCTCCGCCCTCCTTCCATCCCTCCACACCCATCCTCCCTGCCACCTTGCCTGACTACGAAATTAGCGACAGACAAAGACGGCGGATGACAGCCACACCAAACAGGAAGGCGGTAATGGCCAAACAGTACCCCTTAATATTTGCACTAAGGAAAAAATGGAAAATTCCTGAATATATACACACTTCGACTTCTTTATAAACAGTTGAATAAACACCTTCAGAAACAAATACCTTTTCTTTGTCTTCTTTATTATTCGTGCTGGTACAAGACTGGTATGGCGGTAATGGGAAAAGACTATGCTTGAATATTTGAAGTTAGTTTAATTATAGCTACACAGACTTGTTTATAAAGCGGTCTTCATTAACGTCTTCAGAAAATGGGACACCAAAAACATGAACTGTTAGGTATATTCTTACTCTTGCCAGTCGAAATGCGTGTAGCTGTGCTTAAATATTTGCACTTTGGAGAATTGGAAATAAACCTATAGGCCTATTTACCATATCAACTTTATTACTGTATACCGATTTGGCGTAACTTAATACGGCATTAACTTAGAGTATAAGTGTTCCCTGTATAAAGTTAACTAGCAAAGTGCATCGTACTTATGAAGGCTTTGAACTCTTATCTAATCACTGTATAAAATTACAAGCTGATATAAAACCAGTTTGCATACTGATACTGAATAATAACGAGTGTGACAGGCTAGGTTGAGTGATACAGGTGTGGGTGAATCAATAACATGCATTATGTCGTGATGGATAACAGCAATCAGCACTGTAATGGCGGATGTCTGAGCTGAAAAGGTTAATTGCATCCCATTGAGAAATACAAATGGCTCGGATTAGAGACCTAGTTGTGAGCTGAGTTTTCGTAATTATTGCTGGTGCTGGTGGTGCTTGGGCCGTTGTAGTACTACCTTGATAACGTTGAGGCCAAATGGTGTCGGTGACCTTATAGCCAACAGCTTGACGCCTGGTGGTTTAGTGTGTTAAGACGTTCCATCTATAATATGGACTGAAATCCGTGGAATGATTATGGTTTATTGCTCCTGTAATGCCGCGGAGGGTAGATCTACTGTTCACTCTCGGCTTAGACATTTTGACGAGTAACGTAATCCTGGTCCTTTACGCACGGACAAGCCCCTTTGAGCTCAGGCATTCGTTACTGAACTGGTACCAAACAATGCGAGCAGTGTAAACTTCTGAACTCAGAATCTCAAACAAACAGTCCTTTTGAAAAACGCGCTGAAAACTTAGGCAAACAGACGAACGCAGTCATATTGAACTCCCAACAAAACAAGTCCTTTTAAACTGGTAACAAAACTAACCAGGTCTTCAATCACCCACTTAAGCTCATCCCGACAAGCCGACCCCCAAGGGAATTTAAAAAACCGCTCGGGGCGCCATTAAGGTTGTTGACGCAGTTTAAAGGGCTGCGTATTTAAAGGGCGCGAGCAGGCACTAATAACACCATTACCTAGACGTACTGCACCTCTAATGGGGGTTAATGGAGGCTTGGGTTTAAAGGGAAGGATGGGGGAGGGGTGTTTGGAGAGAGAGAGAGAGAGAGAGAGAGGATGTATTGGTACGAGTGTAGGCTATATTAGGTTTGTTTATGTTCCGGTGTGTGTGTGTGTGTGTGTGTGTGTGTGTGTGTGTGTGTGTGTGTGTGTGTGTGTGTGTGTGTTTACTGTGTGGATGAGTACCGGTACTTACGTGAATACGGTACTTACGAATACTTGTTGGTATGTATGTGTGTGTGTGTGTGTTTGTGGGTTTACTATGTGGATGTGTACTTGCGTGAATACGGTACAGGTACTTATGGATACTTGTTGATGTGTGTGTGTGTGTGTGTGTGTGTGTGTGTGTGTGTGTGTGTGTGTGTGTGTGGTGAGGAATGACAAGAACCAGCACAAACACCTGAAGTGCCAGGGACTTAGGTTTCACACACACTCCCCCCCTCTTCTTCTACCCTTTCCCTCCCTCTTCCCCCTCCTCCTTCTCCTCCCTCTCCCTCTTCTCCTCTTACCACCCCCTCTCACTCCTTAGTAACCACCTCCATCATACCCCCCCAACTCTCTCTCTCTCTCTCTCTCTCTCTCTCTCTCTCTCCCTGCTAATCAAGGTGAGAGGGGGGGGGGCTATTAAAACCTCTTCTCTTTGTTCTCCCCCCCTCTCCTTCCTCTCATCTCTTCTTGCATCCTCTTTCTAATCTCTCGTTTTCCTCTCTTTTCTTCATCACTCCTCTTTCTTCTTTCTTTTCTCACCCGCCTTGTGCCTTCTCCCCTTTGTCTTCCTCTTTTCATTTGTTATATACATTCTCTTTCCCAACTCATTTTCACTTCTCCCTTCTTGCTTCATTTCTTTTCTCTTTCCCTCCTCTCATCTATTCCTGCCTCCTATTTCTCCTTCTTTCCCTCCTGTCATCTATTCCTCCCTGCTATTTCTCATGTTTTCATTGTGTTTCTCTGCTCTCTCCGTCCTGCCTTTCCACTATCCCTCCTTTCAACTCTTTCCTTCCTGCCGTGTGGTCTTGCCTTTTGTCATCTCGCATTTTCTCCCGTCTCCCGTTTTTCAGGCTGTCTTCCTTTCAGGCTTTCTCATCTGGCCATTCTTTATTTATATACTACACTAAAGTTGGAAAAGACTTATTGTGGTTACTGAAACGAAGTATTATTATTATTTTTTTTTTCCAGGTATGTTCCTAGCCCGGTGTGCTTTTGCAGACCTGTGCGTACATGGATCTGTGTAAGTATTATCCAGCATTTGTATAATATTAAATGTTATGATTTTTTTCGCTAGTTAATTTAATTTTTGTATTTATATTACAGATGCTGTAATTGTTATCTGTATCACTTTGAATATGCCGTGTTGCCCGCGTAGGAACTAGGCGTGCACCGAAGACTATACAGTTAGCGTATTTGCGTTGTAATTACAGTATATGTTTGGCAGTTTTATCCTGGTGCAGTGCTCAGTCGTTACTTATTCATCCACCGCAATCATCCGTTAATACTCCATAATTTCTTCTTTAAGGGCATGGCTGTTGCATAACGAGCCACATTACATTTTACTAGGATTAGGGTTGAATTCATTAGGTCGAGTATAACCAACAATGATGTCTTCACTTCAAGTTTGAGAAGTGTGACGAAAACCAACAGACAGATGGATGTTGCTATCATATAAGTAATTTCTCTGTCGTCTAAATATAATTCATCACTGCCACCAGCTAAGTTTTCTCTCTCTCTCTCGTGTCCTCTCTTCACATGCATTCTTCTTCTTCATCCTACCAGCTCCTCCCATCTCATTTTCGCCCTTCCCTCTCTCTTCCTCTTCCTTGCCCTCCTCTTGCTTCTCCCTGTCCCCACCTCATCATCATCCTCGTCTCCCCCCACCCCCGCCAAACCGTACCGTACCGAGACTTGAGACGGTTCCCTTACCTTCGACGCCACCTTTTTGTTCCATCCCAGTATTCCTCTCATCATGGCCCTCTTCTTCATCTTCTTCCACCTCCTCCATGTCCACTGCATATTCTTCCTCTTTCCCTACCTCTTCCTCTACATAATCTTCTGCATGTGTTTTCCTTTGCCCTCTTCTGCTTCACGTCCTCTTCCGTTCCACATCTTCATTTGCTTCCGCCTGCTTCTCTCTTCTCCCACCCTTTTCTTCTTCCCTTTCATTCCCGCAGGCCAAACTGTTCAGAGGTCTTGAGATTATTCCTCTGAACTTTTCCTCCTCCTCTTCCCCCTCATCTCCTTACCTCTCCTTCCCGCTTCCTCCATCCTCTCCGCCAACCATACTTAGGGTGGAGACGCTTCCCTCTTACCCTTGACGCCAGGTTTTTGTCCTCCTCACCCTCTGTACTTTACCTAGAGAGAACGCTTCACCTCCCCTCGTTCGCACCCATCATCATCATCATCGTCATCATCATCACCATCATCATCATCATCATCATCATCATCATCATCACCATCATCATCATCATCTGCATCATCATCATCATCATCATCATCATCATCATCATCATCATCATCCTTCATACCTTTCTTTTTCTTCATCACCTCTTCCTCCTGCCTCTCTCTTACCATCACCCCCATCCTTATCGTTCCATTCCTTATTTCCTCTTCTCCTACCTATCCCCCCCCCCCTCCCGCTCCAAGCCCTGTTCCTGCCGTACCGTACCGATGGCTGAGTCTGTTGCTGTTCCTTAGACGCCAGGTTTTTGCTCCGTCTCAATACTGGCGTTGTGTGGAGGTGCAGGTGACTTAGAACTGCCCCCCCACCGGATACAGGATGGGGAGGGATAGCTGGGTGGGATGGGGAGAAGGATATGAAGGATATTAGCACGTGGGGAGAAGGACAGAGGGAGGGAAACAGCGGATACGGAATTATAGGGATAGATAGGCGGCGTTGTAAGAGATGGGAAGGATATTAGTGGCGAGAGAGAGAGAGACGTACATGGAAGAGGATAGGCAAGGATAGGTTGAGAATGGGACGGGAGTAATTGGTTAGTGGGGATTGGTAGGATAGAATAGGGAGGGGAAAAAGATGAGAAGGGATGGGGTGGATAGGTGGAGGCGGGAGAGAAGGATAGGACTACAGGGAGCAAAGAAGGTTAATATAAGAATGGGATGAACTGGGGAGGAGTAGATAAGTGAAGAGGAGAAAGGAGAGACTGGAAAGAAAGATATCATAGCATAGGATAGGAGGGAAAGTGAGAAAATGGTTTTGAAATGGGGTGGAGCAGTATACAAATGAAGAGGGGTGGGAGGGACAGGGATGGCTTTAGGAGAGACATAAATGGAAGGGTAATATGGATAGGTGGAGGCTTGGGACGGATAAGGGTTAGAAGGGAAGGAGATAAGAGGAGAGATGAAGAGGGGTTAAGGAGTGGAAGATAAGAAGGTGAGATGAGGGAGTGATGAAAGATGCTTAGGAGAATGAAGGAGGCTGCAAAGGAGGGGGATAGGAGTAGTGTGTTGGTTTACCATGAGACAGAGAGAGAGAGAGAGAGAGAGAGAGAGAGAGAGAGAGAGAGAGAGAATCAGCCTCACCTCACCTCATTCACACATTTCCAAAACTCTGAAGTGGCCCCTTGGCACATCTTCTCCTCTATCTGAAAGTACCATTGTTATTGACTGTGGTGGATGTGATGTTTTTATGTCGCTCTTGGGATGGTCGTGAAGCCTTATGGTAGTCGCACTTCGGTAATGAGAGAGAGAGAGAGAGAGAGAGAGAGAGAGAGAGAGAGAGAGAGCATAGCCGTGTATATAAACAAAGCAACTCCGTTATTAAAACGCTTAACGTAACAAATAAACAAAGAGAGAGAGAGAGAGGGGGGGGGGAGTACGATACCGAGAAGTGTAGCTAAAGTGAATCAGGCTGTGAGAAAGAATGTGAGAGAACGTGTGTGTGAGAGAGATAACCTGTTTATTGATGGAGGAAGTTAATGAAGTGGGTTTGGGCTGAATTTAAGATAATGGGTGGCTGGAGTGGGTGTTGTTGTGGTGGTGGTAAGTAGGTCTGGTTTGGGGTGTGGCGGTGTGGTTGTGGTAGTAGTTGTTGATGTAGTAGTAGAAATTAGTGTGGTAGTGGTGGTTGTGATGGTGGTGGATTTATGTATTTATATATTTATTTTGCCATGGCTGTTGGTGAAAGTGGTAGTCGTTGTTGTTTTTTTTAAAAGTGGTGTTAAAAGGGTAAGTTTGGCAGTAACGGTGATGGTTTAGATGCTGTCTGCTTTGATGGTGATGCCTGTAATGGTAATAGTGGCGGTCATAAGTTTTAGGATTAGGAATATTAAAAGTTTGCCGACACACTCTTATCATGTGGAGACGCATGGGAGACTCACTGCAGAAGCGTTATGATTAAAAACCTCGCGAATTCAGTTATTTGTGTGAGTATGTATGCACTGGTGTATGGTACGCATAACAGCGGTATTAATAAAAACAGCACTGGTATATAAGCAGAGAAACAGCTGTGGCTGCGATTAAAAAAGAAAAGTGGAGAAATTTGTTGGTTACCATTATCGGTAATCCACATGGACTTATATAATATTTGCTCGTTTATACTTTAAGTAGGTACTTGTCGGAATATAGTTGCTGGTGTGACATTTAAGGGTAAGTAGTAAGCACATTCACGTAAGGAAGAAAGATGAGGCACGACAGGTGTGCAGGACTCGATATCAGGGCCAGGTGAGGTGAGGTGGAAGCAGGTTTGAGCAGCACTGTTAGACGAGTACCAGTGTGAATATGATGGTGTCCAGTATTACTAACGTTAACAATAAACACGCCTCCTAACTAAGAAAGCTGAGGTTGGACAAATGCCGGTTTGTAGAACTCAGTTTTCAGCTGCAGGTGAGATAGGCTGAAGTGAGGCTAAGTTAAGTGAGAATGAATACCATATGAATACCAAACGCTATTAAAAAACAGCCACATATCTTAAATGTGTGGTAGGATAGGCTTGCAAATTTCATTAGTATTGGCATGTGAGGTGGGTGAGCTGAAGTGGGAAGGGCAAATGTTAACAGCAGTACCGCACGGCTACCAGTATATTTATTTTACTAATGCCGTTAGTAAACACAAACACGAAAGGTGAGGCAGGACAGGTGTGCGGATCTCATTATCATCGGCAGGTGAGGTGAGAAGGGCAGAAGTTAACAGCAGTACCACACGACTACCAGTATATTTAGTTTACCAGTCTTATCAGCAAACACAAACACATGACTGACAAAGTTTACCAATTGACACCATTTAACCCATGAAGAAGAATTACAAAGAAAGGTGAGGCTGGACAGGTGTGGGGGTCTGATTATTGGCGTTAGGTGAGGTGAGGTGAGGCTAGGGGCAGGTATGAGCAGCAGGACCTGATTTTCATAATGCCAGTGCCATGAGTAAACACAAACACGTGACTGAGAAAGTTGCAAGAGGACAGGTGTGTGGGTCTCATTATCAGCGGCAGGTGAGGTGAGGTGAGGGACAGGTGTGAGCAGCACGGGAAGACGCCGCCACACCAGCTGTTGGCGGCGGATGTGGATGTGTGTATGCGCGTGTGCCGGCGATCCTGTCACATCACAGCTGTTCACTTGCACGCGGGTTGTGAGGCTTGGTTCGCTGGGGTTGGGGTCTGTTGTGAGAGGAAGTTGTGGTTGTGGGCTGATGTGGTGGTGATGGTGGGATGTTTGTGGTGTGGTTGTGGGATGATGATGTGGTGGTGGTGGTGGGATGTTTGTGGTGGGAGTTGTGACGATGGTGTGGTAGTGAATAGGGTTAAGGTGTGTTGTTGTTGGGTTTGCTAGCAGTGGCTGTAGGGCGGTGTTGTGGTGGTGCTGGTGATGGTTAGGAGGTGTTGTGGTGTCTGGTGCTGGAGATGGTTGTTGGATGGTGTGCTGGTAGTGAGGGTGGGTGGTAATGGTTGTGGGATGTTGTGCTGGTAGTGAGGGTGTGTGGTTGTGGGATGTTGTGCTGGTAGGTAGGGTGGGTGATGGTTGAGGGTGGTAGTGGTGGTGCTTGTGGTGATGCAGGCGTGGCTGAAGATGTTTATGGCATGTATACAACTCTTGCAACTTTACTGCTTTCACTGGCAAAGATTTCTTCACCGGAATAGAATAGTTTGGCCTCGTCCATAATATATTTCTTTAGCCTGACCGAGGGTGAGATGGGGGGATGAGGCGGAGAGGTATTAGAGAAAGGGGGGGGGGTCGAGTTGGAGATTGGGCAGCCTTTTGACGGGGACAGGGTGACTTGCAGAAGATTCGTTTATATCGACTTTTTACAGGATGAAGGGGCTTGACGAAAGATAGATAAACTGCTTGAGAGATAGGTAGTTTAAAGTGTAATCTGTTAAGTGCATAATGAAAGGCGAAAATCATGTAAGTTTTTATTAGAAATTGTGATAAAAGTATGTGGTTTGTATGTTGAGGCGGAGTTAGAGGTGCTTCCTTGTGTGTTAAAGCTGCAGTGTTGATAGTCCCGTGTTTGCTGGGTAAAGAGAGTGCAGCCTTATGGACACGCTGTAAAAATTTGATTGTCTCTGCTTTGCTTCATGTGAGTGGGCTAGGTTGTGTGATGAAACTCCGACATATATGTAGCCAACATCCATCCATCCATACATACATCTATTCCTACAAACAAACATGCATTAAACATACATACATACATACCGTACATACATACATACATACGTACATCTGTCCGTCTATCCATCCATCCATCCATACGTAAGCTATATAGGCTACGTACATGCCAGCATACATAATTGCCTACAGCAGCTGGTAGGTAGTTCAGTAGGTGAATAGATGAATATGCGGGTTGATCGATTATGTGACTAATAGACGAGTGGATAGATTGCATGGACGAATGATTAAGGAAGCCTAGGGTAGTGTAGATGAATTGCTTGACAGATAGACGAATAGATAGGGAAAGATGTATTTTAAGATAATGAGAGAGAGAAATCCCGGTACTAATTCCTTCACTATGTTTACGCATATTCTTCATGTTTTCTACTTCCATTTGATTCTGTTCAGCTTAGGAAGAACGTCATTGATGAAGGGGTTAGGTGGTGTCTGCTGTTATGCCCTTCAGTCCAGTGTCACCGTAATACCATTCTTGCTATCGCCCAGACGGTTTCATTCAGTGTTGGAGGGACGACTGGGACGCCTTGTACTAAAAGGGTTGAAAATACTATCCATCATCTCCAGTACACTGACGCCTTTATGCCAGTCTTACCTGTCTGCAGACGATTAGGTTGTGTTTGCTTAGGAAGGACTTAAATTGAGGGGGCTAGCTACTTCCGTGTGATTTTTTTTTTTGCTACTTTCAGACGATTTTATGCAGCTTAGAGACGCTATACTCTGTTTACGTTAGTTTGGCCTAAAACTGCCATCTTTCCATCTTGAATGCTGAGCTGTAGCAAGAGATAAGCGTTAGAATATGGTGGTAGTCACAAAGAACTGCTACGGAAAGGATGCTGAGCCACAGTTTTGTGTTGTTCTACGAGCTGCAGGAAATAAAGCTGCAATATGACGAAAAATTTGGGTCAGGTTTAAGTGAGTGAACTGTAGTATTAAAGGGCTTAATGAAGGCTGTACAGTATTTAACCCTTTCAACATAACTGGGTGGTTAGCTTAGTGTAGGAATAGAATATGTAGAAGGAATAGAGGGAATGGAAAGTAGAATAAGTGGATGGACAGGTAGAAGTAGGATGGTAGTAAGTAGTTTGGAGATGGGAAGTTGAAAATAACGTAGGGGGTAGAGTAGAGAGGTAGATGTACGAATGAAAGTGTAGAAGTTGAAAATAGCGTAGGGGGTAGAGTAGAGAGGTAGATGTACGAATGAAAGTGTAGCCTCGTTGGAAGATAGGAAGTTGAAAGTAGAGTGAGTGGATAGGTAGGTGTAGGAACGGATTGGCTGTTGGAACGAGATGACAAGATTGGTGAGTGAGTAATGGAAGGATAGATGGACGGGGGGATAGAGGGATGAATGGATGGGGTGTGTGGGTTTAGCAGGGATGAATAGATTAATGGAAAGATAGATGGCTGGTGGGATAGAAGGATGGATGGGGTGTGTGGGTGTGGCAGGGATGGTTAGGTTAGTGGTAGGTTAAGATCCATCACTGTTAGAGATTTATAAGCTGAGTAAAATCGTCTGGAACTAGAAAATAATCGCCTGAGTATTAAAGAGGTTGATACTGAGTCGACCATAAGGTGACGTGACACACACACACACACACACACACACACACACACACACACACACACACACACACACACACACACACACACACACACACACACACACACACACACACACACACACACACAATATAAAAACTGACAAAGATAAACACTTAAAAAAAAAAAGCGGTAAGAATATCAGAGAAAATTACCCACACTCAAAGAAATATTATGAAAAATGACGAAGATAAGAAGAAGCAAGTGGTTAAGAGTTAAAAGATACAAAGCTCTGATAACAAACACGACAAAAGCTAAAGGGGGAACTGGCTGGGAGATCAAAGAAGTGTTAGGGAAGGTCTCTCTCTCTCTCTCTCTCTCTCTCTCTCTCTCTCACTCACACACACACACACACACACACACACACACACACACACACACACACACACACACACACACACACACACACACACACACACACACACACACACACACACACACACACACACACACACACACACACACACACACACACACACACACACACACACACACACACACACACACACACACACACACACACACACACACACACACACACACACACACACACACACACACACACACACACACACACACACACACACACACACACACACACACACACACACACACACACACACACACACACACACACACACACACACACACACACACACACACACACACACACACACACACACACACACACACACACACACACACACACACACACACACACACACACACACACACACACACACACACACACACACACACACACACACACACACACACACACACACACACACACACACACACACACACACACACACACACACACACACACACACACACACACACACACACACACACACACACACACACACACACACACACACACACACACACACACACACACACACACACACACACACACACACACACACACACACACACACACATACACACACACACACACACACACACACACACACACACACACACACACACACACACACACACACACACACACACACACACACACACACACACACACACACACACACACACACACACACACACACACACACACACCAACCTCTTTCATTTCCTTTGTCTGATATAACTTAGTGACCTTTTCCCCTACCGTTTGTTTATCTCCCTTCTCCTGTATTTACCGTCACTTAGCCTCTTCCGTTTCCTCTCCCGTTTTACCGTTTCTGTTGTTTCTACGCTAGGCATTCTTCCACCACTTCCGTTTATCTTTGTCTTTCACACTGTTTATCTTTCTGTTTATGTGTCCGCGTCTCTGTTTTCCTCTTCTGTTTTCCGTTGCGTTTTACTCTTTCCACGCTGGTCATTCTTTCACAACTTGTCTCTCTGGTTGCTGCTTCACCCAACATTCCAACCATCCGACCACTCCTTTTCCCTCATCACCACTCACTTTCTTGATTCTCTCTCTCTCTCTCATACTCCTCATATCACAACTCCCACCTGTTGTCTCTTCTTGTTATTTCTTTATCCCCAGCTCACCTTTTCTTGGTTACTTCCCTCCGTACTTCCCTTTCTTCTGCTTATCCCCCTCTTCTCCCCTCTGATATTGCTCTCCATTGTGAATTGCCACCTTCTTTATGTGATTTTTCTGCCACCAAGTACAAATCTTCTTATTGGATTTCCTCTCTTGAATTATCTCCTTCGCAAAGTCTGTTTCATTCCCTTCCCTGCCTTCCTCCCATCTTTTTTTTTTCTCTTTCTTCCTCCCTCCTTCCCTCCCCTCCCCCGCCCTCCCTTCCCTTTCCTTTCAGTTCCATGTTTACCTTCCATGTTACCACCTTCATTTCTTTCTTACTCAACTCCTCCTCCCTCACCCCCTCCCCTTTCCTCCCCCTCCCCCAGTCCTCCACTCCCTCACCCTCCCCCAGTCCTCCACTCCCTCACCCTCCCCCAGTCCTCCACTCCCTCACCCTCTCCCCTTCTCTCCACTCATTCCCCCCCTACCCCATTCCTCCACTTCCTCACCCCGCCCCTTTTCTCCACTCCCTCGCCCCTCCCTCATTCCTCGACTCCCTAACTCACAATCCTTTCGCCTCTTAGTCATCTTCCCCCACCTCCCCCCCCCCCAGTGAAAACCACGCCTCACTCCATCCCATTACCCTTATCTCCATCTTCCTCACATTTCTTCCCGCCATTGTATCATTTCGCCTCATTTTCCTCAAAGGTATTCAAGTTTTAAAAAAGCTGGACCTAATTTATGCCTGTGTGGAGGTGAAGAATGGGACAGGTGTGATGGGGGAGGGGGGAGGGGAGGGGAGAGAGGGGAAAGAGTTGAGGGGAAGGGATGATACTTGGGTGGGTAGATGGAGAAGCTTGTGGGTAGATAGGAGTGGCTGAGAGAGAGAGAGAGAGAGAGGTGTGGTGTGGTGGATGACGATGGATAGGTACCGTACTGTAGGTATGTAGGTAGGTAGGCGGGTGAGTCGGTAAGTAGGTGGGTGGGTAGGTGGGCGGGGTGGTGGGATGTTGGCAAGGTAAATACTGTTGGCATGGCCGTGTTGGCAGGCACGTAGGGTTGGTAGGGGGGGTTGGTAGTAGAGCAGGGCTATCTGACGCCTTCTTAAGATCACAGTGGATAAGAAAGGTTTGTAGTACCGGTAATTCTTGAGCTTATTATTTTTTTTTTAATTATTTTTTTAGATAATGTGCGGCATTTTATTAAACGCTGGTTCATATAATATTATTTTTGGTGTTAAACTGCTTAAAATAGAGCATCGGTAGTAGGGAAGTAGCTATTATTATTATTTTATTTATTTATTTTTTAAAATGTCCTCGGAGTTATGCCCCGCTGGTGAGTACAGTACATTGTATTTGGTGGTAAAGATCAGCTGGGAGATAATTAGGTTGCAGTTGGTGAGCGTTGATATTTGTAACGTTAGATACTGGAAGGAATGTGCTGCTAGGAGAGGGGTGTTGGTAGATAGGATAGGGTAGGTATGCAGGTAGGGTAGATAAAGTAAGGTAGATTAGGTAGGGTAGGTAGGTTGTAATAGGTATATGGGTTTTAATTAGGTTGAAATTAAGGATGCCCAGTTGCAGTCATTACTTCTCTTACACCGACATGAATCTTTAAAAAAAAAAACAACGAGATTTTGTTAGATTAATCATTGATAAGCGAGGTGGAGGGGTTAGAATCCCACTCCAGCGGGATGGTTGGGGGCCCAGAATCGGTTGGTTTTTATTTGACGGAACTGGGCCACTCTTACGATATGAATACGAATTTACGATATGAATACAAAATTTTCGCTACATGAAGTCCGATGAACCATTGTTATAAAGTGCGAATGAGTCAGATAAACCCTCCAGTCTGATTACACTTGGCCATCATTTGAGGTGAAGGGGTTACGGATCTTTCAGGGGACAGCAGAGTATACGCACTGTAGACGCATAAAAGAATTAGTGATAACAGTTGTATATACATGATGAATAAATGAAACGTAGGTTGGAAGTAGGCCATAAAAGAGTTACTGTAGATGTGAATGTAATCTGTCCAGCCAATTAGATAAGATAGACACAGATACAGTAAGTACGTTGGTTAGGAGTGTGTTAATAGACTGTAAATTTGTTAGCCTAGGTGTGAGGTAATGTGTCCAAACAGTTAAATAAGTTTGACAAATAGTTATGGATTGAAAATGTGTTGATAGACCATAAAATAGATAGTCAGGTGTGAGGGTAATCTGTCCAACCAATTAGCGTTTAATGGGCTTGGCAGGGTATCAGTCCGTACCAGATCAGGTCTTTAAGTAGCGGTAATTAGCGACACCTACACCTTGACTGGCAGTTACAATGGGTAGGTGGTTAGGGATAGAGAGATGTGGGTGTGGATGGAAGTATGTCATGAGTATGGATGTAAGTAGGTGGGTTAGGGTGGAGGTGGGTAGGTAGGTATGTAGGGGTGGGTGTAGGTGGAACTGTCGTGGGTATGGATGTAGGTAGGTGGGTACTGGGTAGGGATGTAAGTAGGTGGGTTAGGGTGGAGGTAGGTAGGTAGGTAGGTATGTAGGGGTGGGTGTAGGTGGAACTGTCGTGGGTATGGATGTAGGTAGGTGGGTACTGGGTAGGGATGTAAGTAGGCTAGGTGGGTTAGGGTGGAGGTAGGTAGGTATGTAGGGGTGGGTGTAGGTGGAACTGTCGTGGGTATGGATGTAGGTAGGTGGGTACTGGCTAGGGATGTAAGTAGGTGGATGTAGATATAGGTTGGTGGGTAAGGGTGGAGGTAGGTAGGTAGCTAGGTAAGTAGGTTGGGGTGGTTGTAGGTGGAAGTATGTCATAGGTGTAGATGTGGGTACTGGGTTGGTAGGTAAGGTAGGTAGGTCGTTTGGGGAGGGTGTTGGTGGCAGCGTGTCATGGTTGTGGATGTAGGTAGATGGGTACTAAGTAGGAATGTATGTAGGTGTCAGGACAAATTTAGGTTGGTAGAAGTGGAAGAAGGTATGTCGCTAGGTAAGTGTGGGATAAGAACGGAGTAAGTGGAACGGAGAAAGGTAGATGGATAGTTATATAGGTTGGTGAGTAGGAGCGGAATTTGGTAGAAAGGCACGGTATGGAGGTAGGTAGGTAGGTTAGTAGGTGGACAGGAACACAGTTGGGTAGGTGAGAATGGAGGAAGGTAGGTAGGTGACAGGTGAGTAGGAACACAGTTAGGTGGGAATGGAGGAAGGTAGGTTGGTGGTAGGTGAGTAGGAACACAGTTAGGTAGGAAGGAATGGAGGAAGGTAGGTAGGTAGCGAGAAGCAGCATAGGTAGGTCATTAAAGCGAAAGTAAGGGTTGGTTGGTTGTGATGGGTGTGCTGGGTAGGGAAGGGTACGTTGAGGTTGGGTTGGTAGGGTGAGTGGGTACAGCGGAGGTTGGTGGGGAAGGGACTTGTGGTAGGTTAGCCCCTTCACTACCAAGCCTCAACCATTATTTTTTTTATTCGTTAGTGCCACTCGATTTCATTCCGCCTAAACGTTTTGGAGTGAAGAGAGTAGATATTAACGCCAACAGGGAAGGAACGACGAGGACAAATTCGTTCTATTCATGCTATTTTCATGCGATTTTGCTTTAGCTCAGGAGAAGCACTGGGGAGTGAAGAGGCACGAGAGATCTCCCCGAAACTTATTACAAGAATCTCAAGGCAGCCAGTA
This sequence comes from Coenobita brevimanus, assembly GCF_032717465.1. NCBI lineage: Eukaryota > Metazoa > Arthropoda > Malacostraca > Decapoda > Coenobitidae > Coenobita > Coenobita brevimanus. The sequence goes on along the minus strand of NC_137060.1, from coordinate 27,628,353 downwards.
TAAAATAAGAGAAAGCAGCGTCATTGTAGTGAAGATGTTAAGCCTGTCACTTTTAGGATTACTCATGTTACTAAAATCGTTTGGTGGTAGGAAGGGTACAGTGGTGGAAGTCGTCTTGATGGAAGGGTTACTGGAGACTAGTTATAAGCCCTTCACCACGAGGATTCCCCCCTAGACTGAATGAAGTAGTTTGGTCATAGCAGAAATAATATACCATAAAATGAATCCTATTGAGGGGTTAAAGGGTGTGGAGGGAGGAGTATCGGTGGGAGGGTGGAATGGGTTGCCTAATGGTGATTGGCAGGGTGGAGTTGGCATGTCCGTAGGGTTGGCGATAGAGTAGAGGTTGGTAGGATAGGGTTTGCGTAGAGAAATGGATAGATAGTTTGCAGATCGGTCGTGGGTAGTTGGATAGTAATTTAGCACAAAGGAACTGAATGATAACTTTTGTGTACTGGAAAGGGCTAGTGACGAGTAGATACGGTAGGTGTGGTAGGAACAAAAATTGGTGGGAATGGGTTTGGTTAAAGAGTAGTGGATGCATTACAGGTTGGTAGGACATTGTTGGCTTGTTAGGTTTGGTAGGTTGAAAGCTGGTAGGAAAGGTGGCGAGTAGGGCAGAGAAACAGGTACTTTTTCGATTGGTTTGGGGATAGCTTGTAAGTAGGAAAGGTAGGTATGGTATGTTAAAATTTGGTAGGAAATGTAGTGGCTAGGGTAAAGGCATAGGTGAATGGTCTGTACCCTAATAACTTTAATAGTGATTGATAGCGAGGAATTTGCATATTGCTAGGGTTGACCGGATAATTGTTTGGTAGTGAAAGGGTAGGGTAGTGAAATGGACTGATGCATTGGTTGGGTATAGTTATAAAGCAAGCAGGTGGTTTGGGGTTGAAAGTTGGTTGGTTTGGTAGGAGTGGTAGTGTCAGTGATCCGGATAAAGGAAAGGGTGCAGTGAGGGTAGAGATACTGTAAGATAGCCGACAGGTAGATAAGAGGTGTGGTTGGGCAAAAATTGGTGTCTGTATTTTCCTTTTTATTAGTATTTTTATTTCCAGACGCCTTTTCAGCATAGAGTTGAACTTAGGAAGCATTAGATGTAACCTTTATCAAGCCTTCAGAAGAATGTTGAATACCGGTACAATCATGCGCAGGTAGTTTAATTAAGATTTAAAAAAAAAAGGCATCACGGTGAATGGGTTTCATGGTCCTGTATTCTCCACAATTGCATATTATTCCAAGTAAAGTCATAGGATTTTATTTGGCCGAGAGTAATAACTCGTACGAACGTGAGACTATTCAAGGTTGGTGTGGCAGGGAGTAGGTTTGGAAGGGAAGCAGGTCGGTAGATGTGCTGTTTTGTTTTTACTCTAACTTGGCCTTATATTATTATCTCTCCATCTTGGATCTTAAGTTGTTAGAAATAGGTTAACTGTGTACCTGATGCTGGTCACAAAGAAGTGCTATGGAAAGGATGTAAAGCCGAAGTATTTTCTTTTTTCCGCCACTGAGCTACATGAACTAAGCTGCAAAAGGACGAGAAATCTGAGCCAGTTTAAGGTGAAAAGAGTAGGCTGTAGTCGTTTTATGTGGTGGAAGGTGGGTAGGAAAGTGAAGAGGTGATTGCCTTTTTTCTGCCTCTGAGCTACATGAAATAAGCTGCAAAAGGACGAAAAATCTGGACCAGGTTAAAATGAAAAGAGTATAGACTAGTCGTTTTGTATGCTGGAAGGTGGGTTGGAAAGTGAAGAGGTAATTGTTGACACGGGCAGGTAGGCTACACCCCACAAAAACTAGGATACGGTACGGACGCCATCGGTATCATGGAGTCAGCGGGATTTCAGAAGCTTTACTAAAACTCGCAAGATTTAATCGGTTTTATTGGGATTTGCATTTCAGTTTGCTTTCAGAAGGATCAGTAAAACTCGCAAGATATAGAGCAATGATTCATACAACTAATGATGAAGTAGTAAATGTTGTCTCTTACAGTCCAAATTTTCCCATACATAATCACGAATACCATAATGAGACAAGAATACTGTTATGAGACGACACCAAAAAGCATAGTTCATAATACACTGCTTCATCATTTCGCCCTTACTGTATAACCCTGAAATCTTCCTTATATTTTTTCCCGAGCGTACATTGAGGGCTGGTACACACACACAAAAAAAATCAAGATAATTACAGTATATTCTTGTTGGGTGTATGCTGGGGGTTGACACGGGGAGGTTAGTATGAGAGGTGTGTCGGGTTAAAGGTTGAGAGAAGTGGAGGTGGGTAGGGCAGGTTTACTGACTGGTAGGACATGGAAAGTTGAGTTTACACAGCAGATTGGAAGGTGGGTGTGATAGGGTAAAGGTTGGCAGGGAGGCAGGTGGGACGGTAGGGTAGGGAAGGGAAGGGTGGGAGGGTGGTGAAACGGACGGTAGGTAGGGAGGGGAAGCAGGAGAAGAGTAGGGCAGAGTGAGAAGGGTAAAGGTTGGTAGGGAGGCAAGTGGGAGGGTAGGGTAGGGAAGAGGTGGGAGGGTGCGGAAATGGAAGGTAGGAAATGAGAAGGGTAGGTGGAGATACAAATGATTAGGGGAGGAGAGATAGGGTGCGTGGAATACGGAAGGAAGTAGGATGGAGCATACGTGTAGGTAGGGTAGAATGGCAATTGGATAGGGCATGATAGTATGAGACTGGATGAGAGAGTAGGACCAGGTACGAAGATTGGGCAGGAGGAGGGTGAGGAGAGAAGCAAGTGGGTGGGGAGGTGGGTAGGGCATGAAGAGTAAAATGTGAGTGGGTGAGTAAGCCGAAGATGGGTTGGGCAGGGTGGGTGTGGGTGGGTACGGTGGTGTTGAGAATAGATGTAGGAGGAAGGTGGATAGGTAGGGAGGGAATAAGTGGATAAGACAGTGGAATGTGGATGAGGAGGTGGATAGAGCAGGTGGAATTTTGAGAGGTAGATGAGAGGGGTATTGTCCCTTTCAGTAGTGACGTATTTCCTGTTGTAACCTTGATTCAAACAGTCATATTTAGGTTAGGAAAGATATCTCGTCACGAAGAGGGTAGTAAAGGCTGCTAGTGCAAGTTACTGTAGCTATTAGAAGGTATGGATTATGTTGAGGATGGGTAGGTAGAGCAGGTTATGTGGTGAGAAGGCCTTGGTTTGTGGATAAATTGGGCATGTGTTGTTGATGGGTAGGCTGGTTAGATGGGACGTGTTATTAAATGGGTAGTTAGTGGGTAGTGAGAATCTGTGGATAGGTAGGGCAGGGCAGGTTGAGTGGGTAGGGCATGTGTTTAGGATGGGTGGGTGGGAATAGGGTGGGTGACCTCGGGGGTAAGGGGTCAGCTAGCGGGGCAGGAGTGACCTCTTCCTTCTCCCCCCTCTCTCTTTCTCCCCACACCCACAGCATCACTTCATTCGTTTCTCTTTCAGCCATCTGGTTCTTCTCTCTCTCTCTCTCTCTCTCTCTCTCTCTCTCTCTCTCTCTCTCTCTCTCTCTCTCTCTCTCTCTCTCTCACGATTATATATTTATTCCTTTTACCATTAGATGATGTACATAACCTTTTATAGAATTAGCCAGAATTAAATATCCCTGTTAATGTCTGTACAGCTTAGCATACAAGATGGAGTGGGTGCAGTTTTAGGCCAAGTTAGCGTAAAAAGAGTATAGTATTATTTGAAACAGTCTCAGGTGAGGAGTAGGAGTTTAGGAAAGAGTTTGTCAGGTGAGGCAGAGTATCCGTGGTTAAATGGTCACCAGTTTAAATCCCCATCTGTAATATAGGCGTCACGTCTTTAAAAACCTCTCCCTAATGCCATACGCCAGTCCTGAGTCACATAGCCCTACCGTGTCACAACGTAAGTGAAGAGGACGGTAGGCTGCTATAGTGTTCTGATTCTCACTGTGACGTAACGTAATCCTCTCTCTTACGGTGCATGTGTGGACTGCTAGACCTGGGAAGTGGCATGAAACACCGCTAATGACAGACTTAGACATCGTCATCATTGCCGTCGTACTCGTCATCGTCGTCATCCTCATTGTCATCATCATCATCGTCATCGCCGTCGTCATACTCTCATATCCAGATTTAAATGGTATAGCAAGGTTGGATCCAAAACAATAAAGTATGTATAAGAAATTAAAAGTAGTACAGTATAGCCACGTCCAGCATTTGTGTGTAGCTGGTAGGCCATGATTATACAACATATTTGGCTCGACTTGTGCCATCTTAACTTCATTATTAAATCTTGGTGAAAAGTGTGAGGCGAGGATCAGGTAGTATCACAGCCACCGAGGGAGCTGGTGGAGGGCGGGACGAAAATAGGCTGGTGTTGAATGTGATCCAGAAAATCCAAGATAGGAATACTAGACATACGTTCGTAAATAGCGAGTAGGAATAATATGCCGTGGATAATTTAATATCATGGCCAAGTGATGTGAGAGAGAGAGAGAGAGAAAATAGGCCAGACTTTGTGATCCAGAAAAGTGAGACATCTGATTATGAGTTTTGAAAGGGAAACAACAGTGGCCCATTAAATCTCCTTTAGTTGTTAGGGTGCCGTGAGACGAGGATCAAAAGGGTGTCGCAGCGGTGAGAGAGTTAAGGAAGGCCAGACACGACTAAAATAGGCCATGTTTATATTGTGATCCAGAAAATAAATAGCCACCAAGTTATGAGTGAGTGTGTGTGTGTGTATGTGTGAACGAGAGAGAGAGTTTGTGTGCGCGTGCTTGCAAGCATGTGAGATAGTGTAAGGTAGGCATGACGAAAATAGATGAGTTTATGATTCTGGCTATAAAGTGTGTGTGTGTGTGTGTGTGTGTGTGTGTGTGTGTGTGTGTGTGTGTGTGTGTGTGTGTGAGGTGCACCTGCCACACCTTTATAACTCTTCCCTGCCTCACATTTCTTTGGCTCGAGGGGCACAGTGCTGAGCCAAGATGCAGGTATAGGATGCTGCCTCCTCCCCTACACCATGGCTCACTGGGGAGGATGGCAGGGGGGCGGCCAGTGCAGGGATGAATAGGTAGATAGATGAAAGGAATTAGTAGTAGCAGTAGTAGTAGTAGCCATAATCAGAGGCGCCGGGCTAGTATATTTAATCCAGACATGTAGCTGAAAGGCATTATATGAACACCATTTTCTAAACAGTAAACCCTAGCCACGTCCTGGAAGTGAACCTTGATGAACCACTTTTAAATTAAGCGCCTTACCACACTAGACCACAAGGCGGCGTCCAGTTATTGGCTATATGATTACGACAGGATGGTAGTTGTAAGCATAGGGCGGTGTGAATGATTTTTTGCATTACAGGAAACGATTAATTTTGTGCCAGAGAAGTCACCTCATTCTTCATACGGCCCGAGAAATTGTAATTACTGCAAGAAAAAAAAAAAAAGTCAGAGAGGAGATAGAGAGACAAGATTGAGAATTATCCAGGAATATCATGGGAGAGATTAGCACAGAACCGTGAGTAATAGAGATGGTTGAGAGAGGCCTTTGTTCAGCACTGCACTTCAAATGGTTGATGAGAAGAGAGAGAGGGAGGGAGGGAGGGAGGGGAGACAGACAGAAAATTGGATCAAGGAAGATGGGATCTTCTGATCCGTCTCATTCATTACTCTGATTTGTTGAGTGAAGAATTGGTAGAAGAAACTGGATAGAACTTGAGGTTAATAAAGGTGAATAGAAGAGAAACAGATTACGAAAATTAATATCTATCTGTCTATCTATAGAGAGAGAGGGGAGGGCGGGTGGAATATGGATAGAAGATGAAGTAAATAAAGAAGTAACTAGACGAGAAACAGACAGATCGTGGGATAAAAATTGATACGGTTAATTTTTGGTTTTGTTTTGTTGAGTGAAAGGAGAATGAAAAATGCAGAGTGAAAATGGATGAAGGAATTCTGCAAAGAGAAACAAAATAAGGAATATGAGATAACGATGTGAGTGGAATATAAGCAAGAAAATGCAGGCAGGATGATTCGGCTCTTATTTCGCCACGGTTCCAAAGGGGGGGGGGAGAAAAGAGGGGAGAGAGAGAGAGAGAGAGGTGAAACGAAGAAAGAAGAAAAGAAGGAAGTGATGGAAAAAAAGGTACCATAAGGTGAATGAGGAGAGGGAAGAAAGAAAGGCAGATGATAAAGATGGAAGAGGTGAAACAAAGAAACGCGAAAGGAGAGGGAAGGAAGAAAAGGAGATGAAAAGGTTAGGGAAGTAAAGAAATGAGAAGGATGAAGGGAAGGAAAAAAGGGAGATGAAACAGTGAAGGGGAGAGAGGTCAGGGAAAACGAAGAGGGTAGAAAAAAAAAAGAGATGAAGGAAAGATGGAAAAAAGAGGTGGGTGAAGGAAGGAAGGAAAGGGACTGAAAAGGAAGGAAAAGTCAAAGGAGAAATGAAGATGATATAGAAGAAGGAAATGAAGGAACGATAGAAGAAAGAGGTGGGTGAAGAAAGGAAGGAAGGAGAGAGAAGGAAGAAATGAAACAGTGAAAGGAGAAAATAGGAAAAATAAAGAAGGGAAAAGTCAAGAAGAACAACTTAAATGTAGGTCATAATATTTGGGTCGTCTGTGACAGTTCTCCGGCTATTTTCAGAACAGGAAGAAAAAAGATAGAACAGTGAATAATGAAGCAAGGGGAGGAACGAAGGAGAGAGCTAAAAAGGAAGATGATGATGAAGTGAAGAGGAGGAAAGGAAAAGAAGTTGAAGACAGATGAGAAGAATATGAAGATGGATGACAAGAAGGAAGTAAAGAGAAGATGAGGATGGATGACAAGAAGGAAATGGAGATGAAGATGGGTGGGAAGGATGTGAAGCTAGATGACAAGAAGAAAGTGAAAAGATGATGAAAATGGATGAGAAGAAAGAAGGAAGATATGTGAGAAGGGGGAAGGGAGAAAACGAAGATGAATGATGCTGTTCACGTAAGGAGAATATGAAGATGAATGAGAAGTAAGGGAGAAGGCAGTGAATGAAAGGGATAGATGCAGGATGGACATAGGAAAGAGGTTGGTAAAGAGAGGAGAGGAGAGGAAGGCGGTGTGGATGAGGAGAAAACGAAAGAAAGACTGAAAAGACAAGATATAAAACAGTAGAAGAAAGAACAGAAAGAAGAATAAAATGACGAGTAAAGGAGGATAAACATGTGACGATGAAGGGTGGAGAGAAGAAAGGACGTGAAAGAATGGAAAGGAAATTGATGAAAGAATACTGAGGAAAAGAATAAAGGAGGGAAAGAAAAGTGAGGACAGAAAGAAGAGAAAGAGAGGAGTAAAGAGAAGGATGGAAAAGAAGAGAGCTGAGCCAAGATGCAGTTGAGAGGATGCGGCTCTGCTTACACCTCACCTAGAGAGAGAGAGAGAGAGAGAGAGAGAGAATTGTGAAGTGATTGGAGAGAAATTTTAAGGGAGCGTCTTACAGAAAACAGAAGAAAGGACGAAAAATTATAATGAAAATGATGAATAAAAGAGGGAAAGTGAAGGAGGGAGAATTGAGGAGAGTTGAAGAATTGTGAAGTGTCTGACGAAGGTTAAAGAGTACAACTGAGGAGGAAGTGAATGAGGAGGAGGAATAATGTAAGAGAAGAAGAAAAGGGAGGATATAGAGGCGGAAAAAGGAGGAGGAAGAAAGAATGAAGGTGAAGAAGGAAGACGAAGAAGAAGAAATAGGAGTTGGATAGGAATGTAGAGACGGACTGTACTGGGGGAAGAGGTAGAATGAGGATGAAAGAGAATGGAGATGAAGAGGGGATTGGGTTTAGGAGAATGAAAAGGAGATGGAGTGCATGAGAAGGAAGAAGAGATGTATGAAGTGATTGGTGGTGGTTGTTAAGGGAGCGGGCAAGTAGATATTTTACACTGTGTTATGATCTAGCTCTTGGCAAAGCAACCTAAATAAACCTGACGACACCGACAAGCAGAGAAGGTGAAGAGGAGGGGAAAGGCATGAAAAAAGATGAGAAGGAGAAAAAGAAGACGAAGACAAAGAAAAGGGGGAAGAATGGGAAAGAAAAAAAGTAGGAGGAGGAAAAATGAGAAGGAAAGAGGAAGAAAAGAGGAAGAGTGAGAAAGAAAGAAAGAAGAAGAGGAAGGAAGAGGAAGAAGAAGGAATGGCCGTTGGAAGTAGAAGAGCGTAAAAAGATGAGAATATAGATGTGAGCAGCAGAGATGAAGGGGGGAAAATGAAGAGAAGAAAAGAGGTTAAGAAAGGGGGAGAAGTAGAGATGAGAGGTGAGGATGTATGAAGAGGGAAAGAAAGAAGAAAAGAAAAGAGGTTAAGAAGGAGGGAGCAGGTGAGGTGAGAGGTGAAGACGTATGGAGCAGAGAAGAGGGAAGAAAGAGAAGAAAAGAGGTCAAGAAGGAGGAGGGAGAAGATGATATGAGAGGTGGAAAAGAGGTCAAGAAGAAGAAGAAGGGAGAAGACGAGAGGTGAAGATTAATGCAGTGATTGGTGATGGTTGTTAAGAGAGCGGCGGAGTGGGTATTTCACGGTGTATTAAGATCCAGCTCTTGGCCAAGCAACTTAAATAAACCACACAGCCAAACGCGAAGATAAAGAGGAAGCAGGTGGAGAGAATAAGAAAGATAGAGACAACTGATGAGAACGAAAAGAATATATATATATTAAAAAAAAAGAAAATAAGACATCAGAAAGAATAAATATGAAAAAAAAAGAGAACAAAGAAAATTAAAAACAATTAGAAGAGAAATATTAAAAGAAAAAAAGACGAGAAGGCTATATTAAGAAAACACGATGGGAAAGAGAAGAAGGAATAAATGAAACGAAGTGCTAGAAAAAATAGGATCAACAGAGGAAAAAAATAAGAAAAAAATGATATAGGTTAAAAAGTAAAGTAGAAAAACGAGAGGAAAATAAGAAAAAAGGAAAAGGAGAGAAAGAAATAAAGGAAAAATAAAGCTGAGAGGAAAAACGATGGAAAGAAAATTGAGAGTATGGAAGGATGAGGATAAGGGGGAAAAAATATATGACTCCGTGTGAGAGGGAGAAAAGAGGATGGATGTGTATATGAAGTGAGAAGGAGTAAGGGATAATATTAGGGGGATATCTAACCATCTTAAGCGGAATGTAGCTGTACCTGTAGTAAGGAGGGAAGCTATGAATGTTTAACTCTTTCACGGCATCTTAAGAACCTTGTATTCCTTAAAGTCATATTACGATGGAAGAAGCCCCCAGTAAACAGGTTAACTCCTTGATTGCCAGGAGAGGAAAATTGTAGTTAATTAAAGACGACATACAAGAATGGAACTGTGAAAACGTATCAATAAGTATAACAGAACGAAGCTAGAGGAAATTGAAAAATAAGAAAGCAATACGGAAGTAAGTTTTTAGGTATCATGTAAAAAGAAAAGCGGAAGTAAAAGATCTGGGAGAAATCAAGAGAAGAAATGAATGACTATTGAGAAACGCAAGGAAGAGGGACAAGGAAGAAGCTGCGGAAATAGAGGTGAAAAAACTGGGAGAGGTCAATGGAATGAGAGAGGTATTGAAGTGGGGAGGGGGATTTGGCAAGACCGGAGTTTGGTGTGGGGAGAGGGGAGAGGGAAACAACATCATCCTCCTCATCATCATCATCAGAATATGGAAAAGGTTGTGGTAGGGGTTGGGAAGCATTATCAGCATTTTTGTAAGGAAGAGGCTATAGATTATTACAAAAAAAGCAGGAATGAAAGAACCAGAAGAGGCAAGAGCAATGGAGAAAGAGAATATTGAGTGACAAAGGAAAGCCATGTAAGGAAGCAGCTGCAGATATGGTGATAGAAAACAGAAATGGAAGGACTGGGAGAAGTGGTGGGAGTGAATTAAGAAAATATTAACCAGTAAAAGAAAACAGGAAAAGGAAAATGATAAAACATGGAGGTAAAAATTGGAAGAAGGAGTTAACTAGAAGGACAAGGAATATATTGCCAAAGAAAGACAGGGAAGAAACTGCCTGGGGTCAATGGAATGAGAGGTATTGAAGAGGGAAGTGGAGGGTATTTGGCAAGGCCGGAGGTGGCAGGGGTGAGGGAGAGAGGGGTTGCAGTTTGGCAGAGGAGAATTCGGGACCCCGCTGCAACCTCGGCTCGTGAGTGAAAATGACCTACAACTTCGGTTCCGCGCGCTTTGTGATAAGAGACGCGGCCATATGTTACCTTAAGGCCGAAATTACGCCTTATTTTGGTGTTATTTGGCGTTGGGGCCGAGATGGTGGTGAGCCGTGTTAGTTGATGAGTTGCTGGGTAGGTTTATAGACTGTGGGGATGTGGTTTTGGAGAAGTTACAGGAGGAGAGGTTTGGAGGGACTTAGAGAGAGAGAGGAGGAACGATTGGAGAGGTCTGGAGAGGAGATTGGAGGGATGTAGAGAGAGGAGGAACGATTGGAGAGATCTGGAGGGAAGGAGAGATATAGAGAAGGAAGGCAATGAGTGAGTGTAAGAAAATACGGAGGATTGGGTGGGAGGGAGGGGAGGGGCACATCTGTTTTAATTAGATACCGGTAGGCTGTATACCTTTTCCGTGTGTGTGTGTGTGTGTGTGTGTGTGTGTGTGTGTGTGTGTGTGTGTGTGTGTGTGTGTCTCTCTCTCTCTCTCTCTCTCTCTCTCTCTCTCTCTCTCTCACTTCTCTTTTTCTCTTCCACTCCCTAATACCTACTTCTCAAATCTCTCCTTCACCCTCATCACCTTCCCCTTCCCTCCTTTTTTGCTCCCTCTGTGACTCACGGTGCTCCTCCCTCCTCCCTTATTTCCTCCCTGGGTTGCGGCTCCTCTTTCTTACCATCTCCCTTCCCCCTACTTACTTCTCCCTTCCTCCTACTTACTTCTCCCTTCCTCCATCTCTCCCTTTATTTCCATTTCCTGTTGTTAGCCTTGGTTTTTATATTTTTGCAGTTACGGGTTAGTTTATGCAAGCTATTTATCCGTCAGTAGAGGACTTAATTTTAATATCTTTTTTATTTAGTTTAAGGAAGTCGCCCGAGTAGAAGATTTACTAAGTTTTATTTTTGTTAAACTTCTCAGCTCGTAAAGTCTCTCTAAATCTGATTATTATAGTCGTCTGGAAGTAGCAAGGGGTAAAATATAAGACGTCCTCTGGCTGAAAGGGTTACTAGAGTAGGCTTGTGTATCTAACTCCTCAGTCTGTCATCATCATCATCATCACCATCATCATCATCATCATCATCATCATCATCATCATCATCATCATTTTTTGTTCGTTACATCAGTCGAATTAATGAATCAGAGTTGGCCTGTGCATCTAACTCCTCAGTCCTTATAATCATCATCATCATCATCAATATCGTGTTAACTTTTTGCCCTAGTTACAGCAGTCGAATCAAGAACAGAACACTTCTCTCTGATCTCATTAACTATACATGAAACAGTGAAGGTAATCCCAGTTCCGTCCTGGTTGTCGTCTCGCAGGAGGTATGAGATAATTTGCATTCGCCGCGGGGTGTAATCGCTACATCCTATCGCCCATAATTCACGTCACCCCTGCTTAATTTATACTCTTAATCATCCCTCTAATTTATTCATGATTATTTTTTTCATTCTCCGTTTTTTTTCCCTTTGGCTCATCATACTCCAGTCTTCACTCCTCATTGCACTTTTTTCTATTCTTCTACTCCATTCTCTCACTCCAACTCTTCTTACTTCAACTCCTTCCCATCCTCCAACTCCTTCTCTTCTCCGAACTCCTTGTCTTCCCCTCCAGGTCTTCCTCCGTCTTCTCCTTTAACTCATTCCCTTCATTTTTTTCTCCTTCCTCTAATCTCCTGTCCCTCCACCCTCTCTCTACTCCACCCAGCCTCTCACCTTCACGCTCCTCTTCCTCCTGATACGCCTGCCTACCCTCTAGCCCCTCCCGCTCCCCTTCTGCTCCCCTCCCCCCTATTCAATTAAAGGGTAAAGTCATTAGGGTGGTTGGAAGATGGTAGGACAGACGGTGAAACAAGATAGTGGTAATAGACAGTGGTATAGTGCAGGATAGATGGAAAGTACAGACGGTGAGGCAGAAGATAGTTGTTGTAGATGGAAGTATAGTGTAGGTTAGGAGGAAGGTGGAAAGATAAAGGCTGAAATAGTTAAGTAGAAGATAGTGGTGGTAGACAGTAGGACAGGCTATGTGGTGTAGATTACCCTTGTTAAGGACACATAGCTCTTACTGCTTCCTTTTATTCTTTTTCCTTCATGTTATTATTCATCTCATATTCTCTTCTCCCTCCCCTCCACCCTGCTTCTCACCTTCCACACTCATCAGTATATGCCTTCCTACTCTCCAGTCCCTCCCTACCTTCCTGCCCCCCTCTCCCCTCTAGTGCTGCCTGCTTCCCTCCACCCTTGTGTACCACTCTCTTCCTCTCCCCTCTAGCCGTTTCCCCTCGTTCGACTCTTCTCCCCTCTTGTTTCCCTCTGTCTTCATCGTTCCCTCGTTTCCCCCTCTTGTTGCCTTCTTCATCCTCTAACTCGTCTCCCCCATCCCCCTCTTGCTCCCGCCTCCTGCCTCTCAATTCCCCCCTCCCTTCCTGTCTCCCTAACCCCTTCCCCCAATTTAATTAATCTCCCCCGGCCCTTCCTATTCCCACCAACACTACACCCACGGCACCTACCCACTCACCATACTGTATACCACACCTTTGTGCACGGATACGGTCGCCAATAGTAGATACATAAATGAGTAAATAAAAAAGAAAAAAAAAAAGTCCCGTCGCCTACTATGGATTTTGAACGAAGAGGTAAAGTCAACAACATAAGTCTTTTCGGCACCAGTGCTTCCCTTTCCATAGATTTTAACGAGATGCAGTCGCCAGCAAATGTCGTGTCGCTTCCTGCCCTTCTCTCTCCATGGACTTTAACGAGGAAGTACAGACAGCAGCGAAAATCTTGAAAATCCCCCAAATCCTCAAAATCCTGTCCCTTCCAGTGTTCCTTTGGCCATGCACATTGACGATCTGCTTGGTGTATCCGCAGCATCCGACACTGATGGGGTTATTTGGCCGCAGATCAGTGCCATCAGTGTCGTGTCTGCCGAATTCACTTGACTGCCGTAATTTTCTGTGTCCATGGAGAGAGAGAGAGAGAGAGAGAGAGAGAGAGAGAGAGAGAGAGAGAGAGAGAGAGAGAGCAGGTGAGGTGATAAAGTTTTTGCTCCCGATTGCACTCCTATATTTTCCTTTCAGTTTACTCATTTATATTTTTCTGCCAGTCTCCTCCCCTTGCTAGCATCTTTCCGCGTCCTTGTTCTCTCATTTCTCTTGCACCATGTTTATCCTTCTCGTCTTCCTCCCTTCCTTCATACTTTTAGCCACGTCATATTTCTGCTCCCGCCCCCCAGCTCATCCTCCACCCCTCTGTCACTCATTTCATCTACCTCTCTCCTCATGCTTCTTCACATTGTTCTCGTCTCTCTCTCTTTTTCCACTTTCCTCCTTTACCTCTGCTCCAGTCTCCTCCATTTTCCCAAATTACCTCTCTGTCTGTCTGTCTGTCTGTCTGTCTGTCTGTCTCCCTCTCCCCCTCCCCCCCTCTCTCTCTCTCTCTCTCTCTCTCTCTCTCTCTCATGGTCTTCTTATACCCGTTCTTTTTCATCATCTCCCTATCCTTCACACTGCGTCTCACCTTCACACTCCTCCCGACGCGCCTGCCTACCCTCCATCCCCCCATTTAATCAATCCCCCTGAGCCAGTCACACCTACTACACTACACCCACGGTACACAATCTACTCGCACCGTACCGTATACAGGATCAAGATAACCATAACACCGTGCCCTTATCTTGGAGGTACAGTTACGGTCAAATATTCCTACACATCTTGTTCCCTGTGAGATCCTAATGAGATATTGGGGAAGTAATTAGTAACAGTCCAGTTCGTTGTAATCCCGCTTAATTAGTCGCTCCAATACGATGACGGTTTTTTTTTTTGTCTGTATCTGTCGAAGTCTGCCTGTCTGTCTGCCTTTCATTCTTTCTTTCTTTCTTTCCTTCTTTCTCTCTTCTTTTTTCCATTTCCAGACGGTTTAATTTAGTTAGGTGGATGCTCTAGATTTTGCCTGGGTATCAGATCAAAAGTAATCATCTGGGTTGGGATCGCTTCGTTGGCTTGGAATCCGGGGCGTGTTGTAGAGGAGTTTTTACCAGAACCACGCGGCAACCCAGTCACCAAAAGGCAATATTCCTTTGAAGTTGGGCAGATGAAAATAGATTTATGCAAGGTGAAAGGACTTCTTGACGGTACGGTTCTTGAATACGGTGCACTCATATCGGTACCCTATTATTCCTTTCTCGGTGGAGGTACACCTACTAAAAAATTGTTCACTACCTCTGGGTGTGATAAGCTTTGGAGTGATTTGTGAAAGTGGAATTGTGTCCATTTGGCACTGTTGGTAGTTCAGAATCCTTTGTTCATGTGTCATATTGCATCACATCACAAGGGTATCCAGTAATTCTTTAGTGGGTTTATAGTAGTCATGGCTAGTAGTTTATTTACGGTACCTCGAAATTGTCCCATGAGACCTTTCTAAAATCAGCTAGTTATATTGAGGCGGGTTGGAAGTGCAATCTGGCTTCGTTAGTTGAGAGGCCAGACGTGTAAAGCACTTATCGACCAGCTGTTCATTTGCATATCTTATCCTGTATCTGGGCTTGATGATGACAAATACAGACACTCGCACTCACACACCCACCATAGGATAATTTATTTCTACACTCACTTCTTACTCACGCACAAACACTTTCTCTTACATTGCATAACTAATTTTGTAGCCTGTCTCGGCTTGATGATGATGAATACACACACACACACACACACACACACACACACACACACACACACACACACACACACACACACACACACACACACACACACACACACACACACACACACACACACACACACACACACACGTACCATAGCTACTTGTATTCCGGAGATGCGAGAGTGAGGGTACAAAATTAATTGAAGGAAAGCATGAGAAAGGCGTCAAGTTCGTCACAGCGGTGGACCGGTTTGAGAGAGAGAGAGAGAGAGAGAGAGAGAGAGAGAGAGAGAGAGAGAACGGGGACACATTGCAAAGGAAAATAACCAATACCAAAATCATTGTTCCTTACGAGGTTACCCGCCTAACTTTCGAGAACATCTTAATCATCCCAAATCCTTCACAACGAGGCGGAACTCTCTTAAGGTGAAGTCAATCGTCTGAAGGTGGCTAGTATTGACTCAAGACATCATATTGAAAGGAATGACGCAGAAGGCACCCCTACTTTGAGCCCCTTGTATATTTTTTATGTATTTGTTATTTTTTTGTTTTATTCGTGCTGCCCTCCAAACGATTTTATTCAGCAAAGGAGACATGGGAATTAGTGGAGGTAGATACAGCCATCATTTAACCTCTTCAGCACGAGATCCTTCCAACATTAAAATCCAGAGGAGGACAAAGCTGAATTAAATTGTGAGTAGAGCAGGGATGAAATTAAAATGACGTAATCGTAGTGAAGGTGTAAAATCCTCCACTTGAAGCTGGTCGGAAAAAATGAGAAGACTTACGAAAACTACTCGGGTATACTTTGAGAAACAGAAAGGAATATTGCTGTGTATTCTGGCTGTGTGTGTGTGTGTGTGTGTGTGTGTGTGTGTGTGTGTGTGTGTGTGTGTGTGGCTGAGTCAGATCAAAATATTAATCCACCATGCACCAGTTCTCACCAGAGAGAGAGAGAGAGAGAGAGAGTTTCCTTAGTGACGTCATCTCACTTCCCTCCCTCCCTCCCTTCATCCTCCCTTCTGATGCAATTCGCTGTTTTTGTCTTCGTAATTTGGTTTGATTTATAATGATGACGGGTGTTGGGTTTCTTACGAGAGAGAGAGAGAGAGAGAGAGAGAGAGAGAGAGATGTGTAGATAAATTGAGGCATTATTTATGTTTGCATCCTGTTTGAATGCTTGAGAGAGAGAGAGAGAGAGAGAGAGAGAGAGAGAGCAGTTATTTATTGCGTGTACTAAAGAGAGAGAGAGAGAGAGAGAGAGAGAGAGAGAGAGAGAGAGAGAGAGAGAGCAGTTATTTATTGCGTGTACTCGTGAGCAAAATGTCTGTATGGATGTTTGTTTTATGTGCGTTTGAGTCCATGTGCGTGTGATTCATTGCATGTTCGTGCTTGGCGTATAGCAGGCAAGGCGAGTGTGTGTGTGTGTGTGTGTGTGTGTGTGTGTGTGTGTGTGTGTGTGTGTGTGTGTGTGTGTGTGTGGATAGGGCGTGGACCTCTGTGTATCCTTATGTGCTTAGTTTGTTTTGTAAGCATTATTTTTTTTTTCTTCAGTTTCTTTCTTCATCGTTTCTGTATCATCTGTATCCTATTGTCCTTGTTTGCGATTTGTGTAGTTGTTGCTCTCTCTCTCTCTCTCTCTCTCTCTATTTTTATTGAGTTGTCTGCCTTTTTCTTTCCATCATTATCTTTCAGTGTTTTTTCTCAGTTCTGTATTTTTTCAGTTTCCTGTTCATTTTTCTGACCTTTGCCTCCCTTTATTTATTTGAACTTTGTTTCACTCATAACACTCCCATTTTAACAATCTCAAGCCGTTTCAAAAAAATTAATTGCGGTATTTTTTTGTGCTCATGTTTTTAATTGTAGTTTCTCTTAATTTTTAGTGCATGTTTTCATTATTTCTGTTCTACTACTGGTGATGATTAAAGCTTAATTGGTTATTTTTGTCGTTATTTGTTACAGCCAGTGATAATGGTAGATTTTTCTTTCGCTGATATTTGTCTTCATGTTCCTTTGTCATTTGTTTTTGGCCTGGTTTCTTTTCCTGATTTTCCAAGCATTCATTTGGGATTCAATGCTCTTCACAAATTATATCTTACTGGCGGTACTGATGTCATATTTAAGTTTTATTTCATGTTTTTCCCGCGAACGTTAGCCTGTTTTTTGTATATACTGGTTAGGTTGGGTTTTAGGTTCTGCTGGGTGTTTGGTTAGAGTGGGTAAGTTGTTAGGTGCTGTGTGGTAGCAGCGAGATACTATACTGGTTAGGTAAAGCAAGGTAAGGTAAGGTAAAGTAATGTAAGGTAAGGAATTGCGCGGTAGTAGCAAGATTCTGTACTCATATACCCTGGCTTTATCCCACAGCACACAAATCCCACACCAGTTGCACGAGTACGTAGGGTTCACATTCCTTTAGTAAACCCAAAATGCCCGTGTGGGATGCGACTCTCTTCATGCCCACACCATATTTTTTTTTTTTTTTTTTTTTTTTTCCATAGGCTTACGTGCTGTATTGGGTGTGCTTCTTTTTCAACCTTGGACTGTACTATTCTGGGACTCGGAATGTGTGTAATGGTGGACGGTGTAAAGGTGGTGTGTGTGTGTGTGTGTGTGTGTGACTGTATTACATTTCCTTGCATGTTTTTTATGTATTTCCTCCAGCGAAACTCCTTACGTTCATACTCCATTACATTTCTACCCGTGTACTTGGCTTTGTGCTTCATATAATCGCGTGTACCCTGTTAACACACTTGATGCCAGACCTTGATGTGATGTGTGCTAAGTGTGCGTGATTATTGTGCCACTTTAGTATGCTAATTTTTATAAGTATTGTAAGTGTTATTTATGCTGGAATTTTGGTGCTTTTGGACGAACCGTTATTATTATTATTATTATTATTATTGTTATTGTTATTATTTTTATTTTTATTATCATCATCATCACCATCATTATTAGTACCGGTATTATTTTTTTTTCTTCTTCTTCTTCTTATCATTATTATTATTATTATTATTATTATTATTATTATTATTATTATTATTATGCATTTATTGTATTTTATTAACCATAGTATATTTTTTGAACTTGGAGGGTTAAATGTAGCTTTTTCTTTAATATGAGTCCTTTCGAAAATAAATGAAATCATTTGATAGCAAATATGAATAAAAGGGACCACCGTACTGAAGGGGTTAAATATTATGTGAAAAATAAACCTGTAATGTGTTGGTATTGCGCCAGTTTAGGATTTAAGCGTATTAACTGATTGGTTTTTATGTGGGGCTTCAATTAAAAAACCGGGCGTGATGTAAAACTGTATATGTTCATCAGTATATGTATAAAAACGGTATTTGGCACGAGAGAGAGAGAGAGAGAGAGAGAGAGAGAGAGAGAGAGAGAGAGAATACTTCCTCCACCGGATCTTTGCATGGGAAACCACTCGCCTTCCACTGCACCCTTTTTGTGTGCACTGCTGAGATGGTGGTAGGTGCTGGTTACGAATGGTGGTAGATTGGATGGGTCGCGGTTGTAATGTTGGTAGTGTGTGGTGGCTCACGATTGTAGTGTTGGTTGTGGTGGTGACTAGCCTAATGATAGTTGTGGCTCGCATAATGTTGGTAGTTGTGGTGGTTGTAATGTTGGTAGTTGTGGTGGTTGTAATGTTGGTAGTTGTGGTGGTTGTAATGTTGGTAGTTGTGGTGGTTGTAATGTTGGTAGTTGTGGTGGTTGTAATGTTGGTAGTTGTGGTGGTTGTAATGTTGGTAGTTGTGGTGGTTGTAATGTTAGTAGTTGTGGTGGTTGTAATATAGGTGGTTGAGGTGGTTGTAATGTTGGTAGTTGTGTTATAATGTTGGTAGATGTGGTGGTTGTAATGTTGGTAGTTGTGGTGGTTGTAATGTAGGTGATGAGGTGATTGTAATGTTGGTAGTTGTGGTGGTTGTAATATAGGTGGTTGTAATGTTGGTAGTTGTGTTATAATGTTGGTAGATGTGGTGGTTGTAATGTTGGTAGTTGTGGTGGTTGTAATGTAGGTGATGAGGTGGTTGTAATGTTGGTAGTTGTGTTATAATGTTGGTAGATGTGGTGGTTGTAATGTTGGTAGTTGTGATTGCTTTTGATGGTGGGTCGTTGTGGAAAGTTATGGTCGTGGTAACGATGTTGGTGGCGGCGGTAGTAGTATAGTTGTGGTGGTGATGGTGGTAGTGGTATTGTGGTTGTGGTGGTGATAAGTGATTGTGGTAGCGATAGGGCTGGTGATAACGAAAATATTTGTGGTGATGGTGGTGGTGATGATACTGTTATAACTTTAAGATGATTGTGGTGGTGGTGGTGGTGGTGGTGGTGGGTGATGTAAATGTTAGTGGTTGAGATTACAGGATAATTGTGGTGGTACCGCCATGCTGAATAAATGTTGCCAGAGCTACGAAGGAAGTACAGAAAAAGCGAGCATTAGTTGTGGTAACAGTGGCAGTCATTGTGGTAGGGAGGACTGAAAGCTTAGGAGAATGAAATGAAACAGAGAAAGGAAAGAAAGAAAAATGGA
This sequence comes from Coenobita brevimanus, assembly GCF_032717465.1. Lineage (NCBI taxonomy): Eukaryota > Metazoa > Arthropoda > Malacostraca > Decapoda > Coenobitidae > Coenobita > Coenobita brevimanus. The sequence goes on along the minus strand of NC_137060.1, from coordinate 27,609,056 downwards.
AATATAAAGGAAAGAAAAAATGTTAATAGTAAAGGAGAAGAGGTATGGAGGTAGTAAAGGAAGAAAGAAATGAGGGAATAAAGGAAGGAAGAAGTGTCAGTAATAAAGGAAGAAAATGTAAGTAGTAAAGGAAGAAATGGACGTAATAAAGGAAGAAAGAAATGGAGGGAGGCAGGCAGGAAGAGAGAATGTCAGTAGGGATTAGCACAACGGTTGAAGGAGGAGGGGGTTGAGAGGGGCGTCTGAGGAGGGAAAAAAGGAAGGAAGGATGAAGGGAAGGAAGGAAGGGTGAAAGGAAGGAAAAAGGAGGAAGGAAGGAAGGGTGAAAGGAAGGAAAAAGGAGGAAGGGTGAAAGGGAAGGATCGAAGGACAGTAGGGTGAATGAAAGAAAGAAAAAGAAAGGCAGGGAAGAAAGTTGGATGGATGGAAATAAAGAAACCAGATTAAGAAAGAGTCGATAATGTAAGAGGAAGGAACGAAAGATGAAAAAAATCGATGAAAACGAAAGATTGTGTGAGTGTGTGTGTGAGAGAGAGAGAGAGAGAGAGAGGAGGGGGAAGAACGAAGAAGACAGAGTAAGGGAAAGCTAATGTTATGAAAAGGAAAAGAGAAAGGAAAGGAGGACATGGAAATGGGAAAAGGAATGAAAAACAGAGTGAAAGAGGAAAAGTGGAAAGTAAGAGATAAAGGGAAATAAAGGAGACGAAAAAGATAAATAGGAAGAGAAAGGAGGGGACAAGAAAGAAAGAAAGAAAATAAGTAGGGGTCAAAGGTTACCGAATTTGGTTTCTGCTACGATGCTAAAAGGAAAAGTGGGAAAGGGGGAGAAGGAGGGAGGGAAAGCAAGAGAAAGGAAAGAGGGAGAGAGATGAAGAAGAGTAAAAGGGGGAAAGGAAGAAGAAAAAAGGGGTGTGGGGAAAAGAGAGAGGGAGAATCAGAGAAAGGGAAAGAAAGGAAGGAAGAGAGAGGAAAGACGCAGAAAACGGGCAAAGAGAAGAAAAGAGCGGTGGAAAAGAGAAACAGATGGATTGGAAGGAAAAGAGAGAAAGGAAGGAAGGCAAATAAAAGCCAACGGAGAGGAAGGGAAAGAGAGAAAGGAAGGAAGGAAGGAAAAGAGAGAGAGAGGAGAGGCACAGAAGGGAGTCAGAGAGAAAGAGATGAAAAGAGCGGTTGGAAAGAGAGACAGATGGAGAGGAAGGTAAAGGAAGGAAGGAAGGAAGGAAAAGTGAGCTGAGAGAGGTGGAAGAGGTCAGAGGTTATCACAGTCGGGGGCTGGGGAGATGTTTATTGCGTCCGGTGCTCACTTTCTTCTCTACACCCTCACTTACCTACTCCTTATACCCCCCACCCTCCCTCCCTCCCTCCCGTCCATTCCCTTCCCTACCTTTTCCCCTTTACTCCATCTTTCCTTCTTCTCCCTCTTTATCCTCTCTTACCCATCTCCTTCCTTTAACCGTTCCTGCTCCTCCTCCCTCTTCTTCCACAGATCATTCCTCCCTACCCCCCTCCCTCTCCCCTCCTATATCATTCCTCCTTCACCTATTCCTTCCCCATGCCATTCTTCCTTCACTCATTCCCCAAGCCATTTTTTCCTTCACGCCCTCCTTCCCATACCATTACTCCTTCATCCTCACCATACCATTCCCCTTTCACCCTTCACCCATCCCATACCTTCACCTCATCCCTCTCACTCTACGCCCATCTTAACACACTGTATCTTGTAGGAGGCTGTGGGTCGCTGTCTGAAGGAATACTATATCGATCCCGCGTTGGGGCAGAACAGTTTGTGAATTTCAGTTACGTTAAAATAGTCAAGACCTACCGACATGTCATAAAAATATCCCTTCCTCCTCTTTTTTTTTTTTTTACCCATCACACCAGCCCTGCTCCTGAATGAGATAGTTCTAGCGGGTATTCATTATGGACGGTGGGTATTAGTGCCAAAAGCGGTGACGTGTGTGGCATGTAGGAGGGCTGCTGGGTCTGTGGGGATGGACTGGCTATTCTACACCCATTGGCGGATTCCACCCCCACCCCCACACTTCACACGCACCTAGGTTATCTGCCTCTCCACACTTTCCACTCTGTCACACCTGCACCCAGCCACACATTCCCCCCCCCCCACCGCTCACACACACACACACACACACACACACACACACACACTTCTTTCATCCTTTAATCCCTTCCCACTCGCTTATTTTTTTCTCGTGCCCTCAGTTGCCCTCCGTTTCCCACTCACCTGCTCATGCACTCCCACTTAGTCACCCTTGCTCAACCACCCACCCATTTATGTCCACCCACCCTCTTACACCCTGTCACCTACATTCACATACACCCATTTTACACCCACTTAAACACCCATCCACTTAAACAGCCACATCCTTACACTCTGCAGGCCACGCACCCATAGTTCCCCGTTACCCTCACACCTTCCATAAACGTCGAGGTCCACACCCACACCTACCTAACCCACCCGGACCCACACTTACCCCTACCTTCACCCGCCACTCACACCCACCTACACCCACTAAACTCACCCCAGCCTTACACCTAACTCATACCCAAATAGCCTATTCCTATCCCACCTACTCCCACTTACACCCACCTCACCTGCATACCCTCCCACACCCACTTACATCCACCTTACCTACACACCCACCCACATTCACTTACACCCACCTTACCTACCAGCGCACCCACACCCACATACCAGCCTCCCTACACACCCACCCACGCCCTCTTCCTAATACTTAGCAACTCATCTTTCCATATTGACCAGCCCCTCCTGTCTTTGTCATCCTTTCTTCCCCCTCCCTCCCCCTCCCCCACTCCCCCCCCCACTCTCTGACCTTCCCCTACCTACTCTTGCTTACTCAAACTAACCAACACCTCACCTAGGCTATCCACACCCACCTCCACCCTTCCCACACCCACTAACACCCCAATCACAATCACCTACACCCTACCCACATCCACCTACGCCACCATCCACCTACACCCTCTTACATCACCCCCAACACCCACCTTACCCACACATCCACCTACACCTTTCCCGTCATGCTTAACAACTCATCTTTCCATATAGGCTAACCACCCCTTCCATTGTCTTATTCTTCCCATCTCCCCTCCTGTTCTTCCCCACCCCCACCCACCCACTTCCTGACCATCTCCCACCCACATAGCTGCCCACCCAAGTAGTGACACTGCCATTTCCACTCCCCCTGACTACCCACCCGTCTTTCTATTTATTCCTTCCGTCCTTCCTTGCTTCCTTGTTTCTTCCTCCATCACTCAGTGTTTACGTTGATTTTATTCCGTCTGTATCTGTCTATCTTCATATAAGTATCTGTTGTAGACCTTCCTTCCTTTTCATCCTACTTTCTGTCTTTCATTCCTTAATTCCATCCTTACCTTCCTTCCCTACCTCTGTATCTCTCTGCCCATCTAACTGGAAACATATCTCTACCGCCTTACCTTCCTTCCATGCGTCTCTCCTCATCTGCCTTGATATCTGTGTGTCTAGCCATCTAATGTCTATATGTCTGCCTAGCTGCCTCTAAGGGGTATGTTTATCTATACTGTATATGTATACTTATGCGTCTGCTCTATCCTTTGCTTATCTGTATAGTGTATCTCCGTCTTCTCTCTTTCTCTCCCTCTTTTTTTTTATGACTATATAGCCTAGGGTATCTGTAGCTGTATCTATCTTTTCATCAGCATTTATCTATCCATCTACTTCCATAAATCTAGCTATGTCTATCCGTATCTCTATTTAATGAATACCCACCTGCCGTACCCACATACCCACCTACCTCCCAACCCACCATTCCATTCCCATTGTTATTCATGGTGACGCTCCCAGTATTATTGCGCCATATACAGGTATGTTTTTAATGCGCGTACCTGTAATTACCGTCCTGTATTTTAACTCAGGTGTGTATTTGGGTTAATTGTTTTTACGTGGAGTTATGTACCTATATTTTGGTGTCACTGTACGATTGAATTCATAGTTATTTATATTTTTATTATTATCGTTAGAGACTGTTTGTTATGGCAGTGAAGAAAAGATACCTAGAATATACCGTGTACCGTATATCTTTGGGGTAATTAGTAAGTATCCTTTGTCAGCATACTTGTTTATGATATATCCGTTGCCGTAGCCTGCGAACGATGACCTCTACATCCCCTTATAGTCTGTGTATATTCACGTTGCTTATTCTTTGTTTTGCCTTCCCATTTTTGTGTAAGTTTATCATTCCGTCGTCTCTATATTATCCATCCATCCATCCATCCTCTACACTGCGCATCCATCCGTCCGTCCAGCCATCCCCTTGACATTACCCATCCATCCATCTTCCAACACTACCCACCCACCCACCAACTATCCATCCATCCATCCTCTTTACACTACCCATCCATCCAGCCATCCTCTTTACACTATTCATCCATCCATTCGTCTTCCACACTATCTATCTACCCACCAACCATCTGTCCATCATCTTTACACAACCCATCCGCTGAACCATCCATCCACCTTCTACACTACCCATCCATCCATCCTTCCATCCATCCATCCATCCATCCATCCATCCATCTATCTATCGATCCATCCATCCTCTCCACACACTATCCACTCATCCTTCCAGCCATCCGCCCTTTCACCTTTTGCATCTTTGATGGCATACCGCTCCGATCCCTTCCCCTACTCCCACATTTTTTCAAGTTGACTGGTTCTTGGGGATTACTCGTGTGTGTGTGTGTGTGTGTGTGTGTGTGTGTGTGTGTGTGTGTGTGTGTGTGTGTGTGCGCGCGCGCTTTATGTGAGTGTAAAGTTTTGTTTTGGTTAGTGTATGTATATTTTTTGTGACATGTTGGGAGTCTCGTGTGTGTGTGTGTGTGTGTGTGTGTGTGTGTGTGTGTGTGTCCTTTATACAGGTTTATTTACGAAAGCCTTTTGTGTGAGTGTTTGCTTGTATCGTCTTTGTTCATTAATTATTGGTGTTGAGAGAGAGAGAGAGAGAGAGAGAGAGAGAGAGAGAGCCTGTTGCTAATAGGGTACAGTTGGACTCCTTGTTGTCAGCGTCTATGGTTATTTTATTGAAGTACTGCTATCATTCCAAATTTTTCCCCAGTTGTAATTTATTGCTATTATTATCACATCTGTGTTATTGTCTAGAGTCACTGCTGTATTAATTCTACTCCTGTTGCCACCTCTGCCTTTTCTGCTACTAATACCATTGATACTAATGATTTTATAGTCTTCCAGTAGTGCATAGTCTTCAGTCACGAGACATTACTACCACCTGCCATCCTTTACTACTGCTATCATCATCACCAGCACCACTGCTACTGCCAACACCTGCATCATCGTTATTACTACTGCTGCTGCTGGTGTTACTATTTGTCCTCCACCACCACTACCAATACTACTACTACTACGACTGCTGGTGTTACTATTTGTCCTCCACCACCACTACCAATACTACTACTACTACGACTGCTGGTGTTACTATTTGTCCTCCACCACCACTACCAATACTACTACTACTACGACTGCTACTGCTACTACAACTACTACTACTACAGTTCATTCTACCGCCATTCCCACAGCCACTGCTACTACTGTCTGTTTAACCACCGTTACCACTCTCTATATCTACCACCACCATCACAACTACAACAACTACTACTACTGCTACTCCTGCTATATATTCTACCATCACTACCACTACTGTCGTACCTCTGTCCCATCTCCTATAGGGTGTAGGGTGAGGAGATTAGTGTGGGGGACAGGATGTGGCTTCCGTCCCTCTTACACCCACCACTGTCAACATTATCAGGTAGCCTACACCTCTCTCGTCAAATATACCTATACTCTACCTCACCCCTACCTCCTCTTCTACCTCATCTTCCCCTAATACTTCCCCATTGCCTCAAATACATATACCACTTACACACACCACTGCCGGCTTTTTTTTTTTTTTTTTTTTTTTTTTTTTTTTAATACCTAACCTACACCTTTCACGTCAGATATACCTCACAGCTTCCTCACCTCTTTACCTCACCTTTACCTCTGTTCTACCTCTTATATCCCTAATCCTCCCCATTTGTTTCTAATCTCTTACACACACACACACACACACCCCTGTCAACATCATCAAGTAACCTACACCCCTCACATTTGACTTACCTCACGTCAACAGCTCCTCAACTTGTAACACCTGTACTTCTATCTTTTACCTAGGGTACATCTTGTAAAGGAGTGTGTCTCTAATGTACTTCTCGTATGTCTCCTTTCCATCTTTACTGTACTTTATTTCTTTTTGTTAATAATCCTCGTGTCTTTAATATTACGTGTATTTTTTTTTTAAACCTCAGAAACACATAACGTACTCCCTTTTTCCCCTCAAACCCTTCAGTCTGGTGGTTTAACTCGGTATTATTTATTTATTTATTTTTATTTATTTTTTATTATCTTTAGGCATCTTTATTGAGCTCAGGGGAGACTTTTTTCGATCTGAGGGGCATAAATGTGGTCTTTATAAACCCCTTCAGTGCAACGGATCTCTCACAAGTTGAGTAAAATAGTTCGGGGATGACAAGATTAAAGTTAGAGATACGTCTTTGGGTTGAAGGGGTTAAACTGTGTCATGCCTTCCTTTTCTCCCCCTTTATGCCTCAGAAAGACTTCCTTTTTAGATAGACGTCTTGTTTGTATCCCATTGTACGGCATATATACCCTTTTGAGCAACGTATATATCGTCTGGTACTCTTGTGTCAAACTGTTTCTTTCTTTCGGCTATATTCTATCTTTATATTTTAGGTATTTAAAAGTGTAATTCCCTGTTTGTGGAGTCTCTGTATTACTTGGTACCGTGTATAAGAAAATGTCAGTCTCTGCGTTTGTCTGTTAGTAGCTACGGTGTATTTCTGTCTGTAGCTTAGGTAGTGTCCAGCTGTGCATGTAACGTCTCTCTCTGTGTACGGCCAGCAACAATTCTCATATTATTAAGGCCAGAGAGGAAATTAGATCACATGAGTTTTGTTTGGAGTGATTTGGTGGACCCGTATATGGCGGGAGAGAAGAGATACAAATACAGATACAGAAACGCATATATAGGTATTAGTTCCAGCACAAATATCAGCCTAGGTAATATCAACCTAGGTACACATGAACAGAGGGGTTCAGGTGATTTGGTAGTCATGTATATTCATCGAAGCAAACTCCACGACCCAGACGTAACAATCTGAAGGAAGGGGTGCGGGTGAATTGGAGTCCCCGTAGGCCATGGAGTATTACCTACCTCTTACCCAAGGTCTTCTCTTCACCTTGCTCTCCCTCACCTGTTGTCGGGTGAGGAAGCTCCCTAACATCTTTTCCAGAGCTGTTTATTTTTTTTATTTTTTTATTACACCTTACAGTCATTTGTGTCACATGAATAAATATCGCCATACACTGCATAAGTAACGTAGTCACATCCAAAAATAAATCGCCAAGGAAGAGGTGCTGGGGAGCTTCTTTAACCAACGAGAAAATTGTGTGGGGATATCAGAAAAAAATAATGATGAAAAGGGCAATTAGGGAAGGTGTATATCCACATTATCGCTTGAGGCCTTTCCCAAGCTGAGTGAAATCATTCGTAGGGTATTAGAGAGAGAGAGAGAGAGAGAGAGAGAGAGGATGTCATCAAAGTGCAAAGGTTTATCAGGCAAATAAAAGGGGGCCGAATGATTTGATAACCCCATATATAACATTAATTAACTCACGACCTACACACGTGAGGCGGGGACTGGGGGTGGGGGATCGCTGGAAGTCCCCGGCCCAGTCCCGACCTTGACTAGTACACACCCACATATTAACACGGGTGGAAGAGGGGGAGGGGGCTAAACAGGTTCTCCACATGTCCACTCCACCCTCAGCTTTGTGGTGGTGGGGTGGAGGGTAAGGGAAGGTGGAGGCAGGTGTGTCTGTGTGGTTACCATGTGTGTTATGAAAGCAAAGACGTTTTCTCCTTGTGTTGTTTGAGTGGTGTAGTGGTGTCCTCTTTGTGTTGATGGTGTGGTAGCAGTATTTCGTATGGTTTGGGAAGGTAATGTGTTGGAAGTGGTGTTTTTTTTTTCAGATTTTGGTTTTGTGTGTGTGTGTGTGTGTGTGTGTGTGTGTGTGTGTGTGTGTGTGTGTGTGTGTGTGTGTGTGTGAGAGCAGTCCTTTTTGTTTTTATTTCATTGCCACTTATGAAAGCGGTGTTGTCTTAAGCCCTTCAACCCCCAGAGGGCATCCCCTAAGCTGAGTTTAATCATGTTCTAATTTTAATTTTCCCTTTTCAGGTAAGTGAGTGTGTTCCGTCCTGCCTGAGAGATGCCGGAGGGAGAGGTGGGTGTGGAGAGCCTTGCTTTACCAATTCATCCCGGGGACATGTTGTTCGTTTTACCTTATCCTGGCGATTTTACTCAGCTTATGCTAAATTTTTCAAACAGGAGAGGTTAGACACAAACTCCCACAGTACTACACACCTTTTCTAACTCCAGTAAGATCACCTGGCAGTAGGGGGGGGGGAAGAATCAGTGAAGTGAAAAGTTTGCCTCTTGTAATGAGTCAGTGGATACGTGACACATTCTGTTGTATACGCAGTTTTTATTTATCTATCAGTCTATTTATGTCTATCTGTCTATTGCTCGTGCCTTTTGTCCCTGTTTCTGGTTCCTGGTCACTTGATTGATATATGAGAGCGGGAATGTTGTTACGATTAGGAGGATGAAAATTCCCAAGGTTTGAATATTGAGCGAATGGATGTTTGGCCTTATATGAATCTGGTTGCTTTGATAATAGTTTCTCTCTCTCTCTCTCTCTCTCCCTCTCTCTTTGTGGGTGAGAGAGAGAAAAAAAAAATAGTGTCCATTTGCTGTTTGTGGGTTGTAAAAGCAGTGATTTGATTATAATACAAACATTGTCGTTATATGTTTGTATGTTTTTGAAGCACTCTTGTTGTTTGTTGACGGTAAATCCTCTCTTTTAACCCCTTCAGCCAGAGGACGTCATTTGTACTACTGCTGCTGCGAGACGATTTAGTTCATATTTGGAGAGGAGATAAGAAGTAGAGAAATAAGGGAGGGAGATAAGAAGTAGAGAAATAAGGGAGGGAGATAAGAAGTAGAGAAATAAGGGAGGGAGATAAGAAGTAAAGAAATAAGGGAGGGAGATAAGAAGTAGAGAAATAAGGGAGGGAGATGAGAAGCAGAGAAATAAGGGAGGGAGATAAGAAGTAGAGAAATAAGGGAGGGAGATAAGAAGTAGAGAAATAAGGGAGGGAGATAAGAAGTAGAGAAATAAGGGAGGGAGATAAGAGGTAGAGAAATAAGGGAAGGAGATAAGAAGTAAAGAAATAAAGGAGGGCCATAACCTTCCACCCACCTGTTCGATAAGTTTCTCCATAGCTGAATAAAATCTGAAAAAGAACGAATGGGAGGACTTCATCGTATTTAAGGCATAAACTGTTGGGATATCACAAATGTGTAAGACATAATGTAACGTTACATAAAATCTTTTCGAGATAGTAGTAATTAATTGGCAAAAGTCCTGTTCTTGAATGGCTATATAATGTCAAGAATGTTTATACCGTCATTCTTCGTTGTTTTGTGAAATGTGTGTAATTAGTTTAAGTGATTTAAATCTGATGAACACCTCTAACTGGTGACCCCGTGTACTTTTTTTTCTTTTTTCATATATTTCTAGCCATTGTTGTACGATTTTATTCAGTTGAAGTGAGCGCCATATTGAAGAGGGAGCCATAATAATGAAGATTTTATTGAAAGCCTTACCAACCCTTCCACTTCAAAAATTCCCTCCAAAGCTGAGAAAAGTTGTGTGATGTTAGCAACACTAAAAAATATAAAGTGCGAAGAATTATGAAACGTCGTGGAGCTGTTGTTTTTTGGTACGGTGTACGTGTTAATAATGTTGTTTGGGGAATGGCATATTAGTGGTTGAAATTGGCTTTAAAATGGCGGGAAATGCTAACCGATGACTCAAAACTCACCCTATCTGTTATCTGAACGTATTTAAAGTTCACCTTATCTGTTATTATCTGAACATTTTTACCGTATCTCCCCCGTTCACGTCACCCCTACGGCCTAACGTCATGAACACGCAGTCACTTCCTTACCTCGTCTACCCTCAGGTCACCTCATCACCTTTACTTCATAATTATCATCCCATATCATGTTATCTCACCTCACCTCACCTCATATCTTCTCACCCCACCTCACGTCACCTCTCCACACCTCACATCATCCGATCTCGTCTCATCTCACCACACCTCACCTCACCTCACCTCACCTCACCTCACCTCATTTCACTTCGTCTCATCTCATCGCAAAGCACTTGAACATTAATTTTGGTGTGGTGTTTCTTCTTCGTGCTTGGTTATTTGCACTTAATTTAATATTTTTTTCCTGTCCTGTTGCTTATTTACTTATAAAGAATTCGTTTAAAGAGTGTTTGGGTGATTTTTTAAACGGAAGGTGATATGAAAGGATTTAGAATTTAATTGTGTTCTGACTCCTCCACGACGAGGATGTGATTTTTGTCATTTTTTCTGTCTCCAAACGATTTTACTCAGATGAGGGGAGGTGTTGTATTGTTGATTAAAGATGGATTTACTTAACCTATTCAGTTCGAAAACTATCTGAAGCCATCCATCCATCCATCAGTTCATTCATCCATCCATCCATCCATCAGTTCATCCATCCATCCATCCATCCATCAGTTCATCCATCCATCAGTTCATCCATCCATCCATCCATCAGTTCATCCATCCATCCATCCATTGAACCACGTCCCGGTATCCACTCTGTAGCGAGGGCAGGCAGGTGAGGTGGTACGGTATGCTGGTGTGTGATAAGATGTTGTTATTGTTGTCTTATCACAGCCTACATCCGGGGGACCTTTATCACATAGCGCCTCTTATCTCTCGCTCTACTCGCTCACTCGACTCTCTCGCTCTGCTTTCTCACTCTACTCTGGCTGTACTCTGTCTCTCTCGCTCTGCTTTCTCACTATACTCTGGCTCTGCTCTCTCTCGCTCTACCCTTACTCTGCTCGCTTGCTCTACTCTATCACCCTGCTCTCGCTTTACACTCGCTCTACCGTCGCCACCATTACATCCAGCCCAGAATACCGTGGGATGGATTTTTAGTTTCATTCTTGTCATTTCCAGACGATTTTATTCAACTTAGGCATTTAATGGAGGGGTTAGATACAGCCTTTAAAAATTCCTCCATAATGAGAAGGCTTTCCTAAGTTTGAACTAAGAAGATTAAACTAAAAAAAAAAAAAAAAGATGTCAGCCGCATTCAAGAGGTAGTTAGGCGCCCTCCAGGAATTAAGTGCAATATACATACTTTTATGCATGTAGTAGTAGATTTAACCTCAGTACAGCTATAAATATAAGTAATAGAAGTGGCGACAGTATTATGGCATATTTAACCCTACTGTAGAATAGCTAATGGTGAGAAAAGTACGTTCTTGATTTATTGTTGCTGGATAATATAAAGTATAGCTATGGATTTAACGGACTGAAATATAAACGTAGTATACTAAAGATGCACAGTAGGTTCTATAACTTTTTCTTACTCTAACTTGGCCCAGATTTTCATCCTCGTGCAGCTTATTTCTCATAGCTCAGTGTCAGAAAAAGACAATACTACAACACAACACCCTTTCCATAGCATTTCTTCGTGAGAGGCATCATATTCTAGTGCTAATGTATTCTAACAACTCAACATTCATGACCGAGAGGTGGCAGTTTCAGGCCAAGGTAGGGTATAAATGGTATAGTTGGTTGAACCTCTCCCTTGCCCTGGTATACGGTATTTAACAGGAGTGGTACGGTATATCCAGTGCTGATATAACTGTTGTTGCTATAGTATGTGTAACCAGAGTAATGAAAGTGTTCTAAACTGAAAAAAAGAGCTGCAAGAGACATATAACGTACAAATGACGTGATCTGGCTGACGGCCGTAATCTTCGTACCTAGATTTGTTCATACCTGCCCTTATCTCTACTCCTTTTTCCTAGCTTATAAGTGTCTTTCATCTAGTATCTTCTTCCCTTTTTCTCTTTTATCAAGCTCTTTAATTTTATATCTTCTTCGTTTCCTCCTTCATGTCTTGTCAAGCTCTAGCCTCCCTTTTATTTTAAGTATGTCATCTCTGAGCTGTTTTCAGGCTTTTTTTTTTTTTTAAGGAGGGGTTGCATATAGCATTCGTTAACTCCTTCAGTAAATTGAATCATTCTTTGTTAAATAAATTCTTCTGGAGTTAGCAGGCAAAAAATTTCACGTCATCGTAGTGAAAGGGAAGAATAAGGTGAAAGTGTAAAATGAAAAGGAAAAACACTGGAAGAGAATCGCCTACTGGAATGAGAGAGAGAGAGAGAGAGAGAGAGAGAGAGAGAGAGAGAGAGAGAGAGAGAGAGAGAGTGAAATACTGTACGGTACAAAGTTAAAAATAAAACAGCGCTAGAGAAGAGCGTAGCGAAATAGTGTGTTGTAAATATGAAAACTTAGTAATTTTACAGTGAAAACGTAAAAGATTGTACTGACATAGGGTAAGAGAGGAAAAACACACTATGGAAGAGACTGCTAGAGTGGAAGAGCGTGTAATGAGAGTGAAAGTGGGTGTTGGTGAGGTGTGGAAGTGTTGATGGTGTAATGTAGGTGGGGCTGATGGGTGGAGGTGGAGGGGGGGAGTGGAGTGGAGTGGAGTAACCCAGACGACACACCATCTGGGTGATATAGTGGATGAGTGGATGGAAGAGGAAAGGGGTAAAGTTAAGAGTAAAGGGAAGATGATAAGGTAATAGGTGGGAAGGAGGATCTTGGAGGTTTGGGGGTGTGGAAGTGAAAGGGGAAAATAGTAAGCTAGACAACACACGATTTTGATGATATAGTGGATAGATGGTGTGTGTGTGTGTGTGTGTGTGTGTGTGTGTGTGTGTGTGAGAGAGAGAGAGAGAGAGAGAGAGAGATTAATTGAACAAAGCGATGAATAAAACGACAGGCTGTGAATGGATAGGTGGATTGAGTTGTGTGGAGAGACAGACAGACTAATGAGTATAATTTTGCACCTGTGTGTATTTGTGCCTGTCATTGTTGATGTTGTTGTTGTTGTCATCGCCTGGTGGAGTGTTGGGGTGAAAGTGTGTGTGTGTGTGTGTGTGTGTGTGTGTGTGTGTGTGTGTGTGTTAGAGGAGCGTACGTGTCTGGTGTGTATTTATTGAACTGTGTGTGTGTGTGTGTGTGTGTGTGTGTGTGTGTGTGTGATATTGTTCCTTTGTGTATTTCCTCCATAGTGTGCAAGTGACGGTAGTGGTGGTTATTGTGGGTCGTGAAAGTGATGGTAGTGGTGGTTGCCTGTGTGTGGTAGTAGTGATGGGTGTGTACCGGGTTGTATCAGTTGCGTGTATTGGTAGTGATGGTTGTGTGTGGTGGTAGTTGTGGTTGTGGGTATGGTGGTTGTGTGTATGTGTGTGTGTGTGTGTGTGTGTGGTAGTGGTGTGTGCGTGTATGCGTGTTAGGCCTCTCTCCATCACCATCACTCCATCACCTCCCTCTACGTCTTTCTCCTTACCTTCACTTCACACCTCCCTTCCCTGTTTTTCTCTTCCTCTTACCCATTTCTCCTCTGCTTTCCTTTTCTTCTTTTTGTTTTTTGTTTTTTTACTCATTTTCCTCACCCCTTTGTCCTTTCCACTTCTTTCTGTTTTATTTTCTTTCCCTTCCCGTCTTTCATTTATCTTTCTTTTCCGCTCTCCATCCATTCCCTTTCTCTTTCCGCTCTTTTTCCTTACATATTCAGCTGTTCTTTTCCCCCTTTTTTTTTTCCTTCTTTCCTTCTCGCTCTTCCTTTTCTCGTTCTCTTTTCCCTTCTTCCTGTTGTCTTTTTCCCTCCCTCTCGTTTCTCATTCCTCCTTTTCTCTCCTTCCCTGTCTTTTTCTGCCTTCCATATTCATCATTTCTTTCTTTCGTCTGTGACTCACTCCTTGACTGATCTGAGACGAACAGCTCCTGCCTTCTGTTATGTTGGTACAAATGATCTGAAGCGCAGTAGATCAGAGGAATTGCTAGCAAAGTATCATGAAATGATCAAACGATTCAAAACTAAGTCCACAAATGTGATAATATCTGGTATACTCCCAAGGATCAAGGCAGAAAATAGTTTCTATGATAAGGCCTTCAGCACAAATAACCGGCTCAAATCTCTCTGCACGCAAGAGGGAGTCGACTTTGTCAATCTGTGGGACCAGTTTTATGAGCAACATACTCTATTCCAGAAAGATGGTCTCCATTTGAACTCAGTAGGAGCGGCACGGCTAGGTAGACTTCTACACGATAATGTTGCCCTCTTCAGATCAAAAAACGCGGCACGTCCAGGAACAGTAACCTTAACGTAAATACCCACAAAGTCAGATCACCAACTGTTCGGAACGGAATTAGAGTCTGCTATGCTAACGCACGTAGTCTACGTAACAAGTTTGAGGATTTAGAATCTCTAATTTACCTAGAAAATTATGACATCATTGGCATCACAGAGTCCTGGATTAACACATCTGACCGTGACTTTCTAGCGGAATACTCACTAACAGGGTACAATATTTTCAGCTGTGAGCGACCACATCGAGCTGGTGGCGGTGTTTTACTATATGTGAAAACTAGTCTCCATCCCCTTGTGCTATCCAAACCCAGTATTACCAACATAGATGCCAGTTATATTCAGCTAAGTATTAATTCACACAAAATAAATATATGTCTCATCTATCGTCCGCCAGCACAGTCAACTGAGACAGATGAAAAACTTTATGATCAAATTGCGGAAATTTGTTGTCAAGAGGATAGCGTAATTTTTGGAGACTTTAATCTACCGGTAACAAAGTGGGGTGAACCACTGACAGCACACTCAGGACAAGAGCTTTATACGAATCTTCAGGAAAGCGCCCTTTCCCAACACGTAGAATACCCAACGAGAGGAAACAATATCCTAGACATCATCTTGACTACAAATGATAACCTAGTCAACAACGTTGAAATAGGACCTGAGTTTAGTTCCAGTGATCATCGAACTATACAGTTTAATATTACTACTGAAAAAGTAAAAGAAACGGAGAGCAAAGAAAAGGTCCCAGATTATCGTAGAGCTAATTTCAACAGGCTCAGAGCGCTACTTGCAACTGCAGATTGGAATCAAATGTCTGAAACCGATGACATAAACCAAGCATGGGAAATATTCACCGAAAAATTTAATGAAGTGGTAAAGTCATGTGTGCCACTACGTAACAGACGTCCAGCTGGAAATAGTAAACCAAAGTGGTGGTCCAGTGAAATAAAAAGTAACTTAATAGCCAAAAAACAGGCATACCATAAATATAAAGCTACACAAAATAATGATGATAAATTACAATACGATAATCTACGCCGCACATCGAAAAGACTTATTAAACAAAGCAAAAGAGCACTGGAGATCCACATTGCTAATACGTGCAAATCAAATCCTAAAGAATTTTACAGTTACATTAGAAAGAAAAAGGTTATGACTACATCAATAGGTCCTCTAGAAACAAACAATGGCAGACACACTGAAAATGAGGTCGAAATGGCAAACATTCTTAACGATTACTTTGCGTCTGTTTTTACAGTAGAAAACACCACCAGAAACCTACTGTTACCCACAAACCAAGCAAATAGCACAGTCCTTAGTAACTATGCTATCCATAATAATGATATCCTTTCAGCCATAAATAGTACGGACATAAACAAAACCCCTGGCCCCGATAAAATATCACCGAGAATTCTCAAAGAAGCAAAACATGAGTTACTGCTGCCACTCTCTGTCTTATTCAATAAATCATTAAGTACTGGGAAAGTTCCACGCGAATGGAAACTAGCAAATGTAACACCAATTTTCAAAAAAGGAAATGAGTCGCACCCAGGAAATTACAGACCAATCAGCTTAACATCAGTAGTGTGCAAGTTAATGGAAAAAATCATAAGAGATAAAATAGTTAATTATCTAGAAGAAAATAATATAATTAAAGACTCGCAACATGGATTCAGACATCGTCGTTCATGCTTAACTAACTTACTGGACTTCTTCCATGATGTTTACAAATCATACGATGACTCAAGAGCAGTAGATATAATTTACCTCGACTTTCAGAAAGCATTTGACACTGTCCCTCACAAGCGTCTCATGAGAAAAATAGAAGCACATGGAATAAAAGGAAAGACGCTAAAATGGTTACAAGACTGGCTGTCAGACTGAAAACAGCGAGTTGTGATAAACGGAAAGGAATCCAAATGGCGTAATGTGATCAGCGGCGTTCCCCAAGGCTCAGTACTTGGACCGATACTTTTTATTATCTATATAAATGACATTGATGAGGGTCTAAATTGTAAAGTATCCAAATTTGCAGATGATACTAAAATAACCAGTAAAGTCACTTCAAAATTACAGTGGCAGCAGTTACAAAATGACCTTAATACTTTAGCAAGCTGGGCAGAAAAATGGCAAATGAAATTCAACACAGAAAAATGTAAAGTACTTCATATTGGAAGTAACAATGTCCATGCAAATTACAAAATGAACAATATTCAGTTATCAAGTACAGACAGTGAAAAGGATCTTGGTGTGATAATATCAAATGACCTAAAACCAAGCAAGCAGTGTACCGATGCGGTAAAAATTGCAAACAAGCTAGTGGGTTTTATTGGAAGAACTTTCGAGTTTAAATCTGAAAATGTATTACTTGCCTTTTACAACTCGCTTGTGAGCCCCATTCTTGAGTATTGTGTGCAATTCTGGTCTCCATACTACAGAAAGGACATTGAAAAATTAGAGAAAATTCAGCGAAGAATCACAAAAATGGTACCACGACTTAGAAACAAACCATATGAGGAACGCCTTGAAGAACTTAAATTATTTAGCCTAACGAAGCGCAGGTTAAGAGGGGACCTTATTGAAGTTTTCAAAATCATGAAGGGATATGACAACTTAGACATGAATAAATATTTTGATATAGACCGGTCGAGTCAAACCAGAAGTAATGGCTGCAAAATCATGGGAAAACGATTCCAATCCCACGAAGCAAAATACTTCTTCTTTAACAGAGTTGTAAATATCTGGAACAGATTACCCTCAGATACCGTGAACAGTATCTCAATTGAGACATTCAAAAACAAATTAGACAAGTATTTGCATGAAAATCCTCAGCTGACTTTTTTTCTGTCCGAATAACTTGCTTTTATAGCTACGGTACATGTAAGTTCATGCCCCCTTAGTCTACAAGACACCCCGTAAACAATGTACCCGTACATAGTGTTGCGTCACGATATTATACATTTTCAATTTATTCGGTGCAAACAAAGCAATATAAGCACAGATTAGGATCTGCACAGATAACCCTGAGTTAACGGTCACTACTCTTACTTTCGACCTGTGATGGGCTGTGGATCACTGAGGGTCCCTGTTAGTCAAGTGACCACCATCGGGATTTTTTTAATGTACCAGGGGTCACTGCTTCAGGATGAAACTTGTGTACTGTCCCACATGGGAGAGTTCCTTGTCTCAGTGGAGTGAACGGAGCTATTGCCTGATTGACTGCTGCCTACCTAAAAAGCGCCAGGGAAGGTTGCCGCACCACCCCTAAACATCCACTCTGTGCATTGCACATCCACACTGTGCACTGTGCAGTCCCCTTTTATCTGAGACACCCGTCCTATATACTTTTCAGTCTCCCCAGCGCAAAGAAAGCAATATAAGCACAGATTAGGAGCTGCACAGATAACCCTGAGTTAACGGTCACACTACTCTTACTTTCGACCTGTGATGGGCTGTGGATCACTGAGGGTCCCTGTTAGTCAAGTGACCACCATCGGGATTTTTTTAATGTACCAGGGGTCACTGCTTCAGGATGAAACTTGTGTACTTGTCCCACATGGGAGAGTTCCTTGTCTCATTGGAGCAAACGGAGCTAGGGCCTGATTGACTGCTGCCTACCTTAAAAGCGCCAGGCAAGGCTGCTGCACCACCCCTAAACATCCACACTGTGCAGTGTGTAGCTTCCACGTTATGTCCACAGACTTCCCATTAACTCAATGTAACTGGTTTATAATGTCATGCCGTAACTATTATTTTATTTGTTTACTTTCTCTTTCAGGTTACTCTATCGGGTAGCTTATAGATAAAGTATTATAGAATGTGACTTTTCCTTTCCAATGTTTCCTATAAAATTTCCATGTCAGTTTTTCCATGCTGCATGGTGGTTTTTCTCACTTTTTCCTGGAGGGTTTGGTGGTGGGGGGAGCCTTCTTGCTTTCCTATCCTTATCCTTCAACATGTAGAGTTAGATCTTGTAGTCATAGTTTTCTCTAACAAGCAGCCTCGAAAGGACCATAAGGTCTGTTGCTGTTTGCTTTCCTGTGTAATCCTGTGTAATCCCACCTTTCTCTCTCCCCTACATGTCTTTCTTCTTGATCTACCCCCAGCTTTTCTCCTACTCTCTCCCATACTAATCTTTGTAATCCTCTCTCCTCTCTTCTGTCCTCCTATCCTCCCCTTCCTCCCTTCCCCACGTTCACTCTCCCCGTAATCTGTTTAATCCCTCACTCCCCACTTCCCCACTCTTTCCTCTCTCCCATTTCTCTCTCCATCTCCCATTCCCCACTTTGCCACCCCAATCCCCCTCTACCTCTGCTCCCCTCCCCTCAGCTGTTCTTTCCTCAACCCCTTACTCAATCTTTCGCCATCTTCCTTCACCTCCCCCACCCTTTCAACTTCCCTTTCCCTCCACTCTCCCCCTCTTCGCCTGTCCCTCTCCCTCCCACTTCTCTCCCCCCTCCCCCTCGTCATTACCACTCCCCTTCCTCTCCTCTCCCACCTCTACTCCTTTCTCCCCCTTCTTCCTCCATCCCTCCTGTGATCTATGTAATCTCCCACCCCCTCTCTCTCTCACGCCTTGCTGTTCAAGTCACACTCTAGTTAGTGATCTGTGTCTATGTTGCCCTCTGTCCCACTGTGTGTGTGTGTGTGTGTGTGTGTGTGTGTGTGTGAGTGTGAGTGTGAGTGTGTGTGTGTGTGTGAGAGAGAGAGAGAGAGAGAGAGAGAGAGAGAGAGAGGGAGGGAGGGAGGGAGGGAGGGAGGGAGAATTGCTTACTATTATATCTTTCTTGTTAATCGAGTGAAAGTGAATATAAGTAAATAGTTTGACAAATAAACACACACACACACACACACACACACACACACACTGGCATATATACAAAGAAAAAGGAAACATGACTTGCCCAAGCGCTTTCGTGTTTACAGCTCCCGTGTGTATATATGTCGAAAGGAGAGAGAGAGAGAGAGACATTGCACACATTACCATAAATACGTCGGCGTATTTAGTCAACTGTTAGATGAATGACACACACACACACACACACACACACACACACACACACACACACACACACACACACACACACACACACACACACACACACACACACACACACACACACTGGCTAAAGTAAATGTTTAAGAAGGGTAAGGAGAAAAACGTTGGAAATAGCAAAGGAGACAAGGAAATGAAGGTAATTGTAGGAAAATGAAAGAGTAGGAGAGGAAATGGCGGGAGGGTCAAGGTCGAGGAGGAGGGGTAATGCAAGAGTAGGCAAGGACACAAGTACAAGCAATGATGTGGAATTGAATAAGGGGAGACGAGAAACTTGAGAAGGAGAAGGAAAAGAAGAAAATGTATACGAAGAATATTGCGGATGTGAGAAAGGGGAAGATGAAGAGAAGATTGTGATAAAGAGGCGTAAGTAGTTTGAAGGGAATGAACTAAGAGGAGGACAAATGTCTTCGAAAGAGGAGAAAAGGGAAAGAGAGAAGGGTGGAAGATTTTTTTTTACTGAAATAGGATGGGGAAGAAAAGGTTAGAGTGTAATCGACTGAGAAAGAAGGAAGAGAGAAAAGTTAAAGAAAAGAAAGAGAAGGTGAAAGAGTATTTATGTTAGATGAAAGGGGTAAAAAAGTGGACTTTGTACAAAACAGGCTGAGCGATAAAGAATGGAAATTACGAAAGGGAGAAGGGAAAGATTGTCATATGGGAATAGGATAAATAAGAGATGTAAAGTAAGATAAAGAGAGAATAAACGGAAGAGGAGGGTAGAATATTGAGGAGATGACAAGAAAGAAAAGGGAAAATATATAAAGGAGGGAGGAGGTGGAGGAAATCGAAACTGGAGCAAGAAATAAAAAAAGAAAGAAAATAAAGAGAAAGGATAGAAAAGCAACCGACAGTCGTAGACAATAAAGAATATAAAGAACAGAGGTAAAGAAGGATTACCTGAAGTGAAATTAAATAAATGATAAAAAAGATGAACTGAAAATTAAAACCAAGGAAAGTGTAAGGGAAGAAGGGAAAAGAGGCAAATTGAAGTCAAATGACGGGTGAAGGTCGGAGAGAGAGAGAGAGGGAGGGAGGGAGAAGGAAGGAGAGAGAGGGAGGGAAGAGGAATGCAAGAGGAGGAGGCGGATACAGAGGAGTGCTTGATAAATGGAGGGGGAGGGAGGGAAGGTGATAACCCCCTCCCCCCCTTCTCCCTTCTGCTCTCTTCTCCTCGCCTTTCCTTTTCTCGTTTTTTTTTTTTTTTTCCATGCTTCGTTTGTTTTTCATGTTCTGTTTTTTACTGCATTCTCTTCTCCCCCTCGTCGTTCTTCCCTTCCCTCCTTCCCTCACGTCCACTCTTATCCTCTCCTTCTCTCTTCTCTCCATACTATCCATCCCCGTCTCAGCCTCTCGTCTCCTCTCCTCTTTTCCTCTCGTCATACCATTCACCCGTCTCTCAACCTCTCCTATCCTCTCCTTCTCCCCTCTTCTCGTAATTCTGTCCATCACCATCTCAGCCTCTCCTGTAATCTCTCCTCTTCTCTTCATTCAGTCCACTCCTCATCATCCCATCTCAACCTCTCCTTTCCTCTCAGTTCTCTCCTCTTCATTCTGTCCACCTTTATACCCAGCTGTCCCCATTTCCTCCTTTGTCACTTCCTCTTTAGTCTCACCTCTTCCCTCATTCGTCCTATCCTCTTTACTCTTTTACCTCTATTTTATTTATTTATTTATTTATTTATCTTCGGACTCTTCTCCTGCTTTACCATTCTTCCTCTCCCTTCTCTTCCAGTTTCATTTTTCATTGTTTTGGGTTTACATCTTCTCTCTTCTGTTCCTCTTGTTATTTTTCTCTTTTCTTTTTCCTTCCTTTCTGCTCCCTTCGCTTCTCCTCTTCTCTCCTCTCTTCTTTTCCCTTCCCTTCCCTTCCCTTCCTTTACATTCTTTCCTCTCCTCTCTTCTCTTATATTCTCTTTTGTTCTTTCCTTTCTGAGTCTCTCCTCCATACTTCCATGCAAATAACGACGGTAATGGCAGCAGTTATGGTAATACAATAGTGATAATTATAATTAATGTATCTGCAGTTAAAAAAAAGCGTCAGCAGGAACAGAGCAATGCAATTAATATTAATAACTGGATTATAAATAAACAGAAGACTTGCATTATTTATACGAAAAAATATTTTATGGTGTACTAATGGCAGAGGTAATAAGAGTAATAAACGTTGCTGTAGTTATTTAATAGGACTGTTTTAAAAGTAAAGTGATGGGGATTTTGACTTCTTCCTCCCTCTGACGTAAATATTTTTTTTTTGTTCATCAAGCAACTACCAGACGATTTTATTCAGCTACAGGAGAGACTTCGAACTAAAGGGGTTGGATATAGCCTCTTTTAACACACTCCCAGAGGCCTGTCCTAAGATGAGTAAAATCTTTTAGAATTAACAAGAATAGAATATAGAAGTACACCATGGAACAACGGATTTAATCTCACAAGTACAATAACGTCCTTTATTTAATCTCACAAGTACAATAACGTCCTTTTATTTATTTTTGCTATCACCAGCTTCAGAATTTTTTTTTTCAGGAGGGGTTACACTTGTTTTTTTTCTATTTCCAGGAGGGGTCACACACAGCCCTCATTAACCCCTTCACGATCAGGGAGCTTTTCGGAATGTAATCGGCTAGCAAAAACAAAATGAAACCGAAGGCCCTGTGGAAAAGAGAGTAATATGATAACAGAATACGGAAGTCGAGAAGATAAGTAGTAGTGGAAGCATTGAGGAACGTCGGCGCCACAATAGCAAAAATAAATAAATCTATCTATCTATATACCTAGGCTGCTTCCCCCAAGGAAAGGGAGGTAGCCGAGACAGGACGACACACTCCCCATTTACTCATCCATTCAAACACATTCATTCGCATCTTAGCCCCAAAGGGGAGAACGGACAGATCCTCACCGCACCACACCGCACAAGGGTCAACTGCGCAATGCAATCAGCGACATCCTCAGCAGGGCCCGACAGCAGACCTGGTTTACCCCCGCCACATCATAACAGACCCATCCCCTTACCCGCACCTGAGCTGACTAGCTGATCAGACCAAATGCGGGAGAATATCCCCTCAGGGCTGCGTCATCACTTATTCATTCACAGTTTCTCTCCATTTATTTCTGTCACGCACAGCCACTCTTCCTTGCTCAACAGACATCCCTCTCGCATCCAGCGCTCTCTTCACACTGTCCATAAATAAAATAAAATAAAGTGACTAACTGAATAACAAGTGAAAAAGAGCAACAGTAGACAGCAAGTATTATGAGAGCAGTGACAGACGCTGGGTCCACAACAGCAAATAATAACAATAAAAATAATGAGAAATAAACTATAAGACTGACAGTAACTACATAACAAGTGAATAAGAACAATAGTAGATAACAGTAATGAGAGCAGTGACAGACGATAGAACAACAGCAACAATAGTAAAGAGTAACAGTAACAGAATAACAGCTACAGTAACATTAGACATAGTAGAAATAAAAATAACATCATCAGCAACCACAGAAAAGGAAAATATAAACAAAAGAAGACAGGTGACTAAATTGAGGGAATAAGAAAAGGATAGTCAAGAATATCAATAGAACCAGCAAGATCCACAACTGCACTAACAAAGCTGTAATAAAGGCAACAATAGCAAGCTTAGGAAAGTAAATAAAGCATCCACAAGCTTATCTACTGGAACAACAATAGCCAGCGGAGAGAGAGAGGGAGAGAGAGAGAGAAATAGAGAGAGTAGTGTCATATCTAAACAAAGTGTTGTTGAATGCTGGTCAATATTAAGCGTTTGTCCAAAGTCAACACGCCCACACGGCATGACGATATTGAGAGAGAGAGAAAAAGAGAGTGAGAGAGAGAGAGAGAGAGAGAAAGAGTGAGAGAGAGAGAGAGAGAGACGGGCGGGCGGTCATAGTAGCTTACCATACTGGGCTGATAATTCTGATAACACTGGTTCGATTCCAAGGGTAACCAGGTTAGAGAGAGAGAGAGAGAGTAAAGGGGAAGAGTACTGAAGAAATAGTAAGGCAGGAGGTAAAGGAAAGTGATGAGAAGAGGAAGAAATATGGTAAGGAAAGGGAACAAGAAAAGAGAGAATTTGGTAATTAAAAAGGAAAAGGAAAGACACATTTATGGACTGTAAAATTCAAGGGTGGAGTAGTGGAAAGGACTGATGCAATAAACGAAATCAAACGAAGGAAAGGGAAAAGTGTTGAAAGTCAAAAGATTGATTAGGGAAACGGAATGTACCGGTATGAAAAGGATGTTAGGAAAAAATAGGGGAGAGGAATATACAGAATGAAAATAAAAATGAAGGAAAGGAAGGAAGCAAAGACAAACAGGAGGAAGAAACTCAAGAAATTAAAGGTATAGAAAGCAGGAAAAATGAAACCAAGAGAAAGAGTGAGCGAGGGGGTAGAAAAAGATAGAAAGGAAGGAGGAAGGGATAGAAAGGATTGGATGCAGAGAAATGGGGATAGAATAGGAAGAAAGTAGAGGAACGGGAGGAAGGAAGAAAAGGAATGGGTATCTGTGTGGGTTGGGGGTGAGGATGGGAGTGGAGGAATGAGGGTGGGGGTGGGGAGTGGGAGATGGATGCGTGTGTGTGTGATTAGCCGGAAGAGGGTGAGAACAGTAAGCAGTTTATCCTCACTCGGTAAACAGTGCCTGATAAACTGTTGTATTGGAAGGAGAGGAAGAATGTGCGTGGGAGGAAGAGTGGGTGGGGGTGGGGGTGGTTGGGTGATGGGTAGGGGGAGTGGGGGATTACGAGGTCAGAGGGGAAAGTGAGTGGAGGCATAGTTCATGATGTCTTTGTCGAACTCTCCTTTTTTGAGGGGTTTAGTGTACGCTTCATTAATCCCTTCAATACGAGGACGTCTAATTTTATCTCTTCCATCTCTAGTTAATTTTTATCCAGCTTAGGAGAGACTTGTCAGGCTAGAAGGTTTGGATGTAGCCTTCATTAACTCCCTATGTAACCTGCAATACAAGGTACTCCATAAATTAATAAATTGTTTGATATTGGTGTGTGTGTGTGTGTGTGTGTGTGTGTGTGAGAGAGAGAGGGAGAGAGAGAGAGAGACGTCGCCGTACTGTAGAGATTAAGCCTTGGACTATGGGTATAATTCAACCATTTACCTAATCACGGTACAGTAAAACAAGGCACACCCAAACTCCACAAGTCCACCTTAAGTACGAGATACCAACAGTGAGCTAATCCCCTGCAGCCCTCTCACGTTACCAAGCACGTGGATACCAGAACCCACTCTCTCCTTTTGTGAACTAGGGCTTCCACATTCGTATCTGGTGCTGTGATTTTTGTGGGAGAGTTTAGATGGCCTCGATGACTCATTGTGGCTAGTGGATAAATGGGGTTGGTGGGAGATACAGGAATACACATTGAAGTCTAATTTTCCTGTTTCGAGCCACATTTAATCCGTCTTCAGAACCCAGTCTCCCTGAAGTTAGGTTCTGTGTAATCCTAAACATCAGAGAGAGAGAGAGAGAGGGGAAAAAATCATGCTCTCTCCTGTGTATTTTTTTTTTTTTTTTTTTTTTTTTTAAATAACAGAACGGAGGAAGGAAAAACAAATGGAGAAAAAAAAATAATCCATACACCAGATTACTGGTGTCCTCTGTTCATAAATTATCTGTAAGAATTAGACTTGAACAGTTGTAGGTTGAAATTTGGAGGAAAACAACTCTGGGGAAGCGAGTTCCAGAGAGATGCAGTTCGGGGAATGAAAGAATTCTGATAGGCAGAAGTTCTGCAATGTGGTTGAGTGACATTCCAGTCATGAGCGTTACCAGATGCCCGTGTAGCACGAGGGAAGGCATGGAGAGGTGGCACCATGGACGCAACTTCGTCTGAGCATTTGCCAAAAAAATATCTGTAAAATAATGCAAGGGAGGCAACATTCCTTCTTACTTGCAGGGGAGGTAGTTTATATGTGATGGCAGGGTTGTTAATGATTCTAACAGCTTTATTCTGAATTTTGTCTAGTTGTCTTAATGCAACCTCTCCACAACCATTCCACAAGGGTGAGCAATATTCAAGCTGAGAGCGCACATGACTCTTATAAATTATAGCTAACTGCTCATCGGCGAAGAAGTTACGGACTCTGTACAATAATCCAAGTTTCTTTGAGGCGGTTTTAGCAAGTGATCTGACATGAGAGGTCCAGCTGAGGGCACTGTTAAGTGAGACACCAAGAATTTCAATACTTTTGGAGATGGGAATATTAGTAGCACTGAAGGTAATGTACGAATCTGGCAATATCTGTCTATTAGTAAACTGTATATATTTAGTTTTACTAGCATTAAAAGAGACAAGGTTGTTTTGTCCCCATTCACTGATTGTAGATAGATCTTGATTTATGGAGATGGCTGTATTGAGTTGAGAGGTAGAGATATTAGACTTTGTAAATGGATGTCTGAGTGTGAATGAACTATGTAGTGTTAAGTCATCTGCATCCATGCCATGCCGGTGGGGTCATACAGGAACAGCAGTGAACATTTGAGAGTGAATTCAAAACCACAAATTATTGTTTTCAGTAAACGGGATCGAACTCTTGACTACTCTGTTTTCTCCCCCTGTCCTCTATCTCCCCCCCCCCCTTTTGCCTCCGTCTCTCCGTTTTGCTCGTCTTTCCTCCTCCCTTTCTCTTTCTTCTCATCTCTCTCCATTTTCCTCATTTTCTGTCCTCTACTCCTTCTTCCTGTATTTCTTTTTCCTTTTCCCCTTGCATTGTTCCCTCATTTGTCTTCTCTTCATTCCTTCCCTCTCTCAGTATCTCCTTTACTCTTTCCTTCGTCCTCAATCTTCCCCCCTTTACCCCCCCTCTCCCTTGTCCCTTTTTCCCGCCTTTCCATGTCCTCTTCCC
The DNA here is from genome assembly GCF_032717465.1 of Coenobita brevimanus. Taxonomy (NCBI): domain Eukaryota; kingdom Metazoa; phylum Arthropoda; class Malacostraca; order Decapoda; family Coenobitidae; genus Coenobita; species Coenobita brevimanus. The sequence goes on along the minus strand of NC_137060.1, from coordinate 27,582,688 downwards.
CTTCTCCTTCCTTTTCCTCTCAACATTTTCCCGTCTCTATTTCCTCTATTCCGATTCCCTGCAACCCATCGTTAGTGAAAGAGAAAAATGTATAGGGCAGGAAAAGAAAGGAAAAAAATAAGTGGAAGGCGAGAGACGAAGAAAAAACGAAGGCGTGAGGAGAGAGAGAGAGAGAGAGAGAGAGAGAGGAAAGGAGGGAAAAGGACGGTTCTTATACTCACAGCCCAATTATTTGCGTGACATGAGTGGTAAATTAGAGGAGGTAAAGGGGAGGGGGAGACATGAAAGGGGAGGAAAGTAGGGAGGAAAGAGGGAAGGAAGAAGTAAATTGATAATGAAAATGTCCTCTTAGACTGGAAGGAGGGGAAGAAAAGGATGGAATCAGGAAAAGAAGGGGGTAATAAAAGGGAAGGGAGATGAGGAATGGCTAAATATTTGAAAGGAAAAGAAAGGAAGAGTAAGTGGAGAATGTAGCGTAGGGAAGGAGGGGGGAAAAAGGAAGTAAGGAAGAGAAGGAGAAAGGTGAAGGAAAGGAAGGGATAGAAAGTAAGATGAAGGTAAGAAAAAGTCTGATGGTAATGAACAAGGAAGGAAAGGAAGTAGTTAGGATAAGAAAAGGAAAATAAAAGGCTAAGGGAGGTGAAGAGAAAAATGATTAAAGGAAAGGACGGGGGGAAAGTTTGAAGGGAACTAAGACAGAGAACTAAATGATAGTGAAGGGGATTAAAGCCAAATTATAGGAAATGAAAATAATAGTATAGGAGGAAAAGTGAGCGAAGACCACAAAATCACATACCTTCATCCTCTGAAAATACACTCCTTCAGAAAATGTGTAAAAAAAATAAATAAATAAAATAGGAGAAAATAGGAACGAAGACTAAAAATAATGCAGATTAATTAAGGTCTTTTTAATTTCCACTTCCACGGAATCACTTTTAGAGAAGATAAACACAAAATAAAGGGAAATAAAACTGAGAAATCGGAATGGAGAGGGAAAAATGCACGTTAATTAAAGACTTGTTGCCTTCATCCTCCACAAAATCACCCTCGCATGACACGAGGCAGATTCGGGGGGAGGGGGGAAGGAGGGAGAGGGAGGTAAGGGGGGAGGGAGGAGAAAGGAGAGTAAGGGCGTAGAGGGAGGAGAAAGGGAGAGAGGGGTTGAGGGAGGAGAAAGGAAAGTAAGGGCGTAGAGGGAGGAGAAAGGGAGAGAGGGGTTGAGGGAGGAAAGGAGGGAAAATAAGAGAGGAAAAGAGGCAGGAGAGGGTAGGAGAAGTCGAAAGGCCTAGTCAGTTATCAAGTATTCATAGTAGCGTGATGGACAATAGGGGAAAATTGGAGGGAGGGAAACTAGGAAGTGGTGTGCTTATATCTACTGACTGACGCCGTGTCCTGTGAGGGGTGGCTTCAGGGAAAGTGTGGGGGGAGGGAATTTCAAGGTATTATATTTACGCTCCTACTCAGTAACGGAAGGTGTTAGTGAAATATTGATAGAGGTTAACCACTTCACTACGAGGGACTTAAGCCGTATCAAATCGTCTTGAATCATCTGACGGCAAGAATCAAGTGAAAACTACAAGCGCACAGAAGGGGGTTTGATAGATTGTTTCAGTCCCAGTCACTTTAAAAGATCTTCCCGGACCGTAAGGAAATCGTCTGGTGGTAACAAGTAAAAAAAAAAAAAGTTGCATTATTTTGAAAAGGTATTATATTGATTAGGATTGTGTGGTTTGTTTATTGTTTTAACCAGTTTTTCTTCAGCCCTGGAGAGGTATTTTATAATTAGAGAGGTTAGACAGTGCCCTCATTAACTCCCCTTCACCACACGGGGAGCTCCTGCGCTGAATCATAGAGTCAGATATAAGCTACAATAAAAAAATAAATCGACCTCTGGCGGAAGGGTAATTGTACGGATGTTGGGTAGGTTGTCACGCGAGCTGCTAGGACGCATTCTGAAGTAAGTAAAATCATCAGGGGTTAGTTAAAGTGTCCTGTAATGTTATCCAGTCATGAGCGGGAACAGTAAGCCTCTGATTTTGTACTTAGCTGTACTAAATCGTCTGGGGTTAGCTAGAATAAAACACTAACGAAAACTGGACCGCGAGAGAACTGAAGTACCGTAGCATGTTTGTATGGGACCCAAGTGAGTGGGTAGTGGCATAGGGAAATAGTTACCGATGTGTGTGTATATATAGTTCTTGCACCTTGTTCGAGATTTTCGTCCTTTTAAAGCTTATTACATGTAGCTCAGTGACAGAATAAGGCGGTACTCTGGCTGGACATTCATTAAATAGAACTTCTTTTTTGGCTAGTAGCAAATTAGTGTTAATCATTTGTTACAGTGCAATCGTAGAGTAAGGCAATGCTGTGGCTATACATCTGTGCATGACTAACATACCGGTACATCCTTTCCATCGTACCTGTTTATTGTAGTGTTATATCTCGTGTTACGTGTATATCAGTGGCAGAATAATACAATACTGACTCTGCCTCCCTTTTATAGCACTTCTTCGTGACTAGAATCATGTTATAGTGATAAATTCTTGGCACAGCTTAGCATTGAAGGTAGAGTGGTATTAGGCCAAGTTAAAATGGATGGAGTATAAGTTACGTGGGTTTTTGTAATGGTAGGCGAGTTGGTAATGTAGGTAAATAGAACAGATGATATGGACTTAGAGAGAGAGAGAGAGAGAGAGAGAGAGAGAGACGATACCAGGAGAGGTGAAAGAGAGAGGGAGGGCAGGAGAGAAAGCGTGGAGGGTGTGGGAAAAGTGGGTGCGTGCGTTGGTGTGTTTGCCTTCTTGTTGCCCCCGAGGTTACAAGCAGTATGGCAAACAGATGTGACAGATACCTCCCCAAATCTTATCTTCCCTTATCAGTGTCTATTTAGTTTACGTCTGGATAGGTGTAATGGCGGAATTTGTGATGATTGGAGGTGATCATGTTGTTGTGGTTTTGATAATTGGGCAGGTGGTGGATTGAGTGCTTTTGTTTCGCCTAAGGCTTGCGTTGTGGAGAGGCTTTGTTAATTTGAGGTTGTGTTGTGGTGGTGGTGATGCTGGGGTTGTGTTGTGGAGGTGGTGATGCTGAGGTTGTGTTGTGGTGGTGGTGATGCTGGGGTTGTGTTGTGGTGGTGGTGATGCTGAGGTTGTGTGATGTTGCAGTAAGGGTGGGCTTTGGTGATGCTGTTGCTAATGTGGTTGGGTTGTGGTGGTGGTGATGCTGAGGTTGTGTTGTGATGTTAATAGGTTGGTTTGTGATGATGATGTGCAGATTCTTGTAAGGTTATGTTTTGGAGTTGCTGTTGTTAATGTAAGGTTGCGTTATGGAGATCACTTTTTAGTGTGATGTGGTGGTGGTGGTAAGGTGGTGTTGTGATGTTAATATGAGGTTGTGTTGTAGAGACGCTTTGTTAATGTGAGGTTGTGCTGTAGAGATTCCTTTTTAATGTGAGGTTGTGCTGTGATGTTAAAAGACGTCATCGTACTGAAGGGGTTGTGGGTTTTTAGGTCTTTTTCCTCACTTCCTCATTGTTTTTGTGTCCTCCCTGACCCTCCTGACTCATCCCTCACCCCTTAACCTCCCCCCCCCACCTCTCTCTCTCTTTTCTTTCCCATATTTCCTCCCACATTCTTCTTTTTTCCTCGCTTCCTTCCCTTTTCTTCTCCCACCTTTATTCCCCTTAACCCATCTCTCCCTCCCTCCCTTTATCCCTTCCTTATCCCTCCCCATTCCCCTTTTCTCCTCACTCCTCTTGCCACTCTGTTCCTTTTCTCTCCCCCTCAGTCCCTTGTTTCTCCTTTTTTCTTACCTCCCCGATTCTTTCCCTCCCATCTCCCCATCCTGTCCTCTCTACTTACTCACTTTCCTCTCCCCTCTCCCTCCTTTCCCTTTCCCCATTTCCTCCTCTCTTCATCCTCACTCATCTCCTCCCCACGCCTTCCTCTCCCCCCCTCCTCCCTGCTGCTTCATCCTCTGCCTCTCCCGACTCCTTCCTCTTTCCCTCGCAACTCCCTCCTTTCCCCCTTCTCACTCCCCCCTTTTCCCCCCTCATCTCTCACTCTCCTTCTCACTCCCTCCTTTCCCCCCCTCATCACTCACTCCTCTTCCCTTCTCTCTTCCTTCTTTTCCCCCTTCCCTTTCTCCTATCCCCCCCTCACTCCCTCCATCCCTCTCTCCACTCCGTCTTTCTTTCTCTCAGTCACCACTCCCTCCTTCTCCCCTCCTCCTTACCCTCCTGTCCTCTCATGACCCCCTTATTCTTTCTCTTATCTTCCATTTTTCTTCCTTCATCACTCAATCTTTTCCTGGTTCTCCACTGTCCTCCTCGACCTCCTTTCCTTACTCTCTTTGCCTTTTATCTCCAGTCTCATCGTATTCCATTTTTCTTTCATCCTTTCTTTTTCCTTCTCCTCCTCGTCATCCTTTTTTTTTTTTCTTTTAAGCATCCTCCTCCTTTTTTTCTCACTCATCCCAAATTTTTATCATCCTCATTTTATCCCCATCACCTCCAGTTCTCTTTCTCCATTATGTTCTTCACCTTTTGTTCTTTGTTCTCAACGTTCCTCCCTCTAATCTCGTCACTTTTACTGAATGTTTTCCCGTGTGTTCTTTATTTGTTTGAACTTACGTATTTCCTCGAACGTCCCCTGTTCCCAGCGTCTGATTTTTTTCTATTCCATCTGTGTCATGCCTCATCCCCTCCTGTTTCTCCTTTTTTTCCATTCGTCATTCTCGTCCATTTTTTTTTTTTCCGTCATCCTCTCTTCTTCCCCCACTTCATCTTCCAATTTCCCTTCTTTTCAGCTCTCCCTCCCTAACTTTCCAGTCTCGACGCTGTCTCCTCCCATCCCCACCCTGTCCCTTCTTTATACATCCCATCCATACCCAGTACTTTCCTAACTCTCTCACCTTCCCCTTGTCTCATCCCATCCCTCTCTGTCTTCTCAACCTTCACCATCTTTGCTCCATCCCTTCTCAGCCTTCTTATCCTCACCCTGTCAGCATCGTCATCTTTTGCCTTCATGTTCCTAACCATCTCCAGCGCTACTCTTTCCTTTCCCACCTACCCACTACCCTTACCCCAACCCCTAACGTTACCCAGCTCCCCTTTTCCTTCTCCTCATCCTTCACAACATTTCCATCCTCACCCCGTCCCCCAATCCTCACGTTCTTTCTCCCATTCCCTAACCTAATCCAACTCCTTTACACTTGCCTCCCTTCTCCCTCCATCCCTCCCTCCCTCATCCCTCTCCATTCCTCATCGATCTTTTCCAACTTTCATCCCCTTCCGGAAAGTTGATCCACTTCTTTCAGATTTCTGTCAGATTCTTTCATGCTTTTTGATGCTCTGCCCTTCTTTCTCTTTCTTCGATTTCTGTGTTAATCTCTTTATTTTTAGTTTATGATCTCTTTGATGCTTGTTGTGTGTGTGTGTGTGTGTGTGTGTGTGTGTGTGTGTGTGTGTGTGTGTGTGTGTGTGTGTGTGTGTGTGCGCTTCCCCCGTGTTTCTCTTGCCCCTTCTGTCTGTATGTCTTTTTATATGTTTATGTCTGTCTATCCATTTATCAGTCTATATTTGTCTGTCTGTCCCTTTGTCTTTACCTCATATCTCACGTCAGTCTCTCCCCCCCCCCCCACAGTCCTTCAGTTTCTTCGTGTTTTAATAACCCAACTTTTTCGCTGCTCTGTATTCTCCCTATCCCAACACTGTCACTTTTCTCAACTCTGCCTCCCTCACAAATGTCCGTAACTCTCTCAACGGCCGATCTCCTTCAGCTTCTTTCAGTGTCGCTTCACTTTTCTTTTAGCGTTTTTTGTTTTTTTTTTCCAACTTTGTCACATTCTGCTAGATTTATATGTGTCAGTCTTTCCTCGCTTTCTTTGCTCTTTGTACGGTAACTTGGCCCAAAATTGCCATCTCTCCTTCTTGAATGCTGCGTTGTAACGATGAATCAACACTAGAATATCAAAATTACAAAAAGTTACTGTGGATAAACCATAGAACATAACACTGTCTTTTTTCCTGTTACTGTACTACATGAAGCAAGCTGCAAAAGGGTGAAAATCTGAGCCAAGTTGATATGAAAGAACTTAATTGTTTTCCCCAAGACTTCGAGGACTTTTTTTTTTTTTTTTTTGCTATCTCCAGTGGAGTTTCTTTATCTTCAGAAATACTTTTCGTCCTGAATTGACCAAAATTTGTCCCTTTTCATCTCAGTTTCCTCTCTTCTCCCCATCTTCTCTTCCCGTCCCCATCCCTTCATGTATTGCTTTCCGCTCTCCCTCCCTCTCTCCACGTCTTCTCCCACCTGTCCCTCCTGGTCTTCCTCTTCGTCTCCCCTTCTTTCATCTTCTCTCTGCCTCCCTTCTCTCCCTCATCTCTCTCTTCCCCTTCGTTCTCCTCTCCCTTCATCTCTCTCTCTCCACCACATCTCTTTCCCGCCCTTCCCTCTTATGTCTTCCTCTCCCCTCTCCTCTCTCCTCCCTACTCCCATCCCTCCTTCTGCCTTTTCCCATAACTTCCACCCCCTCCCCCACCAAACATCCTCCAACTATCCAGCTTCCTTATACACCCCTCTGTTTCCTCTCATATTCCTCTTACCCCTTCCTTCCCCTCGCTTTGCCCTTCTCCACACCCTTCATCGCCTTTTATTTCTCCAGGCTCCTCCTCCTCCTCCTCCTCCTCCTCCTCCTCCTCCTTCTCACCTACCTTCCCTCCCAGGTGGCTGCCGATCCAGTCATCATGCATCGTCAGCTGTTGAGTCATGCAGAAGCAAAACAAAAGACGTGTGAATGTGCCTCTTGCTTGCTCCTACTGTATACTCTCTCTCTCTCTCTCTCTCTCTCTCTCTCTTTCCGTTCCACACTTCCCTTCATTTCCACCGTCTTTTCCTTTCTATCCTTTCTCTGTGCTCTCTACATATTTTCATCCACCTCCTTCTCCTCTCCATCCGTCTCTCCTCGTCCTCTTCCACCCTCTTCCTTCCCCCTTCTTCCTTTCCTCGCTCCTCCGCTCCCGTCTCTTCCTCCCGCTCCTTTTCCCCTTTCTTTTTCCCACTCCTCTCCCACCCTCTTCCTCTCCCACCCTCTTCCTCTCCCACCCTCTTCCTCTTCCCTCCCTCCTCCTCGCCAATCGTTACGCCCTGTCAGCTGTTATGTCAGGAAGTGCGGAGACAAAATGACATGTCAGGTGGAATGTGAGAGTTGCCTTTATTTTCTCTCTCCTCTCGCTTTCTCTATCTCCCATTTTATCTCGCTTCATTTTCTTTTTTCTTTTCCCTCCCTTGGTCTTTCATTTTTCTGCCTTTAAATTCCAGATTGAATTTGGAGAGTCCGTCTTTATTTCTTTATTCTCTCTCTCTCTCTCTCTCTCTCTCCCTCCCTCCTCTTTTGTCACTTTCCCCTGTTTTTTACCTCATCATCTCCTTTCATCTTCCTGTTTTTCTCGCTAATTTGTTTTTTCGTCCTCTGCTCCTCTTCTGCGAAAAAAACAAAAAACAAATGCACAATCTCTTCATTATATTCCTGCCTTTTTACGCTTCGTCTTTGTCTTCTTTCATTTTTAATTTCTACGTGCCTTTTTTCTCCATTCGCTTCTCATCTCTGTTTTCTCCGACTCTTTTCTGTGTGTGTGTGTGTGTGTGTGTGTGTGTGTGTGTGTGTGTGTGTGTGTGTGTGTGTGTGTGTGTGTGTGTGTGTGTCTTTTCTCTCATTTTCACTACCATTTTGCTTTACTCTTAATTTTCATTGTCTTCCCTAGTTCATCACCTTTTTTTTTTTTTTTTTTTTCATCGGTTTATCTGTATCTGTTGCTATTTGCTTACAGTATTTTGTAACTCTTATCTCCGTTTTCCCATTCTCTTCCTCCTCCTCCTCCTCCTCCTCATCATCATCATCATCATCATCATCATCGTCATCGTCGTCGTCATCATCGTCATCACACCACCACCACCACCACCACCACCACCGTCGTCATCATCATCATCATCATCATCATCCCCAGCTGCGGTCATCATAAAAACAGCTGTGTATGCCCCTTCCCTCCCCTCCCCCCCACACCCGGTCAGCTGTTGTTTCAGGGGCTGGACAACAAGCCTTTGATTGTCTATTGTTTGCTTTCGTGTTTGTTGTCAGATTTATTTACTTCGCTTTGAACGTTGTTTGGCTTTGTTTTACGTGTGTGTGTGTGTGTGTGTGTGTCTGTGTGTGTGTGTGTGTGTGTGTGTGTGTGTGTGTGTGTGTGTGTGTGTGTGTGTGTGGTGCTTGCTTACCATCTGTTATCGGTGTTTTGAAATTCCTTCTTGACTCCCTCACCCCCGTACCCCCTCCTCTTCCCCCTCTGTTTATTCACTCTTATTCTTTTCTCTTCTACCTCCTTTTGCGTCTAATTTCTTTCTTTTCTTCTCTTTCTTTCTCTTTTCTCTCTTCACTCCTCAGATTCCTCCCTTCCCTTCCCCTCTCCATTTTGCCCATCCTTTACTCTTCCCTTTGCCTCTTCTTTGCTTTCTCTCCCAGCCCATCGCGTCTTCCTTCTTCTCCCCCTCCCCTCATCCATCCGCCTTCCTACCATTTGCCTCCCCTCACTCTCCTCTTGGCCACTCCCCTCCCCTCTTCTCCTCTTTTCTTCTCCCCTCCCTTCCCTTGCCTCCCCTTCCCTCCCCAGTCGTTACAGGTACTGTACAGTCAATTCATCCTTGTTTGTTGCTCACCATCTCTTCGTTTTTACCTTCCCTTCTCCATTCCACTCTAGTTTTCTCCTTCCCTGCTTCCATCATTGTCTTTTATTTTTACTATCTTTTTATATTTATTCCTTACGGTATTTCTCCCATTTTTGTCTTGTCTTTACGCCTCCCTCTTGTCTTCTTTCTCTCCTCTAAACTGTCTTTCCTTCTCATACTTTTTTCCCCTCCCTCCTCCTGCATTGTTTTTTTCTCGTTTTTCTCTTTCCTTCAGCTGTTTGTGTGCCTCTGTATCCCGCCCCCCCCTCTCTCTCTCTCTTTCTTTCTTTCTCTCTCTCTCTCTCTAAGTAGGAAGGATTTAGGGTGCCTTAGTGAGTGAAGAGGTATGCTAGTGAGGAAGTGTCTCTTAGCGTGTTGAGAGAGAGAGAAAGAGAGAGAAGGAAGTGTCTGAGTGTGTTAATGGGCAAATAGTGTGTACGTATGTGTATAAAGCAGTAGTTTGAGGATGCTAATAGACGACGAGGGTCAGTGTGTGTGTGTGTGTGTGTGTGTGTGTGTGTGTGTGTGTGTGTGTGTGTGTGTGTGTGTGAGAGAGAGAGAGGGAGAGTACATGGGGTACAGTTGGTTAGTCCCTGTTAGTCACTTCTCGTCCTTCTCCTTCCTCCCTCCCTCTTCTCCCTCACTCTTTTCTCCCTCACTCTTTTCTCCCTTGCTCTTTTCTCCTTCCCTCCATTCTTTCCGTTCCCTCTTCCCTTCCCAGAAACTGTTTAAACCTCCACGTGTCCTCTCTTCCATTCCTCCCCTCTTTATTTCTTCTCTTTCCCGCTCTCTACTCTCTCTCTCCCTTCTTCTCCGACCATTTTCCTTCATTCCTAAATTGCGTGTTTTCCTTCCGTCCATTCCTCCTCCTCCTCCTCCAGATGTTTTCTCTCACCCCTTCCTTCCCTCACAGCTCACCCTCCTTCCTTGATTCCTAACACGTGCCATGCCACTCCCCCTCCCTTTGTATCTCTCTCTCTCTCTCTCTCTCTCTCTTCTACTATACTACTATTACTAAGTACTACTACTACTACTACTACTTCCTTCTCTTTACCTGTCGTCGTCGTCGTCGTCGTCGTCGTCGTCGTCCTCCTCCTCCTCCTCCTCCTCCTCCTCCTCCTCCTCCTCCTCCTCCTCCTCCTCCTCCTCCTCCTCAGTTCTTTGTTTATTCATTTTACTTGATTACTCTTTCAGGTTATTCAAACTGGTAGCTTATAGATGAAGTGTTATAGAATGTTACTTTCCTTTTCAGTCTTTCCTATGAAGCATCCATGCCAGTTTTTCCATGCTGCGTGATGGTCCTTCTCACTTTTTCCAGCCAGTTTCAGCCGAAGGGTTTGGCGGCGGGGGGAGCCTTCTTGCTGTACTAGCCTTATCACTCAGCATGTAGAATGAGATCTCGTAGTCGTAGTCTACTCTGTAACAAACAGCCTCGAAAAGACCCTAAGGTCTGTTGCTGTCTGCTTTCCTTTGTATTCCTTCTCCTCGTCATCGTCCCCGAGGTTGAATGCTGTGGTAGTCATGGTAACACTTATACTATTAACTGAGCATCTGCATTCTCTCTCTCTCTCTCTCTCTCTCTCTCTGTCCTCCCCACCCCTTCTAATGTTCCCCTCGTGGGTGGAATGCAGATTAGTTAAACAAGCATATAAATTTGGAAATTGCAAAAGAATGCGAGTGGAATAAAGTGTGTGTGTGTGTGTGTGTGTGTGTGTGTGTGTGTGTGTGTGTGTGTGTGTGTGTGTGTGTGTGAGAGAGAGAGAGAGAGAGAGAGAGAGAGAGAGAGAGAGAGAGGTATAAGGAGGAATGTGTGGAAAAACGGGAGGAGATTAAAGTGGCCAGATAGATAGATAGATAGATAGATAAATAGATGTGTGGAAAAAAATTATGTAGGCTATGTGAGAGGGGGAGGGGGAGAGAGAGGGATAGATACCAAGGAGAAATATATGGAGAAAAAATAATGATGGTTTGAGGTACGAGTGAGTGTGAGAGGGGAATGGGGGAGATGGATGAAGAGTGGAGGGAACGAAGTGAAAGGAGGGAAGAAGGGGAGGTATATCACGAAGGAATGTGGAGGAAAGGAGGTAAGTGGGTGGAAGAAGTGGAGTGACGAATAGCAGAGAGAGAGAGAGAGAGAGGGAGAGGGAGAGAGAGAGAGAGAGGTATGTGTATATGTGAGAAGGATGGGATGGGGGAGTGAGAGGGGGAGGGGATGTGGATGTTAATGAAGAATGTAGAGAGGACGGAGGTGGGAGGTATGGATGGTTGAGAGAGAGAGAGAGAGAGAGAGAGAGAGAGAGAGAGAATTTAAAGGGACTGATGGAAGAGAATGGGGTGAAGTACCATCCATCATCAGACATATATGAACCGCTAGTGTATGTTTATGTTTTAAAGTGTGTCAGGAAGAGAAATTACAGTCACCTTTCGAGTACATCTCATCATCACATCCAAGAGGGCTAGAGAAGCATTGAAGTATCATAAATTAGAGAGAGAGAGAGAGAGAGAATAAAATCGTATAGATGCCGGTAATAACTTTGAAAGAGTGTGAAGGAGGGAACGATAATATTTTCCTTCCCTGCATAGTGCTTTTCCTTACCCAGGCACACTGTCAACATTCCTGACTCCGCCATCGTCATGTTGTTTATAATTCTTTTCCCTTATCATTTTGTATACATTAGGCAGGAAGAAACCAAATTGTGCCCTTTTTATTATTATTATGACTTATTATTATTATTATTATTATTATTATTTAGATCTTTCTTGTGAGGGATTGTGTTGATTCTCTTTCGTCATGCTGTCTTTTATATTATTCCTTTATAATTTTGTATATATATTATTGAAAAAGGGACCGAATTCATGTTTTTGTGCGATCTTTTGTTGTTCAGTTTTATTAAGGATTGATTTCCATGCCACATTCTTTTCTACTAACTTTTTCAGCATCCCTTTATGTGTCTTCGTTATTTTGTTTTCATATTTTTTCCTTGTATCTTTTTTGTGTATATAACGCAAGAAGGGAACAAGAAACTGAATTGTGATTTTTTTTGTTACGATACGTGTGTGTGTGTGTGTGTGTGTGTGTGTGTGTGTGTGTGTGTGTGTGTGTGTGTGTGTGTGTGTGTGTGTGTGTGTGTGTGTGGTCTTATAAGGATTTGTTTTCTTATTCTTTCCTCTCACATTCTTCAGCATTCCCTACTCTGTACCTGCGTCATTTTGTTGTCATAGTTTTCCTTCGTAATTCTCTATACATTATGCAAAGAAGAATCGATTTGTTTGAGCCTGTGTTACGACGTGGTTTTCTTTTTGTTTAGTTAAAGGCTTTGTTTTCATATTCTTTCGTTCAGTGTTAGGCAAGAAGGAACTGCAGACGCGGGTTTGTTATGATTCTCTCTTATCGCTGAGTGATGCAAGAAGGAAGTAAACGTGTGGCATTATTATTATTATTATTATGATGATGATGATGATTGTTATTATTATTATTATTATTATTATTATTATTATTATTATTATTATTATTACCAATTTAGCACGAAGACAGCCATGACTCACTCAGAAGAAATAACTCTTTTGGCGTTAACCTGGAGTTTAATGCTAGAGTTGCCCCTACAGTGAGAGGGGTTTTGGTGTCAGTATTAACACCCAGGCTCCTATGACTCACTGGCATTCAATACTAGAGTTGTGCTGACCATGAGAGGGGTATTAGTAACAGTACTGAATTCCTCATCATTCAGTATAAAATAGGAAGGAGCTGGATATCTTTTTCTCTTTCCTTTTCACTCTGTTATGCAAGGGAATTTGTAAGCCTTTCTTCTCTCCTCAGTACCTGTGTTATGCAAGAAAGTGCTGGAGGTGTGGTGGTGTTATGACACTGAATTTCACGTCATTCAGTAGTGCAAACAGGAACTAAAGGTGCTGTGAGCTTATGGTATTCGTTTCAGTTCTTTTCGTTCACTGTTATTCTACAAGAAACTAATAGAGTGTGTATGTTTGTTATGTTCTTTTTACTTGAACATCGCCAAAAGTTGTCATCTCACCATCTTCAGTGCTGAGTTTTAATAGTAGATTGATAGATTGTGATGCTAGTCACGAAGAAGTTCTATGAGAAGGTGTAAAGCCGTAGTATTGTACTTTCCCAGCCACTGAACTGCGTGAAATATATTACAAAAACTGAAAATTCTGGGTCAAGTGAGGTCAAAGAAATATGGCAAGCCTCCTACCCAAGAAGAATACCCCCGTGAGGAAAGGAGGGAGGAACAGGAGTGAAGAATAAGGAGGGTAGTTTGTTACTGGAAGAGATGGTCGTTACTGAGTAGGGATAGAAAGAAAGTTAAGGTCAGGGAAATACAGAAAGCCCCTTAAGCAATCGAGAATACGGCCGTGAGGGAATGAGAGAGTGATAAGATTGAAGAATACAGGGAGGGCAGCTTGTTGAGGGAAGAGAAGGCCATTACTGGGTAGGGATAGAAGTACTTTAGAGTATTTATCCAAGCAACCCCTCACAGGATGCAACGTGGAACAGTAGACCAGAGTGGAGACCTTCAGCAGCATATTATTGATCCTTGCAAGACGAGTTTGGCGGGGTTGCATGTTGCCGTAGTATCTGATTTACGAGAGGGCGTAATAAAACTCCAGGTGGCAGGAAAAGGTGAGAAAGATCGCCAGGGAGTGTAGGGATGGTTTTATGTTGCGTTTTATGGGAAAGGGTGTAGTCGCACTGTGCTTATGTTGTTATTTAATATACTGTATATTTTTGTGACTTTTTCGTTTCTACTCCTCCTCCTCCTCGGATGATGATTAGAGAGAGATGATGATGATGATGATGATGATGATATTTCTTTTTTTCCTTTTCCGTCGTTCATTCAGTATTCCTTTCTTCTGTGTCATTCACTTCATTCGTATGTTATTACAGTACTTTCTTTCCTTCACCCTTAAACACTGTGTACCTCTATTTATTTATTTAATTTTATAGCGTTACTTTCCTCGCATCATTCGTCGATCATTTGCTGGGTCTGCAGGGTTGTCCGTAAATAGCACCCCACTAGAAACTCCTCTTTTGTGTTACGTTACTTTCCATCTAGCCTGTTATTTTCCAGTGTTATTTTCCCCCATATATTAATTCTGTGGAGCATCCCCGCATGACCATATCGGTAGGGCTTACCTCGTTGTTGCCTGCCTGTCTGCCTGCCTTCCTGCTTGCCTGCCTCACCGTGCCTGTTCATGCAACCCGATGCCTGCCTTCCCCTCCCCACCCTCACGCCACACCACGCTTCTCTCAAGCACACTCCCTCCCTGTCTCACCTCCCCTCTCTCCCCCACCCTATCCCACTGGTCCCCTCCACTCCCCTCTGCCCTTCCCTTCCCGTCTCCTTGCCTGCACTCATCTTCCCCCTCTCACCTATTAACCCCCTTTCCCTTCTCTCACTTCCCTCTTCCCCTTCACCTCACAACAGTCTTCCCCACTACCCATCAGTCCGTTCCTTCTCACATCCTTACTTACCCACTCTTTGCTCTCATCTCCTGCCTCCCTCCCTTATACTTCCTTAGCTTCATACTCCTGTCACTTTCCTTCCCTCCTTTCTCTTTTTCTCATATTGTCTTAACCTCTTCTCACTTCCCTTCTCCTTATACCCATTCCTCCCCTCCACCCATCCTATTCTTTATTCCATCCTCACCCCCTATTCCCTGACTTCTCACTCCCATTCTCCTCATCCTCACCCTTTTTTCCTCCCATCCTCTCATCCAATTATTCATTCCATCCCCCCTCCCCTACTTTTCTCCTCACACTTTCCTGCCCTCTCTACATTTCCCCCCCCACTTCTTCCACTGTTTCTCCCTATTCCCCTCACCTGTTTGGCATCTCTTCTTCCCCCCCCCCTCCCACAACACCCTGATCTTGCCTCACCACCTCCTCTCTCCCATCCACTTCTTTCAATCCCCTCATTTTTCTCCCTGACCCCCTCATTCCTCTCCTTCTCCCTCCTCATTTCTCTCCTCCTCCCTGACTTCTTTGGGTATACGTTACTCTCTCTCTCTCTCTCTCTCTCTCTCTCTCTCTCTCCAATTCATTATCGTTCTTAACTTCTCTATTCACCCCTATATTCTTTCATCTTTTCTTGTTTCGTTGTTGTGGATAGGACCTGCAAGAAAGACAGTAAAGAGGAAAGAGAGACAGAGAGAGAGAGGGACAGAGAGGAAATAGGTAGAGAAAGAGGTTGTGAGGTAGAAAGGCTTGGAGTGATGAAGGCGGAGGAAGTCATAATAAATAGAATAACAAAGACCGAGTGAAGGATAAACAGAGGAAGTGAAAAGGTATGTGGGGGAACTTAGAGAGAGAGAGAGAGAGAGAGAGAGAGAGAGAGGGAGGTACTGAACAACAGATCCCCTTCCTACCTCCATGATAGATCCCATGTTGTCCCCCATCTTTCTCTCTCTCTCTCTCTTACCTAATTTTACACTTGCCTTTGCTTCCTTTGTTATACCCCTCTGATTATGCAACCTATTCCGTATTCTTTCCTCCTCCTCCCTCTCCTCCTCCTCCTCCTACCTTAAAAGCGCCAGGCAAGGCTGCCGCACCACCCCTAAACATCCACACTGTGCAGTCCCCTCGTGTCTACAGGACACCCCGTAAACTTAACATAGCGTCACGTCACGTCATTATACGTTTTTCGATTTACCCAAAGCAAATGAGGTAATATACAGTAAGCACAGATTAGGATCTGCACAGATAACCCTGAGTTAACGGTCACTACTTTTACTTTCGACCTGTGATGGGATGTGGATCACTGAGGGTCCCTGTTAGTCAAGTGACCACCATCGGGATTTTTTTAATGTACCAGGGGTCACTGCTTCAGGATGAAACTTGTGTACTGTCCCACATGGGAGAGTTCCTTGTCTCAGTGGAGTGAACGGAGCTATTGCCTGATTGACTGCTGCCTACCTAAAAAGCGCCAGGGAAGGTTGCCGCACCACCCCTAAACATCCACTCTGTGCATTGCACATCCACACTGTGCACTGTGCAGTCCCCTTTTATCAAAGACACCCGTCTTATATACTTTTCAATCTCCCCAATGCAAAGAAAGCAATATAAGCACAGATAACCCTGAGTTAACGGTCACTACTCTTACTTTCGACCTGTGATGGGCTGTGGATCACTGAGGGTCCCTGTTAGTCAAGTGACCACCATCGGGATTTTTTTTAATGTACCAGGGGTCACTGCTTCAGTATGAAACTTGTGTACTTGTCCCACATGGGAGAGTTCCTTGTCTCAGTGGAGCAAACGGAGCTAGGGCCTGATTGACTGCTGCCTACCTTAAAAGCGCCAGGCAAGGCTGCCGCACCACCCCTAAACATCCACACTGTGCAGTGTGTAGCTTCCACGTTATGTCCACAGACTTCCCATTAACTCAATGTACCAGTTTATAATGTCATGCTGTAACTATTATTTTATTTGTTTACTTTCTCTTTCAGGTTACTCTATCGGGTAGCTTATAGATGAAGTATTATAGAATGTGACTTTTCCTTTCCAGTGTTTCCTATAAAATTTCCATGTCAGTTTTTCCATGCTGCATGGTGGTTTTTCTCACTTTTTCCTGGAGGGTTTGGTGGTGGGGGGAGCCTTCTTGCTTTACTATCCTTATCCTTCAGCATGTAGAGTTAGATCTTGTAGTCATAGTTTTCTCTAACAAGCAGCTTCGAAAGGACCATAAGGTCTGTTGCTGTTTGCTTTCCTGTGTAATCCTGTGTAATCCTCCTCCTCCTCCTCCTTACATCCTTTAATTTCATACTGCTTTCAGAGGGTTACAGTGTTGTTGATATTTACCGAACAAACACACACAAAGCTCTCATGTTATTTCCCCGTAGGCCTGAGTAATGTTCTTGCCATTTTGATCAGAAGTTTCACCTCTTGATGTAATGTCTTAGTGGAGGGGATTTATACTGTATGGGTTTGGTTTTATTTTATTTACGTACGGGATCTTTAAGGTTTTTACACTATCGGCCTTCTTCTTTGCTATCCTTGTCTCATTCTAGTAGTTCAATTGCTCTTCTAGGAGCTGCCTAGCATGGGTCAACCGGCCTACTGCAGTTATCCTCTCTTCTTATGTTCTTATTTGTCTGCTTCTTCCCTCTTTCTTTCTTGCCCTCCCTCCTTCGCTTCCATCCTCTCCATCCATCCATTCACCCTTCCTTTCTTCCATCCTTCCATTCTTCCTTCCTTCCTTCCTTCCTTCGTGCCACCACCAGCATCCCTTGTGTCGTTCTACCTCTTCCTTCGTCTCATTCATTCATCCTTTTATTCATTCATGGAGCTGTTTCACCCATTCCTTTGTTCTCTGCTCTTTCATTCAGTCATTTATCCACTCACTGATTAGCGGCCATTCATTCATTCCTTGACTTACGTACTCATTCAGTCGTATATTCATTCTTTGACTCAGTTGTTCATCCATCCATTCATTCATTCATTCACTCACTTATCAACCCACTCCTTCACTCATTCATTCTTTCATTCACTATCTCATTGACTCACGCATTCATTTATTCATTCATTAATTTATTGACTCACGTGCATATCCATCTGTCCATCCGTCCATCATTCATTCACTCACCCCATTCATTCATTGACTCACGTGCTCATTCATCCATCCGTCATTCATTCATTGAGGTGTGAGTGAGAGCCCTTATGTGTTGATTGCTGTCTAATGAGTGGGTCTTTCCTCTTGACAGGTGAGTGAGGGCAGGTGAGGGAGCCAGCCGCCCCGGAGCCGTGTGGTGGGTACTAAAGAGAGAGATAAAGAGAGAGAGAGAGAGGGGGGGGGGTACAAGGCAGGGGAGCTAGGAAGGAAAAGGAGGTTGAGAAATGGGTGAGGGAAGGGAGTAGGGAATGGAGGGAGGAGAGCAGGAGGAGGAAGGAAAATGAGAGAGACGGAGAAGGAGGTAAGTAGGGAATAGAGGGAGAAAAGGGAGAGGTAGAAGGGAAGGGAGGGAGAAAAAAGGGAGAGGAGAGGGGAGCAGTCACCGTGGAGCCGTGTGGCGAGTACTGACAAGGGAAGGAGTGGGGGGGGGGGTTGAGGAATGGCGGAGAGGGAAGGGCTTGAAGAGAGAGAGAGAGAGAGAGAGAGAGAGAGAGAGAGAGAGAGAACCATGCTGAGATAAGGGGTTTAGTGATGGAAAGACCAGCATCTGCCGGAAGAATTGGCGAGAGTGAGGGTATGAAAGAGAGGAGTAGGTGGACACAGGAGAGAGAGAGAGAGAGAGAGAGAGAGAGAGAGAGAGAGAGAGAGAGAGAGAGAGAGAGAGAGAGAGAGAGAGAGAGAGAGAGAGAGAGAGAGGTGAATGCAAAAATACCGAGAATAACGAAGCTTGTGTTGAAGGCATGATGAGAGTAGTTGGTGGGGGGTTGGGTGGGGTAGGATGAGGGGGGGAGAGAAAAAAGGGGAGTTTAGTCCATTCAGGTTCCAGATGAGTCACCCCTCACCTCCCATGACGCTGCACACCCCTCCCCCCCCCCTCCTTCACTTCTCCCCTTCTCTCGCTTCCCCTCCCTCCCACCCATTTTCTCTCCTCCCCCTTCCTCTTCCCATAATATCCATTCCACCTTGCTTATTTCTCGAATTATTTCTTTTCTCCTCAATTCCAGTCTCTCTCTTCCTCATTTCTTCTCCCCTCCCTCTCTTCCATATTTTCTCCCCCACATCTTTCCTTGATATCCATTCCACTTTCCTCTGCATTAATCCTTCTCAATCTCAGTCCCTGTATTAACCCTTCTCTTCCAATCTTTTTCCTCATCTCTTCTCCCCTCTCCCCTCCTTCCTTGTTATCCCCTTATATTCCTTCCCCCATTTTCTCTTTCGTTTCCTTTAGTTATTAATATCCCCGCCAACCTCTTCTCCATGTTCCATTTATTTGTTTCCCCTGCCTTCCACTCCCCCCGCCTGTGCTGCCCGTGTCCTTAGGTGGGATGATGGCGATAATTACCCAGGCTCACACAACGACACTGATTGCTTCCTTTACTCGGGTCTTAGCCTTTTTGCAGGGACCTCTTTACCACGGTATATATATATTATTTATTTATTAAGCTTCTCAACCAATTACATACACACTTAAATACCTCCCTCACTGACTACTTTGTGCTGTCTTTATAATTTTACTTACATACGTTTGCACCTGCTGCAGTCATGCATATGTATCGTCTACCTTTTTGTTGTCCAGTATCTTCCGTATCATTCTGTCCTCAGCCGTGTGTCAGTCTCTTAGTGCCTTTTTTAAGTCTTGATTATCTGTTTAAAAGTAATTTCACACAGTCTTTACACCACATTGCCACTCCTTCTCTCTCAGACACATGGGTGCGGTGGAAGGGAGGGGGATGGGGTGGGGTGGATGGTATGGATGGATTTGGGAGCGGTGTGGGTGTGGGGTGGAAATGTGTGCGTTTCGGATTGAAGGAGCAGGAGGCGAGGAAAGGAAGAAGAAACAAGACAAGGAAAGAAAGAAAAAAAAGGGGGGGAAGGGCTGGGAGTGGAAAGGGAGAGGAATGGATATGGAGAGGGTGAAATGCTGGTAAGGATGGATTTGGGAGTGGCGTAGGTATGGGGTGGGTGGGTGTGCGTTTAGGATTGAAGGAGAAGGAGAGGAGGAAGAGGGGAAAGAAAAGGTAAATCTTGGGTAGGGAAGGGGGGTGTATATAGGAAAGAAGGTAAGAGCAAGAAAAATGGAAACTGGAAGGGAGGAAGGAAGGAAGGGAAAGAGAAAGAAGCCCTGGAGATGAGGGAAAGGGAAAGAAAAAAGAACGCGAAGAGATTGAGAGAGGGGAGGGAATTTCCGTACACACAAAGTTGTTCCATGACACATATGAACAGTGACGCAGGGGTATACGTAAAAGAATATAGTAACGCTGGTTTGCAAACAAGGATACACGTAGACACAGAAACGCAACATTGATACCGATCTATACTTTCCATAAACAAAGAAATATGAAATACAAACTTATAACAATACAAAATTGTACATATAAGTATTTAGATAAATAAAGATCCAGGCTTTATACATTTGCCGTACAAATGCCTGTATGTGTCATGCAATTTGCGTACATGATATGTGTACACCTGTACCCGACACTAGCCAGTCATGTACAACTCGATGACGTTAGGGTTCTGGAGGAAGCTGTGTGCGTGGGTCGTCCTGTGTGCACGTGATAGTGTGTACGTGTTAATGTGTAGTAAGTGGAGTTTCCTTGGTGTAGTGTGTGTATTTTTTTTTGTGCGTATGCTTGTGTATAAGCGTAATGTGTGTACGCGTGCGGGTGTGCAAGTTTGTTTGCATAGTAGGATCTTCTTGTGTACGAATACGCATGCGTACATGTGTATGGGTGTGCGTGTGTTTGTATTTGTTTTTGTGCATAGACCTGTGTTTGTATTATTGTGGGTGGTTACCTGTTTGTGTTGGCGTTTGTGTGCATTTGCGATTGTGTACAGTACGTATGCTTGCATACACACACACACACACATACACACACACACACACACACACACACACACACACACACACACACACACACACACACACACACACACACACGTGTGTGTGTGTGTGTGTGTGTAGGTGACTTAGCGTGACACTGTGCCGCGCTGTTTGTATGACTCACACCCTCCCTCCCAGCCATCCCCCCCCACCCACCTCCTCTCATCCTCACCCTCTGTCACCTTCACCCACTCCTAACCTCACACACCCACTTCCTCTTTCACTCACCTCGTACCCATTCACCCACTCTCACTCACCTCCCCTTACAAACTAAACTCTCCCACATGTAGACACATCCCCACCCACATGTCCCACCCGTATCCTCCCCCATTTCCATCGTCCTCACTTCTCTCCTCGATTCACTGACACTTACTAATATCCCTCTCCCCTCTTCCTTTCCCTTTCCCCTCCCCCCCACCCCGCACCGTCACAGCCTTTCCCTGTGTCCTAACATACTTTTTCGACATCCTCAACCCAGTGTCGCCATGCACTCCCTCATATCCATTACCATTCCACGCCCACACAGCACAACCAAGAGCCTTACATATCGCTTTTAAATCCTTCCCGTGGCATCCAGTCCCACATCAACATCTAATCCTGCACATCCTCTCACCTCTTCCTTACAACCACCCATTCCGTTTCCACACGTCACCCAGCCTTTAACAAACACGTCCCCACACTTCCTCACGCTCCCCCCCACCCACTACAGTACCTTCGCATACCTACTGCCACACACTCAAACATCCTTCCCCCACATCGTCATGAATCCCCTTTTAGTGCTTAGATCTCCCTTAGTCACAATAAAGTCGTGTGGTTTTACTGTAGCTTCATGACAGTACGGTAAAAATGTATCAACGTTCTTGGACTGAAAGGGTTCATTCTCACTGCATCTACCCTGCATCACACACACTTTTCCATCCCACTCCCCACACACACTGTCGCCCTACACCAGTCCATACCCGCACCCAAACCCACACCCATACCCGCACCCACACCCGCACTAACCCTCCCACATTCACCCTCCCTCCCACACAGCCGCTCCTCCTGACCCTGTCATTAACCTCACCACACACTGCAATCCACTGCCCCCTCCCCTGCCCCACTCACCTCCCCACCATTCCCAGCTGTGTTAGATGCATTTACCAACACCCACCCACACCCACTTCTGCCCAGGCCATTTCCCACCCCTCGTCGCACACTCACTCCTTAGTTCTCCCCACCCACACCCACCCTTCATACGTTCCTTAACCAGCTGAGTCTGAGATGTCTTTTTCTATTTAATATTGCCATTTTCTAACAGTTGCATTTCTCTTACGATACTCCTCTCTCTTTTTCCAAGTTAAATAAAATCGTCACGTAGCAGCAAGAATATACTTTAGAGGACATCACCCGGATTGAAGGTTAAGCTTACTCACACTTCTCATGCTCACCTTTCACTTTGTATTATCCACACTGCCTTCTGCATCACCCACGTACACATCTGCCATGTTCATTCCCCACTTATCCATACTTCCTAATTCTCCCCACCCTCACCCACACCCATCCTGCCTCTATACCTACTTTTATTAAATTACATCTTTATTAAACACACTTTCATCTGCCTCCACCCTTACTCATTTTTACTTAGCATACACTGACACAATCCGCCCTCTCATCTACACTAACACATTCCACCTGTGCTTAGCTAATCCACCTACATTAAGCAACTCCACCTGCAGCGCACCACTGTCATCCACACCCATCCACCCAGCCATACGGAACAAAAAGCCTGATAACACAGAATCACACCACACAAGGCCATATTCCCCCCACTTTCTTCCCCCTCCCTCTCCTCTTCCCCTACCTTCCACTTCCCCTCTTTCATCCCCCCTTTCCCCCTTCCCCTTCCACTTTTTGCTGCTTCACACCTTCCCCTCTCCCTTCCCATTCCCTCAACTATCCCTACCCTCTCTCCCGTCCCCTGCGTCCTCCTTTTCCCCTTCCCCCCACCTGTTTTCAGTTTCCCCTCCCCTCCCCTCCGTGTCTGACCCACCATCCACATTTCATTTGTTCCCCCTTTCTCCTTTCCCATCCCCACTCTTATTCCCCTCTCCCCTTCGTCTCCCCATTTGTTTCTCCCATTCCTTCCCCCCTCCTCCACCTGCCCTTTACCTGTCCATAATTTCCCCATCCCTTCTCCCTTCCTCCATCCCATCCCCCATCCCTTCCCCCTCCCCCACCTGCCCCTTACCTGTCCTAAATTTCCCCACCCCTTCCCCCTACCCCTCACTCATCGTCCCCTCATCACCAGCCACATACCTTTATGCCTGTCCTCATCCTCACCTACTTATTTTATTCATAAATATTTTTCTTTCTATTCACCTTACTCCCTTTTTCCCATTCCGTCTCGCTTCTCCCATTTCCCAGATTCACTATACTAATCCACAGCCTGTCAACAACTTACCTTATATGTCACCTCACAACACTTCATCCCACCATTCCTCACGTCAGCCCTTCTCACCATCTCACCTCACGATATTTCGCACCAACCCTCCAGTCCACCTTGCTCCTCCATTGCTTACATCCCCTTCTGTCTCATCTCTACCCCACCCAATCGACCCCACCTTCTATTGCACCACTCCTTCGACCAACTCCACCCATACCTCACTAACCTCCCCGTACCCACCAAACCCCAACCCACCTCTCCTATCTTGCACCATCCCTCCGATCATCCTCGCCACACCTTCCCCCACTTTACCTCTGCCATCCCCTGCCATACCCCACCCAGTTCACCTTACCATACCTTGCACCACCCCTCCCCTCACCCCCACCCTGGCTCACCCCTGCCTCCTACCTCACCCCGCCTCACACCAAACTCTTCTTTACCTTACCCTACATCACCCTACCCCCTCCTGCCTTAACCTACCCAATTCTCCATTATACTTTGCACCACCCCTCCCATCAACTTCCCCTTGCCTTCCCCTACCGCCTCCCCACCCAATCTCACCTGGCCACACCCGACCCAACCCTTTAATTAGGCAGCATCCGGGCCGCAGGTGAGTGATCGTACCTGGACTGCCAATTATCCCAGGCCTCACTTGTGCCCGCCACCACTTGGATTGCAAGAGAGGATCGGATCAGGCACAGTTTTTGCATCCCATCTATTTAGGGGATTGGGTCTGTTTTCTTCCGTTTTGGCCTGAATCCTTCACCCTCCATTCCCCCCCCCCCTCAAATAGGCTTTAAATCCGCGAGTACAAATGAGGTCCACTGCAAAACCAATTCTCGTGTTTGGAGGGAGTGATAGCCAAAAATAATCCTTCCTCATCCTGGTCAGGTACGAAGACGGGTTGTCAATAGTAAGAATTTGGTGTATATGAAAGGTGAAGTGTTGTATTTGCTTTGTGTATGTTGGTCTCAATAATACTTTGCTATTCTTAGGGCCCTGTAGGATGGGACTTAGTTTCTAGTTCGAGCATTGCCTTTGTTTCGGTTTCATCATCATCGTCGTCGTCGTCGTCGTTGTCGTCATTATCCTGCCTCCCATTACAACGAAAGTGGCGCAGGAAGCATGAAAACAGGAGACCCATCGACTTGTTTTTACCTTCCTCAATTGGAGCCTTATGGGATGGAGCCTTTGTGTGTGTGTGTGTGTGTGTGTGTGTGTGTGTGTGTGTGTGTGTTTTACCTTCCATCATGGTTTTTAAGTTCACTCTGTAATTCATTATTCTTTTATCCTAGTTTATTGGAGGAGTACAGCCTATAGGATGTGGCAGTTTTCTTATGCTGTATTTTTCTCCATATATTTTTTTATTTACATAGTTCATGCTTTCGAAGGGTACTTTTCATGGGCTATTACTATTGGTTTTAATACTCGTAGGTTAGTGTCTACTATTTCTGGTTTTCGTGATGTATTATTATCGTGGTGTATGACTGTTCTCATTGTGTATATCTATAACCATATTTTGTGTGTGTGTGTGTGTGTGTGTATTTTATGTGGTATATATATTTTCCATTTTCGTGGTGAATATGATGTTTTCCTGGTTTGTGCTCTATTCCTGGTATGCCGTTTTTGAAGATCATTTTACCGGGTTATTTTTATTATTTATTTAGTTTGAGAGTTTACCTGTATCCCAAGACGCCAGGTGTATGTGCTGATCCTGATGTTGTTGTGGTGTTTGTTGTTTTTGCCATTATTTATTTATTTGTTTGCTTGTCGCAGTGTCCTCATTCATTTGGCTTCAGGACGGAAGAGGTTGGTTTTAGAGAAGCCTGGTTTAGTCTCTCTCTCTCTCTCTCTCTCTCTCTGTAGTTATGAAAAGCTCGTTTGGTACTATTAATTATAAGTCTTCCTGTATCCTACTGTCTCACGGCATATATATTTATTCTGTTCTTTAATCGATTTATATTTTATTTCTTTATTCATTGCTGTTTCTTTATTTTCCTTCTTATGGTTAACGTTTTCTTCATTTTCTTCCTTTTTGTAGCTTCTTGACTTCCTCCTCTTCTCTAGACATATCTACCTTCCTTATATCTGTATTTTGATTCTTTGATTCGTTTCTACTGCCTTTCTCTTTCTATCGTTCCTTCCTTCTTTCCTTCATTGTTCTTTATGTAAACTTCTCTCTCTCTCTCTCTTTTTTTTTTTTTCCAATCTGAACGACGTAACCTTCTGTGTTTTCCCACCCTCTCCATTATCCCTCTCCTCACCAATCCCTTTAGCAGTGTGTGTGTGTGTGTGTGTGTGTGTGTGTGTGTGTGTGTGTGTGTGTGTGTGTGTGTGTGTTATTAAGGTGAGGCATCGATGGCCAGGACCAGCTGATTCAAGGTCGGGCCAAATGTAAACAGAGCCACGTGTCCACACCCATGTTGTTGTTATTGCACTGGCTTTATTTATGTGTCTGCCTTTACACGTGGTTTGCTTTGGGATATTATTGTCGGGTTTTGTGTGAAGGTGTGGAGGCTTTTATCGTGGTTTTTTAGTGATGTGGGTTTGTCTTTAGATGGATAGATAGGTAGGTAGGATGATAGGTAGACAGAAAGGCACATAGACAGATAAATAGGTAGATAGGTACATAAAGAGATATAGCCATAGATAGATATGTAGATGGATAGATTAATACAGAGAGAGAGAGAGAGAGAGAGAGAGAGAGAGAATAGTGCAACGAGAAACTTAAAAGAAGAGCACAAGGGAAGAGAAAGGCCGATGAAGAATGAAT
Source organism: Coenobita brevimanus (assembly GCF_032717465.1). Lineage (NCBI taxonomy): Eukaryota > Metazoa > Arthropoda > Malacostraca > Decapoda > Coenobitidae > Coenobita > Coenobita brevimanus. The sequence continues at coordinate 27,557,259 of NC_137060.1, read as the reverse complement.
TTTAGATGAAGAGGGAGATAGAAGGATAAGGATGGGGAGATTGGAGGAAGGAAGGAAGAGGGAGAGGGGGAGAGAAGCAAGGATGTGGCTGAAGGAAGGAAGAGAAGGAGGGGGAGAGAAACAAGAAAGAGAGTGAAGGAAGAAAGAGGGGGAGGGGGAGAGAAGCAAGAAAGAGGGTGAAGGAAGGAAGGAAGAGGAGGAGGAGGAGGGGGGAGTGAAGCAAGAAGGAGGGTGAAGGAAGGAAGAGGGGGAGGGGGAGATTATAATTGGACTTCGGAGATGAAAGACCAGGATACGAAGGAGGGCAGGGGGAAGAGGGGAAGGAGATGCAAGGAACTGAGTGGAAAAGGGAGAAAAAGAAGTGGCAGAAGAAGAAGAAATAGAAAGGAAAAAGAAAGAGAAAAGAAGGAGATGATGGTGATGAAAGGGGAAAGAACGAAGATAATATAAAGAATTAGGTGGAAAAGGAAGGAGAAAAGGGAGTGAATATAGAAGAAGAAGAGATGAAGAAGGAAGAAGAAGAAGAAGAAAGGAGGAGGAAGAAGACAGGAAAGTGGGAAGGAGAGAATAATAAAAAGTGGTTATGGAGGAGGGGAAGGAAGGAAGGATTTTTTTTTTTTTTTTTTTTATCTGTCCGACTCTAGGCATAGGCTTCACAGCCTGCTATCAAGGCCCAGCAGTCCTCCTACATACCATACACCTCTACATGTCACCACTTCGGCGCTAACACCCACCGTCCATATTGAATACATGCTAGGGCTATCTCATACAGGACTGGTGTATTGGTATTAGCGGGGGTATTTTTACGACATGTCGGCGGGTCTTCTGGTAGATTAGTAAAGCCTGATTTAATGAAATTCAAATCCTTAAACTGTTCCCTGCCCCAGCCGGGATTCGAACCTGGGTCCGTTAGGACTGCAGGCCACCTCTTTACCGATTGAGCCACCGCCTCCCCCAGTGTTGAATATGCGTGATAAATGGAGAGGAAAGAGGAGCAGAGGAAGAAACTGTACAGCACAAGAAAGAGCAGATGGAGGAGAGAAACGGGAGAGATGAGAGGAAAGGAAGAAAGCAGGTGGGAGAAGGGGAAGAGGAGGCAGAGACTGAGGCGGTGCGAGGAGAGGAAGAGAAGAGGTGGATAAGAGGGTGAGGAAAGATACTAAGAAAATGAAAAGAGAGGAAAAGACATGATTTGAAGAGACAGGAGAAGAGGAAGGGTGGAGAATAGTGGAGATAAGAGTTGAGAAATTGAGATGGGAGAGGAGAAGATGAGGGAAGATACGAGGAGAGGAGCGGAGAAGAGAGGAAGAGAAGAGAAAGAGAAGGAGAGTCACATGAGAAGGGTGAAGATACGAATAAGGAAAGGTAAATAAAAAAAATAGAATAATATCTCAGGAGAAGGAAGGAAGGAGAACTGAAAAATAAAAGGAAGAGAGAGAGAGAGAGAGAGAGTAGAGGATGTAAAAGGAAGTAAGGTGGTTAGAGAGAAAGAGAAGAGAAAGGGATGAAGAGAATGAAGAAGTAAAGAGAGGGGAGGTATGTGGATAGGAGGGAAGAAGCAAAGGAGAGAGAAGGTTGAAGAGAATAGGGAGAGGGATAGGTAGGAAGGGAAGGCTAGGATGGGGGGAGGGGGGGAGTGATTCATAGCTCCACCCAAGATGAGGGAGATAACAAAGATGGGGAGGGAGAGAAAGAGGAAGGGAGAAGAGGATATGGAAAGGGAGGAGGAGAGAGGAAAAGAATGGAGAGGAAGTGAAAGGGGGGAGGAGAGGAAGAAATATGAATGAAAACAGTGGATGATGGATAAAATAAGATGAGAAATTAAAATAGAGATTAAAAACAGACGTAAAGAATGAGGAAGGAAAGAAAAATGGAAGGACGAGGAATTAAAATAGAAGTGGAAGGAAGTAACAAAAGACTGAGAGGAGAGGGGAAGGAAAGGGAGAGAGGCATGGAGGTAAATGGGAGTGTGGGTAGGTAGGCAGGTACAGTAGATTGGTAGGCAGGTGGGTTGGTAGATTGGTAGTTTTTTTTTTTTTTTGGTAGTTAATATGATGAAGTGGTAGGTTGATGGGTTGTCTGGTAAGTTGGTTGATAAGTAATTAGATAGGCTAGCTTACGTTGGTAGGAGAGAGAGAGAGAGAGAGAGAGAGAGAGAGAGAGAGAGAGAGAATAAAATGAACAGACAGTTGGAGAGTTGATGGAAGGGAAGGAAGAAAAGAGGAAGGGGGCGGGAGTGCATGGAAAGGTAGATAGATAGGTAGGTAGGTAGATAGGAAGGTAGGTAGATAGAAGAGTTGAAATCAGAAGAAAAGTGAAAAGAAGAGAATGAATGGGAAGAAGATAGAGCGGAAGAAGGAATTTGGGAGAGGACAGGGGAAGGGAGGGAGGGAAGGGAGGACAAAAAAGTGAGGGAGGGAGGGAAGGATTGGAGTGGGAGGAGACCTTGGAGGGAAGGGGATAATGGATGGAGGGATCTGAGTGGAGAGAAGTAGGGAGTGGAGGAAGAATAGGAAGAAAGAGAGAGAGGGAAGAGAGTAGAAGGAGAATAGGGAGAGAGAAGTGAATGATGAAGGAAACTGGAGAAGAAATGGATATAAAAAGAGAATACGGTATACATTGAGGGAGAAAGAAAAGGAATGGAAGGAAGAGGATATAGTGAGAGGAGGAGAAGAAAGGAAGGTGGAGGGAGGAAGAGAAAAAAGAAAGTATTGGAAGAGGAGGAAGAACGAAAGAGAGGGTAAAAGAGGAAGATGAAAGTGTAGGAAAGTGGAGGCGGAGGAAGAAATTGAGAAAAGGTGAAGAGGAAAATTAAGATGATGATGATGAAAAGGAGGAGGAGTAAAAAGATGGATGGACTGAATCATTAATTGTTCATGTAATTAGCAAGGTTGACAGTGATAGCAGGGGTGCCTAATGGAGAGAGAGAGAGAGGGGGGGGGGAAGCTGGATACAAAATAAAGTAAAAAATGGAAAAGAGTTGAGAGAAAACTGGATAAAACGATAGAGAGGACAAAGAGAAATAAAAGTGAAAGATACAACGCTTTACTTTTCGTTTTTCTTTACTTTTCTGGCATAAGCTGGTTGGACCTTCCCAGAAAATCTTTTTAAATCTCTTCACCCCGAGGATTTTTCTATACCGTTGTGATCTTCCTTTCATTTTTGTTTTGTTTTTTTGGCCATTAGGAAGTATTAAACAGAAGAAATAGTTACTAGTGGTGGACAGAGGCAGGATCAGTATATATTCGATTCATATACAGGGTGGATCGTATATAACGCTCCTTTTCACTCCAGGTGCTTTCTCGTGTGTAGTGGGGACGGCTTAAGCGGCTGTTCAATGTCTGACTTGTATCAGTTACCGGTATTAATTTCCTACTCCCACTGACGCATCAAGGCCCACATCAGCAGACTGAGCTGTCCCTGCAACACGTAACATAAGCGAATTTCGGGTGCGCTGTTTACGGGTTATATTGTATTTATGTATATGTTGGAACAAGCGGGGCTCTGCGGTCGCCTCTATACGCTGATATAAGAAGAGCTTCCATCCCCTCATTTCCGTCTTTTTATTCGCCCTTGACGCTGTGCGGTGACTAAGCAGCGTGGATAGTGTTCTTCACCCCCCTCTCCACTGGGATAATAAGTATAATTACGTCAGACAGAAATACAGGTAAAAATGATATCACTCAGTTTACACGAGTGGTACATAATTCACTGCACGCAACCTGAGGAAGCATTGTCAGGAGCAGCAACACAAAACAAGAGTGGCAGTGTTGCGTGATGCGTGTTCTGCAGCGTCCCGCCCACGCCCACCCATCCACCCACTCGTTCCGTGGCTCCGGGGGGCGGCGGTGGTGGGCGTGGGAACCTGTGGGCAAGAATGGGTGTTTAGGTGGGTGTGGGCCAGGAATGTGGGTGGGGTGAGGTGAAGGGGGAGGTGTGAACCCCATTAATATGCATACGTGTTGTCTTGTTATTTTTGCTGCTGCCAGTGATTTGATTCAGTCTAGGAGAGTTCCCTAGGAGAGGAGTGAGTGAAGGCTATGTTTGATTCCTCCTTTACGATCAGTTTATCCCAAAATGAATAAAATCGCCTGGGGATGTCAGGAGCATAACGCACGTCCTGTGATAGATAATTTTTGAGAGAGAGAGAGAGAGAGAGAGAGAGAGAGAGAGAGAGAGAGAGAGAGAGAGAAAGAGGCGATTGGTTGATGATGGGGTTAGATGTAGGTGTTGGAAAGGAGATTGGGTGATGTGGGTGGGAAGGGGGATGGTCTGATGTGGATGTTGTGGAAGACCAGGGTAGGAGAGGATGGGAAGGGCGTTGGTAGATTTTGGCGTGAGAGAGTTAGAGTGACGTTTAGTTAGGAATTTTAAGGGGTAGGATAGGAAGAGGGGTGGTTTAGGCTGGGAAAGATCATGTTAGTTTAGTTTAGGTGTATTGCTCTGTCGCGACAAGATTCTAAGCATGTCAAGTTGTCTAGTTAGCATAAAAAAAGTACATACGCAAGGTAAGGTAAAGCATGGTAAGGTTGAAGTTGGGTTGAGGGCGTGAGTGTGATGTCTTGTTTCTCCCCCTCCCTCATCTCTCTACCCTTTAAATCTCTCTGTCTCTACCTCCACTCCCTCCATCCCTCCCTGCCCACCTCACGCCTCTTCTCTCCCTAACTCACACTTATTCTTAACCCGGCTGTTTCTTCCTCTCTTCCTTCTATGCTGTCCTTTCTTCTTCCTCAGTCTTTCGCTCATTTCAGTTTTGCATATCGGGATACCGGTATATATGTTTTGAATCCTCTTCTCAACTACTCTTTCCCTCTTCCCTTCATTGATTAATACATTCATCTATCCATCTCCTCTCCTTCCTGCTTCTCCTCATCCCTCTTCCCTTCATTGATTAATACATCCATCCATCCATCTATCCATCCATCCATCCATCCATCCATCCATCCATCTATCCATCCATCCATCCATCCATCCATCCCCTTTCATTCCTGCTTCTCATCCCAAACATGCTTCTTCCTTGATATAACGTTCTGCTATTTTTATACAACCATCCCATAAAATCTTTCAGCATTTTCCCTAACCTCCAGTCTGTTTCCTTCCTTCCTTATTTTCTTCCTCCCTTCCATCCTTTATTATTTCCTTCCTTCCTCCCATCTTTTATTCCTTCCTTCCTTCCATCATTTATTCCTTCCTTCCTTCCATCTTTATTCCTTCCTTCCTTCCATCTTTATTCCTTCCTTCCTTCCTTTCATCTTTTATTTCTTCCTTCCTTCCATCCTTTATTATTTCCTTCCTTCCTTCCTTGCTTCCATCCTTTATTCCTTCCTTTCTTCCATCCTTCCCTCCATCCTTTCTTCCTTCTCTTCCCACTATCTCCTCCCACCATTCCTCCCCCCCTGTCTCTCCTGCAACTTTCTATCCCCTTCACGTGTCTTTCTCTCTCCTTCCCTCACCCTCCTAACCATACTCTGTCCTCTCCTTAAATACTTCAGCCCTTGTCGTCTCTCTCCCTTCTCTCCTTTCCTCCTTTCCGTTCCTTTGCATCTTTCTCTCATTCCTACAAGCCTTTCTTCCTTTTGCTCATTCGTATCTCATATTCTCTCTCTCTCTCTCTCTCTCTCTCTCTCTCTCTCTGTATCCTGTCTGCCTTTTCTGCCTCCCTTATTCCTTTCCTGTCTCTCTCTCTCTCTCTCTGTTCCTGTGTCTCATCCATCTCATGTTAATTATACAAAGGACACGCCGCCGCCACCTCAGTGCTTACCCTACCACCCTGTTGCATCCGGCCCTGACAGGGGGAGAGAGAGAGAGAGAGAGAGAGAGAGAGCACCCTTCTCCCCACCGTCTACTCCCCACCTGCCTGTCCATCACTTCCTCACTGTCTATTGCATTCCCCATTTACCTGTCCGCGCCTTCCCCTCGCCACAGCCCCCCTTCCCATGTCTGACCATTTCCCCACTTGCCTACCCTCCTCCTCCCCTTCCTCCTCTCGTTACCTACCCTTTCTCCCCCCCTTCCCTTACGTACCTTTCCCCCGCCTCTCCTCCCACCTTCCTGCCCCCTTTCCTCCATCACCTACCAATCCCGTTCACCCAACTCTGCCCGTCACATTCCTGTCACTAATATATGCACCAATCCGGCTCCCATAATGCCGCCTTACCCGTTCCTTAATCTGTATTCCGGTCCCGCCCTGCCCGGTACTCCATAGAGGGCGTACCCCCACACCCTCCCTTGCAGCCTCCCTAACTATTAACCCTGTATAATGCTTCCCGTGGCAGGAGGAATTGGGCCGGGATGAAACGTACCCGGTAATATCTGGAGCCCTTCGTTGTTTGGGATAATGGGTGTAGCTTGCATTCAGTACGGACGGTGGGTATTAGTGCCAAAGTCTTGAATGTGAAGGTTTTCGGTGCCATTTGTTGCACGTAGGAGCACCACCCCAAGCTCCTCGTTGTTTGGGGTAATGGTTTTAGTGTGTATTCAATATTGACGGTGGGGATTAGTGTCTGAGTCTTGAATGCGAAGGCTTTTGGTGCCATTTGTTGCACGTAGGTGGAGTACCCGGTAATACCTTAAGCTTCCCTGTTGGTTGGAATAATGGGTCTTGTAGGAATCCCGTGTGAACGGTGGGTATTAATGCCAGAGCCTTGAATGTAGGAGTGTTTGCCGACAACTGTTGCTTGTATTTTTCTTGCTTGCTTGTCGTGGTTCAGATACTAATACTTTTGTGACTTGGTTCACATAGGTCATTGGCAGAGAAAGACAGTGCTACGGTTCTGTATCCCATGCATAGCACTCATGAGTAGCATCATATTCTGTTGTTAATCTAATGTTAAAACTCAGCATTCAAGATTAATTGAATGAAAAATAAAAAAAACTTTCCGTCCATGGATGTCTTTTCTGTTATGTTTTGAGCGACGTCAGTTTATTCAGACCGTGTGAGGTTTCTTGGGCTGGTAGCGTTAAGATGGACCTTTATTAGACCTAACATAATATCTTAAATTCACATGCCTTGCAGTTACCAGTACTCTGCTCTTCCTCGCTTGGCCTGATTTTGCCGTCTCCATCTTGTATGCTAGTCAGGAAGCTGTGCTATGGTGAGCATGTACAGCCATAGCGTTGGTTGAATCTGCCATTAAGCTGTGGGGAATAAGGTGCAAAAGGACAGAAATCTCCCCCAGGTAAAGGTGGACCGACAATAATATTATTTAGGGGAAAAGAAAAAGTGTCAAAGTAAGCTGGATCATCGCATTAAACTCCTGTTTGTTTATGTCGTACTAAACGAAGTAAAGATATTCAATTACATCCTAGCCAAACTTTTCCTTCATCGAGAGAGAGAGAGAGAGAGAGAGAGAGAGAGAGAGAGAGAGAGAGAGGGACGGTAGGGGTGAAGATAAAAAGAATGAACGTAGCAGGAGAAAGGGAGAGAGCAGACAAAGAGATGGATTGAGGGAAAGGAGTAAGGGAAGGGAGGAGGAAGGCAAGGGAAAGAATGGTGGGGAGGATGAAGGCAAGGGAAAGGAAGAGAAGGGAAGGGAAGGGGAGGGGAGAGGAGGAAAGGGAAGGGAGGGAAGGAGGTGTTTAAGTGGGTGTGTGCTCTGTAGGGAACGGGAAGGTGAGATAAGAACTGATAAAGTGAACACGAATAAGGTGAAAGGAACTGAATTGATAGGTAAGGTGTGTGTGTATGTGTGTGTGTGTGTGTGTGTGTGAGAGAGAGAGAGAGAGAGAGAGAGAGAGAGAGAGAGAGAGAGAGAATACTCAGGCATAGTGAATTTAAGCTAGAGGGAGTATAGAATATATGAGAAGAAATATATGTAGGGAAAGGTGGGGAGAAAATGGAAAATAAAGAGAGAGAGAGAGTTAAATGAAATTGTTTTTTAAGTGAAAAGAGAAGAGAAAGGAGGTAAGAGTTTAGGAGAGAATAAGCATGGAAATGAAAGGAAGGGATAAAAAAGGAGAAGCAGAGGAGAATGGAATTGAAGTGAGAGGAGGAAGCAGGAGTTTTCCCAATAATTTTCGTGTGCGTTCCTCCCCAGCTCATCACGCCTCCCCAAAATTACCCAGCACACCAGCGCTCCGGTCAGGCACAGCTGGAGGCAGGCAGGGGGGAGGCGGAGGAGAGGCAGGCAGATGAGGCAGAGTAAAGGGAGGCAGAGCAGGAGAGAGTAGGTTTAGATGGAGTTAGGAAGAACAGGGGGAAGAAAGTAAGAGGGAGGCTTGGCAGGCAAGGTAGATAGGGCAGGGGATAGAAGAGAGGTAGAATAAAGGGAGGTTAGGGAGGATAGAAAGTATACAGGGAAGAAGATTGAGTAGAGGAGGAGGAAGGCAGAGAAGGGAGGTAGGGAGGCAGATTAGAGATTAGAGGGTAGTAGGCAGAATTCAGGGAAGCTAGGTAGGGTAGAAGAAAAAAGTTAGGAAGAATAGTGAGTAGGAGGGAAGCAGATCAGAGTAAGAGTAAAGTAGGGGAGAGGGAGTGGAAGAAAGGTTTGTGAGGGAGATGTGTGAGGTAGGAGGAAGAGGAAGATAAATTAGGCAGAGGAAGGAAGCTTAGGCAGTGTGGAGTAAGGTTTGGCAAATGGATAGGGAGGGGTTAATTGACAGGCAAGGGAGTGAGGCAGGTGTGGAAGGCAGATGAGTGTGGCGGGAAAGATGGTGGCTGATGTACAGGTGAGGCAGGTAATATAGGTGAGGCAGGATGGAAAGGCAGGTGAGGAAAGGAGGAAAGACAGGTGAGGCAGGGAGGAAAGACGAGTGAGGAAGGGAGGAAAGGCAGGTGGGGCAGGCAGGGAGGACAGGCAGGTGAGGAAGGGAGGGAAGACAGGTGGGGGATAAGCAGAGGTGAAGGAAAAGCAGAGGGAAGTATGATACTAAAACTCCAAACACTGCCTCTCAGAAACCCACAAATTACACTCATAGACCATGTTTGTGGCGACGCAGTTAGTACATAAACATCTAGGAAGACGATATATCCCCCCCTCTCTCTCTCTCTCTCTCTCTCTCTCTCTCTCTCTCTCAGAAAACTAAACCTTTTCCATACTTTTTTGCTCCGTTGGTCTTTTATGGAATGTTTGTCGAGTCCTTTGCGGGGTTTACACTCATTTGACACCGCTTATAAGGTAGGCAGGCTGAGTGAGGCAAATTGGCTTCACGTAAGGCACAGGTGGGGTCAGGCAGTGGGGTTGGTAAGGCAGAGAAGAAAGTGGTTGGTTAGACACAGGTGGGGTCTGGCAGTGGGGTTGGTAAGGCAGAGAAGAGACTGGTTGGTTAGGCACAGGTGGGGTCAGGCAGTGGGGTTGGTAAAGCAGAGAAGAGAGTGGTTGGTTAGGCACAGGTGGGGTCAGGCAGTGGGGTTGGTAAGGCAGAGAAGTTGGCTGGTTAGGAAGGTTGCGAGCGAAGCAGGTAAGAAGGGAGTTGGTAAGAGTTGTTGATTAGACAGATGGAGTGAGGAAGGTAAGGCGCAGTGGTGTGATGCAGTAGAGAGGGTGGTTGGTTAGGCAGATTAGGGGCGAGATAGGTGAGGAATAGGGTGTTGGAGTGAGGTAGGTTAGGCAGAGAAGAAGGTGGTAGGCTAGATCGATTGTGGGTGAGGCAGGTGAGGCACAAGTCGGGTGAGGCAGTGTTGAGGGTGGGTGATCAGGCGGTCCTCAGAGTAGTAGGTCAAAAGATTAAATGAGGAAGTGGAGGATGGACAGTGGTGTAGGGGAGGTGGAGGAGAGGGTGGTTGGTTAGGCAGTCAGTGAGTTAGAAGGTAAGACATAGGTGTAGGAGGCAGTGAGTGAAGTAGGTAAGGCAGGTGGGTAAGGCACAGGTGAAACAGGTGAGTAAGACAGATGAGGCAGGTGGGTAAGGCACAGGTGAAACAGGTGAGTAAGACAGGTGAGGCAGGTGGGTAAGGCACAGGTGAGGGAGGCTGAGTTATAACCCCAGCCTCTCCACACGGCCGGATCTTAGTCTCTGCCTTATATGGAAAGCCTGGTCCCGCCCTGCCCTGCCTCGCCCTGTCCTGTCCCCGTCGTCCCGCCTGCCGCACCTTGTCTCACACCGCCTGCCTGCCTATACGCTTTCCTGCCTCGCCCAGTTCTGGCCTGCCTCTACTTGTCTTGTCCTTCACCTCTTTACCCTGCCCTTCATTCATATCGTCCTACTCCACCTTACTTTGTCTTACTTGTCTTTATGTTCTGGTTTTCCTTGCCCCTGCCGTGTGTGCCCTGCCGTGTCCTGCCATGTGGTGCCCTGTTATATACGATGTTGTCTTGTATCGTGTCCTCCTTTGCCCTGCCCTGGCTGTGTCTTGCCCTGCTCTCCTCTGCCATATCCTTACACTACTCCCTGCCCTGCCTGTGCCCCTGCCCTTTTCCCTGCCTTGTCCTGCCCATAACCTTCCCTTCTTTACTCTAACTTACCCCTGCCTTACCCAACCTATCCTAACACCTATTTCCTACCTCACTCTGCCTTGCTTACACTCGCGCTGCCACACCTCAGCCCCCTCCCCTCCCCATCTTTCACCTGGACACACCTAGCTTTTTTATACCGTCCTTCCTGTCCTACTCCGTCACTCTTTGCTCCTCCATTTCCTTCCTTGCTCCTCTTTGACCTTCACTAATATAATACTTTCATGAAAAAATATATTTTTATTTATATAAGCAGAAACTTCACCTCACTGTGAAGAATTGTATGCACATTAACTACAGGAGAAATGAGAGACAGAAGGTACTTTCGGTATAGACAGTGGTCGCTGTGATGTATTATACAAAAGTATTTACTGTCTTTAATTCAATTTTTCCTGTAGTTAATTTGCATATTATATATATATATATATATATATATATAGATAGATAGATAGATAGATAGATAGGTAGTTAGATACATAGATAGATATAAATATAGATAGATTTTTTTTTTCGCCCGTTGAAAGAAATGGAATCCAAATAAAAGTTGAAGCTCGTTAAGGTTGATAGGAACACGTATTTTTGTAGAAGTTAAAGGCTTTATAGACGTAGTTATCAGGGTGAATTTAAGGTTGTGGTTGCATTCGTTATGGTGGAAGGGTAGGGGAAGGGAAGGGAAGGGAAGGGAAGGCAGGAGGACGTTAGAAGGGGAAGGGTGGATTGAAGACTGAATGAAGGAGGAGAGGAAATATGGTGTAGAGAAGGAGTTACAAGGACTAGTAGTGTCTCAAAAGGCCTTACGACGCAAACCGAGAAAATTCTATGGATGAAAATACCGGGTACACGTGCATATGAATGAGTTTGAAGGAGTTGGTGTAAGACTATCACGATGAGTATAAGAATGAATACAGTTTAATGAATAACAGTATAAGTGTGAATGTGGCTGGGGGTGAACAAGACAGTTATGGGGATGAATATAGGTTGATGAATAGCAGTATGAATGTGAATGAGTGTATGAAACTACCAAAAATGAATATAATAATGAATAACAGAATAAGTGTATATGTGATTGACTGAAAGAGTAAGTTTATGAGACGGTATCACGGTGGGTTTGGGGATGAGAGTATAGAGTGTAGAGATGGGAATATGATAGCTGTATAGGAATGAATTTGAGTGTAAGGAAGCAAGTTTAGAGACGAGAGAGAGAGAGAGAGAGAGGGGGGGGGGATGAATGTAGAAGGAGACTGGGAGTAGACAAAGAGATAGACTGGAGGGAAAGGGGAAGGGAAATGAAGGGAAGGTAGGAGTTTAAGTCAGAAAATGAGTATGAGTTGAGTGTAGAGGAGCGAGTGTATGAGGGAGGGTGGCCAGTGGTGGTGGTGGTGGTTCCCCAGAAGGAGCGGAAGTGGTTCGTGACCCCCACCACCAGTCCGGCATTAGTTACCCCCCTTTCCCCCTTCCCCTCCCCTACCTTACCTCTGTACACCCCCTCCCCCCCATCTACTGTACATTCCTTCCTTCCCTAGGCTCATTCCCTCTCTTCCACTTCTTTCAGTTCCCCTTCTCTCTTCCTGCCCCTCCTTCTGTGTCTCATCTCCCCTCTTCCTTTCCCACCTTTCGTATCTCACTCCCCTCATCTTTTTCCTGCTCCAGTCTTTTTCTCCCCATCCTGTCTTCCCACATCCTGTTGCCCCCATCTCTTCCCTCTTCCCTTCTGTTCTCCCCTCTCTTCTTCCCTCTCCCCATCCAGCTCACGGTCCCCATACTCCCCACATCTTACTTCTCCATCTTCCCCCTCCTCCCGTAGACCCCCTGCCTTCTTGGCTTTCCTGTCATTTCCCCTTCCCCTCTTTCCTTTTCTCACTCCCTTTGCTTCCCTTTCTTCCCGTTTGTCACCTCCTCATTCTCCTATTCTCATGTTGCCATTCCCTTTCTCTCCCTCTTCTCATTTCCCTTTTTGCCATTCCCCTTTCTCATTCCTCATCACCTTTACCCTTTCTGTCTCCTTTATACTCACCCTTTCTCCGGCTTTCCCCTCCCCTTTTCCCTCCCCCTTATTTTGGCTCCCCATTCCATCTGTCTTCACCCTTGTCTCTCCTTTTTCCTTCTTGTGTCCCTCCCCGCTTAATTCTGTGTCCCCTCTTCCTGCGTTTGTCTCCCCTCCCTCCTTTCTCTTCCTGTGTCTCTTCCCTACATTATTCCCCGTCGATTGATGGGTTAGTTGATTTGTTGGGGTTGAAGATAAATAGAGAGATAGATAGATAAATAGATAGATAGATAGGTGGATAGATGGCTGTATGGACTGATTGTTATATGGAAGATTTAATATGTTGATTGATTGATTGTTGATTTGATGGATGGACTGGTGGTTGAATGGATGTTTTAATGGATTTTTTGGTTGTTGATTGACTACTGGAATGGCTGGTGTCAATAATGTGTTGGTTGTTGATTGATATATTGATTGTCAGATGGATTGAATTGACAGCGGGTTCCAATACCCCCTTACGGTCATTCCCAGAACCTCTAGTGTGGCTGCAAGAATTTCCGCATACCACCTCAGCTTCTATTAACATTCCAGCAACAGCAGCAACTACAGCCATGACCCGTAACAGCAGCAGTAACAATAGCCACCTCCAGCACTAACAACAACAACGGCAAATATAAAAACAAGCATTACTAACAAGAATAATCACCAAAGCAATAATGACAAATAACAAAAACAGATACAGCCACCACAGCCGTCATCACCCCGCCGCACCACCACCACCACCACCACCCACAACAACAGCAAAAACAACATTACCACCACCACCAACACCAACAACAACAACAACACGAGCAATAGTCACGCAGCGAATTTGCATATATGACAATCGCTCACGGCAAAGCACTGGGACTGAATTTAATATGCGTGATAACTCCACAATGAGCGATACCACAACACATTTTAGCGTTTACCAAAATTCATCGTCCAGTGTATCAGAATTATAGTAGAAAACAGAGAGAGAGAGAGAGAGAGAGAGAGAGAGAGAGAGAGAGAGAGAGAGAGAGAAAGGTGTTTGGATGAGGGTGGGGTGTAGGTAATGTAATTGAGATTATTAGTTAGAGTTTGTCACATCTGCTCTCTCTCTCTCTCTCTCTCTCTCTCTCTCTCTCTCTCTCTCAGATGAACTTTAACGTCTGCCATTGCTCCACTTATCACATGCAACAACAACATCCGTAACAACAACAGTAACTCATAACACCACCACCACCACCAACAACAACAACAACAACGCCCAATTGTATATGAACAGCCACCATTACCATTGATACGAGCTTTGTTAATTGGGGCTTTCATCACAAATATTGTTCATAAATTGGATCACACCTACCTCCCCGCCCACCACTACAACAACAGCAACAACAAAAATATCAGTAACGACAACGACAGCAACACACCCACTACAACAGCAACACAGACAACTACAACTACAACAACACTACCATTGTATTTTCTACATTTAAAATTACCACAGTTAGAACACCATCACCACCAACTACCACCACAGCCAATACCATCACTACAGCAACCACCACTACCATCACCCCAGGCCTAAATACAATCACCACTACCACAACCTCTACCACATTGCCACAGCTGCCACCACCATAACTAAACTACCACCACCACCACAATTAGTTTACCTCCACCGCAGCTGGCGACGTTATGACAACTATTCACATTCTAACTTTCACCTCAACCCTGCCACACCACCACACCGTAGTACTCTTCCTACCACATGTCACTTTAGCTACCATACACTACCAGCTACGGTATATCACTTTACCTGCCACACCATCCACTACCACACACTAAGCCTACCACATCGTCTAGTATCACACACTTTACCTGCCTCATATGCCTTAACAAAACCATATTTTCGTACCACACAATATTATAACTGTTCTTGTATCCTTAGATGTCGCTACAACAACCAGCATCCATACCACAAACCTCTCACCTCACCTACCACACCTGTCACCTTTCCTACCACACCGTTCAGCACCTACCACACCTTAGCACTTATCACACGCCTTTCCAGCAGTGCATAACACCGAAGTACACTTTATCATTCCAACCTTACATACCACACACCTACCATATAACCTCCATACCACACTTACAGCATACATACCACACTTATTCCAATTTTACCTATATTTCCATCCACCCATGCCCACCACATCACTCCCAGTCACTTCAACACACTTGCCCCATTCTTGTCAAGTTTACTTTTCACACCAAAGTATTCACTACATGTCCGTCCAGTGTTACCTTCCTGACCCTAGCCATGTAATCCTACCTTCACCACACTTGCAGTTGTTCCTCCCCCAGTATTCCCGTTAAAACTCATCATACACCCTGACTTACACTTACCTCTGCAGTATCTACCATGCTTACAGACAGACAGGGGGGGAAAGCAGTCACTCTACGCCATTTACCGTATTAGATTTTATTTCACGGAAGACCTGAGCCACCACACCCTTTCCTTGGTAGTAGAGGCAGCATCTCTTCCTTAGCGATTTATTTTTGGATATGACTCGTTAATATCCCTTTTACTTAATTATGCACAGTATGGCGATATTAGAAGGATTTGTGTAACACTGAATAGGACAATAAGGTGTAATAAACGAAATAAATCGCTTAGGAAAGAGTGTTAGGGGGCTTCCTTAACCGGCGAGGGTACTGACCGTAATCTCTTCGTGTGTACCCCTTACCAGTTTCCCGATTCCTACCACTCCTTTCTACCACACTTCCTTCCTGTCTACCTCACTAACCAATACTTATGTCACCTGCAATTTTTTTCTTCCTGTCACACCAATCCCTTCTGAACAGTAACCACACTTACCACCCCAATATTTTTACCATATACGTACCTTCCACTCCTTGCCACACCTCTACCTTTTTCTTCGTACCAATAACCTCACCTGTATAGTACTAACCAAACTACCCATCGCAACTGTTGCCTCCCCTTAACTCAAACCCAAGCCTCACAGCCATAGCACGTCACCCTGCCACACATTCCCTTACCACACCTAGTTTCCCCTCCCCTTTCATCCCGTCTTTCACTGAGTTTAGCCGCTGCCCCATATGTCCCTTCTCCCATACAAACCCATACCCCTTCCATAGTTACCCCTCCCTTCCCATTCTTCTCCCCCTTCCCTCTACCACACACACACACACACACACACACACACACACACACACACACACACACACACACACACACACACACACACACACACACACACACACACACACACACACACACACACACACACACACACACACACACACACACACACACACACACACACACACACACACACACACACACACACACACACACACACACACACACACACACACCTTTTCTCCCCTTCTCTCCATCCCCTCACCCTTCCTCCATCTTTCCCCTTTCCTTCAGCTATTCCCTATTTCCTCCCCTTCACCCATTCCCTCTCTCCTCCCCTTCACTCATTCCCTCTCTCCTCCCCTTCACTCATTCCCTCTCTCCTCTCCTTTCCTCTACCAGTTCCCTCTCTGCCCTCCTTCACCAGTTCGCTCTCTCCTTTCCTTCACCCATTCTCTATCTCCTTTCCTTCCCTCCTGCTCCCTTCCCTTAGTCTCCCTTCATCCTTCCTCCCTTCACCCATTCCTTTGCCCCCTTTCCTTTCCTTCCCCACCCCCTCCTTGCATGCACCATTCAGACCTCTCTCCTTCACCCTCTCCTTTTCCTTCCCCCATCCCCTTCCCCTCATTCCTACCCCTATCTCTCCATTCCCTCCCTCCCTTCCCCTTCCATCTATCATACGGAACACTCCCTCCCCTTATGGACTTCTCTCCCTTCACCCCCTCTTTCTCCCTTCCTCACTTTACCTCCCTCCCGCCCCCTCCTCCGTCGCCCCCAGCACTAATAAGAAACATGAATGCAGTGGGAAAGGCCGTGCAGGCGGAAGTGACGTCACGGTTAGGCGGCATGGCGTAGCTACGGTAAAGGCGGATGGCCAAGAGGAAATGCTACACACACACACACACACACACACACACACACACACACACACACACACACACACACACACACACACACACACAATTGGCTGCATTAGAAGGATGTTTATATTTTTGCTGTGGAGTGATTTTAAGGTTTATGGATTTTGCAAGTACAACAATGTGATTTTTTGCGTATTTTTGGTCACATATGTACTGTTATCATTTTTTCTGTTACTTTATACCGTTACTCTAGTCATGCAATTTTCTGAACATAAAAGGAGTCATATATACCCACGTACATTGATAGGTGTTTGTGGGATAGGCATTTACTTTGAACTTTATATAACCAGAAATGGTGGTTGTTAATCTGTTCTTGCTGAAAAACAGGTTGCGTCTTGAAATTACTGGAAACCATATATATATATATATATATATATATATATATATATATAGATATATATATATATATATATATATATATAATCACTCGTTAAAGGAAGTTGGTATCAGTTGTAGTGTTTATTTACTCATCACACACACACACACACACACACACACACACACACACACACACACACACACACACACACACACACACACACACACACACACACTGGGTGGCTCTCCAAACACATTCATAACGTTGACCCGGAACGAAAAAAAATATATATATGCGTGTCGAGTATTATATGAAAAAATACGGAACACATCCAATTGGCACGACGCACCCGGTATGAGAGAGAGAGAGAGAGAGAGAGAGAGAGAGAGAGAATTAATGGAGGAAAATAGAGGAAGAAGAGAAATGAAAGGTACTAGGAGAGGGAGGGGGGGAAGGGACGGGGGAATTGATGAAGAGAAAAAAGAGAGGAAGAAGAGAAATGAAAGGTGCCGGGGGGGGGGAAGAGGGGGGGGGGGAGACTAGCCCCTGCATGGTGTGTTATCATTTGTAGATTTAAACGTGTGTGTATCTGTGTACGGTAACAATATTCAGCTGTAGTAGTGTATTACCTGTATTTTATATGTAGTTGTATTTTTAGTGAACGAACTGTAAATTTAAGGTTTTGAAAGTGTGTTGACAGTACCTTTTGAAATACTTCGTTGTAATTTATGTAATATTAATTTAACCCCTTCAGGTGTTTTGGCACTTTTAACGTCTGATTTTACTTGCTTCATTAACGAAGAGATGTGTAATGTTTGTAGTTTCTCAGTTTCTCTTTTTCAGGTAATTCGAGTGTTGGCTATAGGGGAGAAAAATGTCTGCAGAGAAACTTGGAAACTTATAATATGTTCTAATGTAATATTGTAGACTTGGAATCTCCCTGGTAAAGTGTCGTGGAAGTTTCGCCCTTGTTAAATACACTGGAATATCATGCCTGTGTCTGAAGGAGTTAATGACTGTGATTTGGATGAGTCTACAGGTTATTACATACATAATGTCTTCATAAAAATGATAGGTGAAAGAATAACAGTAAATTATACCATTTTCATCACAACGTGGCCCAGATTTTCGTCCACTTGCAGACTCTTTTATCTATCCGTTCTGTGGCACTTCTTTGTGACTAGAACCATATTTTTTTTAATCTGCTGTAATAACTCGGCATTCAAGATGGAGAGATGATAATATTAGGCCAGGTTAGAGTAAGAGGAGTAAAGATACCGTATACCAATTACACTGAATATTAGTGGGCTGACTAATTACTGTAGTCAATCGTGTTTCCATTTTAGGATCTTTAGGTGGGAAGTCAGATGAGTATTTTAAGAACGAAGAAAACTGTAGTAAGTAGGGGGGAGAAAAGTTAATATTCCATAGAACTTGTTACTGAACAGGAGACATACATACCATAATATATCCTGTAAATTTTGTAGCCTCAAAAATACAAGGTAGAACAATTATATCCTTGTATATTAACGTCCGGCCATGAATACCCGTAAATGCATATAACAGCACCCTCAGGCATTCCTATAAGCCCACAACTGCTGTATAAATCCCCCTCACCTTATATATGTGTCAGACGTGCGGCGAGAGCGAGCAGTAAACAGGTCAGGGGGTATATATATAAGTGACTACAGGTGGAAGAATACCTGTGTGTGTGTGTGTGTGTGTGTGTGTGTGTGTGTGTGTGTGTGTGTGTGTGTGTGTGTGTGTGTGTGCGCTGATGTATGTTTTTCTGTGTGTGGACAGATTGATGTTTGTGAATGTGCACTGCTTTGATGTACGTCGTTATGTGTGTAGACTGCTTTTGTGTGTGTGTGTGTAATTGGTGTGTTTGTTTATGTACACTGATTCATGTTCGTGTTTGTGTGTTCGCGGACTGATTTATATCTAATATGTCGCATGTGTACCTGTCAGGTTTTGGTGTATGTATAAGTATGTATGCATGTATGTATATGTGTGTGTGTGTGTGTGTGTGTGTGTGTGTGTGTGTGTGTGTGTGTGTGTGTGTGTATAGGTGGGGCTGGGGTGTTGGCTGCGGATCGGGTGTGTGTATATTCTTAGTATGAGTAATGTGTGTCAGAGCCTGTCTTCTGCCTCAGTGGGGTGCCGTGCTGGATAGACGGTAGATAGATAGACACCTGGTACTTCACTGGGTCGATAGAGGGTTGATAGACAGCCGGTAGATTGGTTGGTAGATAGATACAAAGCTGGTAGGTTGATCGGTAGAGGAGATTGAGTTGGTTGGTCAGGTGGTAGAGATGGAGGATTGTTAGTTTAGTTGGTAGGTAGATTAGATACAATACCGAGTGGTTGGTAGACACGTAGGTGATGGTTTGGTAGATTGACAGAAATAATTGGTAGATAGGGCTATGTTGGTCAATTAGTGGATTGTCAGGTGGGTTGTTGGTAGGTAAATAAAAGTGAAGGCACGTAAGTAGTTAAGAATCACTAAAGAAAGGAAAGTAGGTATGTAAGTAGATGGTTCAATATCTTAATAGAAAAAAAAATCAAATAATTATAAGTGAGTTCCAGGGAAAGTTAATAAGTAGTCAGGTAAAGGCGAATGCGGGCAGGTAAACAGGTAGAAATGAAGGAATGGAAGTAGGTATATAGTTGTGCAGTTCAGTATGTTAAAGAATTTATGTTAAAGAATTTAGTAAAAAATATAGAATTCGTTTGCAGATAATTAGGGAGGTAAATATACAGGTAAAACAAATACGTACACAGGTAAAAAAAAGACAGGTAAGTAGAAATGAAGGATGTTGACGGATATTCATTATGTTAATATAGTTAAAAAGGAGCAGAGTAGATGTGCGTGTATTTAAGAAGACAAAAATGAGAGAGAGAGAGAGAGAGAGAGAGAGAGAGAGAGAGAGAGAGAGAGAGTATGCCTAATATTAAAGTGACACAGAAACTAAAGAGAGGACAGGAGAGGCAATGCAATATGTTCATAGAGATAGTAAAAAACAGTGAAGAATGGGAATACATATTATTAAGGAGACATAGAGAAATTAAAGAGGCTTCAGGAGAGATGGAATGTGAAGATATGAGTGAATAATTGGACAGTGATGAAAGGTGGGAGCGTAGGGATGGAAGAGGGGAGATTAGACGAGAATGAAGGGAGGAGCAAGGGAGAGAGGGAAAGGAAGGTGAGAGGAAAGAGAGAAAAGAAGGGAGGGTGAGGGTAGTGTAATAGGAGAAAGAGAGATGGAGAGAAAGCAACGAAGGGCAAATGAAAAGATAAAGGGGGAAAGGGGAAAAGTGAAGGGAGGGACGAGAGGAAATAAGAGGCAAAGGAGAAAGGCGAGTGGGAAAGAGGGGAGGGAGAGAGGAG
Organism: Coenobita brevimanus; assembly: GCF_032717465.1. NCBI lineage: Eukaryota > Metazoa > Arthropoda > Malacostraca > Decapoda > Coenobitidae > Coenobita > Coenobita brevimanus. Next base: position 27,537,064 of record NC_137060.1, on the reverse strand, counting down.
ACTAGGAGAGGCAAGGGAAAGAGAGAAGGAGAAGGAGGGGGGAGAGAGAAGAAAGAGGGGGAACGAGGATAAAAGAGGAAGAAGGGAGAGAGAGAAGGGAGAAACTATAAAGAGAGGGAGGAACAAATAGGAGGTGAGGAAGGGAGGGGAAGGGATTACGAGAAGGGATTTAAGAAAGGGGACAACGGAAAAGGGTTGAATGAATGAGGGGGAAGGACAAAAGGGAAGGATTGAGGGGACAGGAAGGGAGGAAGGTGTGTGTGTGTGTGTGTGTGTGTGAGAGAGAGAGAGAAACTAGCGTCAACCTTTCGACTGTGACGTTGGATATATCAGACTGGTGACATGTGAGGTAGGGAGATAAAAGGGAGGGAGGGGGTAACAGAGAAGAAGAAAACGAGAGAGAGAGAGAGAGAGACGGAATCAAAACAGGAAGTAATGATCTGCCTTGTAACCGATCTGCAGCGCAGAATACCAGAGAGAGAGAGAGAGAGAGAGCGATGAGTAATGTGATGTGATGCTGAGATGCAGTGTGGTGAAATGTCATAGGCTATGCGATTGTCGGTAATGGTAATAATTATAATAATAATAATAATAATATTAATAATAATCCATCCGTCATCCAATCCTATGTCCCCCCATGAGGAGCGTAGGCACCCGAGGCTAGGCAAGTTGGTCCTGATATTTAAGATGAGAGTGGAATAATAATAATCATAATAATAATAATAATAATAATAATAATAATAATAATAAGTACTGAAAAAAAGTCACCACGTAACCAGTGCTGAAACACAGAATACCAGAGGACGGTAGTAATCAGGGGGGAGGGATGGAGGGGGTAGATGTGGGGATAGGTGGAGGGATAGAGAGAGTGAGGGGGGGATAGGTGGAAGGATAGAGAGGGTGAGGGAGGTAGGTGAAGGGATAGTGAGGGTGAGGGGGTAGGTGGAGGGTTAGAGGCAGTAAGTGGGTATGGGTGGAGGGATAAAGGGGGTAGGTGGGGGGATAGGTGGTAGGGGTGGTGGTGTAACACGTAAACACTGTCGGGCTAGTGTTACAGTGTGGGGTTCAAGTCACAGGGGATAGATGAGGCACACCGGATAGTTTGGAGGTCACGTGCTGGCCGGATATATATATACCTTATTCACATATTCTTTACTACACATTCCCCTTCTTTATTATACCTTATTTAGTTGCCTTATTTCTGTTTTCTTTACTACCCAGGCCGGATGTTTTACTCCACCAGATTCAGTTATGTAATGTCCCGTAGTCCTTTCCTTTGTGGCTCTAATCCTGTCTAATTATAACATCACCTCAATGTCCTGCTTACGGTAACTTCATCCTGTCCAGTCCTGTATCATCTCTCAGTCCAGTCCTATATCGTCACCCTATCCAGTGCTTTTCTTTCACCCTATCCAATGCCTTTCTTTCACCTTATCCAGTGCTATACCTTCACCCTATCCTTCCTATCCCTCCTTACACCCATACCCTATACTGCTGTAGTTCCAGATGTATTGCTCTAACTACAACCTCACCTTGCCCTTGTTATTATTATTAAAACTTGTCTTTTTTCCAACATTAAATTGAATAAGGAAATTTTTTGGATATTTCAACTTCTGGTCATGTGGTTTATTATTTTTTTTTTTTTTTTTTTTTTTTTTTTTTTTTTTTTTTTAATAAGAATTTTTTAGCTTTTATGGGAAGAAGGATTTTTTCCCCCAACTTTCGGCCGTATAGAAAAGGGAGATATGATTTTAAAGAGCCTGATATTATCTGATCAAAGCTCCTCTTCTCTCATATTTCTCGGTGGGTTGAATTGGGGAGCTGTTAAAGGGAAAGCTGTATTTATTTATTTTATTTTACGGCGTCCTTAGGCTCAGCGGGTTAATGGTGATCGTTTTATATCCTGCTGCATGTGGGTTCAGTCCAAAGCAGACAAGGCTAATATGATCTGGCGTTGACTAGAAATATATATACAGGAGTGAGTGAGCGAGGGAGTGAGAGAGTGAGTGAGTGAGGGAGTGAGAGAGAGAGAGAGTGAGTGAGTGAGTGAGTGAGTGAGGGAGTGAGAGAGAGCAAGTGAGTGTGTGTGTGAGAGCAAGTGAGTGAGGGAGTGAGAGGGCAAGTGAGTGAGGTGTGGCGTGTATGGTGGTGATGGGTAAATTAATGGGTGATGGATGGGGTGTGGGGGAGGGGATGGTGAGGCCAGATGGATGGGGTGTAAGGCTGATGGATGGGATGGGTGAGTGAGGCGCGGGTGACTGGACGATTGTGTGCGTGTAATGGATTGGTGTGTGTGTGTGTGTGTGTGTGCGAGAGAGAGAGAGAGAGAGAGAGAGAGAGAGAGAGAGAGAGAGAGAGAGGAAAAGGATACTTGAAAGAAAAAGAAAACTGAAGGCGAGAGAAAAATCCAAGTGGAAAAATATCTTGAAAAATGTGAGAAAAAAAAGAATGGTAGTGAGAGGGAGTGAGGAGAAGAAGAGGGAGGGAAGGAAGGGAAGGAGGGAGGAGAAGAGGAAAGAGGGAAGAGGGAGGGGAGTGAGGGAGGAGAAGAAGAAGGGGGAGGGAAGGGGGAGGGGAAGGGAGGCAGAGGGAGAAACGGAGAAGGAAGGGGAACATACGATAAGCGAGAGAGAGAGAGAGAGGAGTAGAAATGGAGAGAAGCAGATGGCGATAGGAAAGAGGAGGAGAAGGGAAAAAAAGGTGGGAAGAGGTGAGATGAGAAGACAGTAAAGGAGAGAGAGAGAGAGAGAGAGAGAGAGGCGAGGAATGTACGAATGGAAGGGGAGAGAAAGGAAGGAGAGAACCAAAGAAAGGGAGGATGAAGGGGGGGGGGAAAGGATAGTACCGTATGGAGGTAGGGTAAACGAGGAAGAGAGAAACGGGAGGGGGGGGAGAGAAGGGGGGGGGAGGAAGGGAGGAAACCATACAAAGTCGACGTGATTCACCCCAGTTATTGAGGAGAAGGGAGAGGAGGGGAGGGGGAGGAGGAGGAAAGGAAAGGGGATGGGAGGGGAGAGAAAATGAAAACACGAAGTGAGGAAGTAAACAGAGAGAGAGAGTGAGTGATGGAAAAAGGAAAGACGAGGAAGTAGGAAAATAGAAAGAAAATAAAGAATGTATAGAAAGGGAACGGAGGAAAAAACAGAATGAGAATAACAGTTGAATATATAGACATGGAAAAAGGGACGAAGAGGAACGAGGATGGATGGAGGAAAGTATGAAGGGAAAGAATGGATGGGTGAATGAATGGAAGGTTGGGAAGAGAATGGAGAGAATGATCTTGAGAGAAGGGAGGGAAAGGAAAGAAGGAAAGAATGAATGAAGGAAGGGCGAAGGGTAACTAAGGAAGGCAGAAAGGGCGATGATTAAAGGAAGAAAAAGAACGGAACAGAAAGAAGAAGGAAAAGTAAATCAGTCGCTTTAAGAGTTGATACAAAGAAGAATTACGTAAGGTACAGAGAGTAAGAACAAGAATAACGGTCGATGATACAAGAGAGTGGGATGGAGGGGTGTGGAGGGGAGGAAGGAGGAAGGGGAGAAAGGGATGGAGAGGGGAAGGAGGGAGGGAGTGAATAAAGGAGGGAGGAAGGGGGGAGTGACAGTTTTGGAGAATAAAAGTGAAATATATGACTTATGGGTGACTAGCTTCCAGGCCTCTATCCCATTCCCTCCCTCCCTTCCTCATCTCCCCTCATACCCTCCTCCCTCTTTCTCTTTCATTCTATCTATCTATCTACCTACCTATCTACATACATAGATACATATAATTGTATCTTCTTGCCCTGTATTTCTTTCGTATATTCTCATTCTCCAACATCGTCCACTCTCTTCCATTTCCTTTATCCATTGGTATTCTTGTCCAGCATATATCACCTTCCACTTTCCTGCTGTCATCAGTTTCTCTCTCTCTCTCTCTCTCTCTCTCTCTCTCTCTCTCTCTCTCTCTCTCTCTCTCTCTCTCTCGTCATTATCCTCAGTGTACGAGTATATGTCATATTTTGCTCCTCCGTATTTCCTTCTCGTCACGTTTTCCTTTGTCAGTATTTCACATTTCGTTTCTCTCCCTACTCACATTCTTTTCACATCTATAAAACATTTCTACTGTGCCTTTCACTATTCTCTCCTGCTCTATCTTCTCTGTTTAGGTTCTTCTGTCCCTCACTTTGTTTTTTCCTTTATTGCATCTTTACTCTTATAATTCTCCCCCTTTTTATTCATTCTCTTGCCTCACTGTTTTTTAGTTTCTCGCTCACGGTACTCTTTGTTGGTTCCAGCCAGTTTCATACCTACTCTCTCCCCATCTCTCTCTCTCTCTCTCTCTCTCTCTCTCTCTCTCTCTCTCTCTCTCTCTCTCTCACATCTCCCCTCTACTCTCCACTTCCCTCCTCTCGTCTCCTCTCCTCAGTTGTCTCTTCCCTTCACTTCTCTTACACATCCCTCCTCTTCTCCCCTATCCATACCTCGCTCCTTTCCCCCTCCCTTCCCATTCCTTTCTTCTACCCATCCTTCCTCCGTTATTTCCAGGAAGGGGTGACTAAGCATAAAATAGCCTTATACCCAGAATGTTCCAAGAAGACATCGGGGAAAAAAGAGAGAGAGAAAGAAAGAGAGAAAGCAGCCTGGAACAGTTTAGAAGGAAGTTGAGAAAATTCCGAGGAACAATTTAATGAGTTGAATAATTTACGCAGTTTCAGAGAATTGTGTTATTAAGTGAATTAAATGTAAGGACTTTGGCTCTGTGGAGGAAGAGGAAAGGGAAAGAGGAGTGAAGATGCACGTTATTAGATGGAGAAATTATGTGAAGGAAATTGTCGTGAATTATTAAGTAGTTTATAAAGGGTTGCTAAGGAAGAGAATTTAATGTGTGAACGAAAGCTTAAAATTAACAAGCTAAGGAAGAGAATTGATCAGAACGAAAATGTAGGAGATCCACGTGATGAGAAACGGAAATGAACGTAGATGGTGAGAGTGAACATTAATTAAAATGAATGGAAATTGAGGAAATGGGAGAAATAAAAAATGGAAAATAAAGCTGATAGAAATTGAAGAAACAAAAAAAATCATGATGAAATTTAAAACATATATTAGAATGTGAAAAAATAAATAAAGTAGCTCATAGAGAGGAAATAGTCAAAGGAGATGAGAAATAGGGCAAGTGAAATGAGCGAAACGGTAATGACAGGTTGAGTAATGAGGCGAAATTGCTGTCCAGTTAGAGAGAGAGAGAGAGAGAGAGAGAGAGAGAGAGAGAGAGAGAGACGTAATGATGTGGTTGTGAATGTAGTACTTTATGTGTGACTGGCGTGAGTGGTGGTGATGGTGGCTGTGTTATTTGGTTATGTATGTGTGTTTTTTTTTCACCATTAACTAATACACACACACACACACACACACACACACACACACACACACACACACACACACACACACACACACACACACACACACACACACACACACACACACACACACACACACGCAATACGACCACCACAGCTACCACACCACCACAACTGCCACACCCACCACACCACCGTTACTCCAGCGAGTCAAGAGCGAATGAATGAATGCGCCTCAGGGTACATTGCTGTGTGTGTGTGTGTGTGTGTGTGTGTGTGTGTGTGTGTGTGTGTGTGTGTGTGTTTGATTTGTTCACAAGTTTGCTTTTCATTGTTTGTGTCTGTATGAGCATATTGCTTGTACGTCTCTGTGTGTGCGTATACGAGAGCATGTATGTATTCCTGTGTGCCTACTTCCTTGGCTTGCGCACACGTGTGTGTGTGTGTGTGTGTGTGTGTGTGTGTGTGTGTGTGTGTGTGTGTGTGTGTGTGTGTGTTGATGTATGCCTATGTGTGTGCGTGTATCAGTGCTTGTGGGCCTGAGTACATTTTTGTGCCAGGAAGAAGGAACTAAAGGCTAGAAATATGCAAAACTATTCCTTCCAAAAATAAATAAATAGTCTAGGCTGAATTTCCGTATGTGTAGCTGTGTGTGTGTGTGTGTGTGTGTGTGTGAGCGTTTGAATGTACTGTAATGCTTGTGTTGAGAGTGTGTATGTGTGCGTGTACGTGTGTGTGTGAGTGCATGTATGTGTGTGCGTGTGATGTTTGTTATCATTGGTGGCTTGGAATTCCAGCTGTGTCACCTCTCTCTCTCTCTCTCTCTCTCTCTCTCTCTCTCTCTCTCTCTCTCTCTCTCTCTCTCTCTCTCTCTCCAGTAGTGGTAGTAGCAGCGTTGAATTGATACTTGGGACACATTTGTATTAAAGCTGACAGAGGTATGGCACGGTGTGGTAGTAGGGTGGGTGGTATGGTAGTTGATAGTGATGGTGGTAGCATTAGTAGTGGTGGTAGAGTAATTGTAGTTGATAGTGATGGTGGTAGCATTAGTAGTGGTGGTAGAGTAATTGTAGTTGATAGTGATGGTGGTAGCATTAGTAGTGGTGGTAGAGTAATTGTAGTTGATAGTGGTAGCATTAGTAGAAGGCTTATATCGTTACTCTAATTGAGGAGATTCTTATACTGTTTACCTTAGACTATTCTGAAGTTACGTGTATTTGGTAGAGTGGTTAGTGGTTGTTGATGATGATGATGATGATGATGATTAGTTGCTGTCGTTGTAATGTTGGCAGAAGTGATAATGAAGGAAGTAGGTGGTAGTAGTAGTAATAGCAGTAATGATAAATATTGCTAGTGTTAGTAGACGTGATAGTAGTGGTATTGGCTAATATATTGTGTGGTGGAGGTAGTAGTAGTGTTAGTAGAGGTGATAATGGTAGTGTTAGTAGAGGTGATAGTGGTAGTAGTGGTAGTGGAGGTGATAATGGTAATAGTGGTTGTTAGTAGAGGTGATAATGGTAGTGGTGATAGTGTTAGTAGAGGTGATACTGGTAGTGTTAGTAGAGGTGATAGTGGTAGTAGTGGTAGTGGAGGTGATAATGGTAATAGTGGTGGTGTTAGTAGAGGTGATAATGGTAGTAGTGATAGTGTTAGTAGAGGTGATAATGGTAGTAGTGGTAGTGTTAGTAGAGGTGATGATGGTAGTAGTAGTATTGGTAAAGGTAGTGGTAGTGGTGGTGTTGGTTTGCATACAGAGGCCAGCTGACGTGAGTGTGGTAGGTGACCAACACCGTCTCACACTCGCTGATTCCCACGACCCCCCCCCTCTAACCCCCCCCACCTCTATCTTTCCCTCACCCTCTCCTACTCCTTCATACCTCCTTTCTTCATTCCTTCGTTTCGTCATTCTTTCATTTTCCCTCCTCCGTTCACTCCTCCTTCCCTTCCTTCCATCATTCCTTCTTGTCATCATTCCTTTATATCCTCTTCCCCTCTCGTTCCTCCTTTCCTCCCTCCATCCTTCCATACTCCTTCGTGTCAGTATTCCATATTTTCCCTCCCTCTCTATCATCCCTTCCCTCTCACTCCTTCCTCCCTCCTCCATTCATTCCCATCTTTCCTTTCCTATCTCCCTGCTCTTGTCATCCCACTTTTCGTTTCTCGTTCCTTCCATTTCCCTGCCTATCTTCTCCCCCCCCCCCACACACTCCTTTCTTATTTCCCTCTTTATTCCATCGTGTCATTACTCCATTTCTCTTTCCTCCCTTTCTCTTTCTGTTTTATCGATCTCGTTTTCGTTTCCTCATCTCCCAAACCCTTCTTACCTTTCTCCCCAGTCCTTCCTTCCTTCCTGCTGAGCCTGGTTCATCCTTTATTCGTACCTCTCCCTCATCTTCCTTCTCCTTCATTCCCTCTTTCCACCGTACTTACGTCTGGTGCATTTTCTTCCTCGTCTTCCACCCAGTTTACGTCTACTGCACTTCACTTTCCCCAAACTTCTTCCTTCTTCCTCCATATTTCTTTCCTGCCTTCCTACTTAACGTCTGGTGCATTTCCTTCCCTACCCTTCCCCTCTCCTCCTTCATACCCCCTCCTTTCCTTCGATCTCACCCTTACCCCGCCGGACCGTCCTCTCACCCTCCTAATTTCCAAACCTGCCTCACCATATTTCCCAAACCGTCTTTCTGTCACTCCATTTCTTGCACAGCATCTTTCCTTGCTGCCTGCCTGTTTCCCCATCCCGCCTTAAAGTTGTGTATAAGATTCGTGTATTGTCAATTGGATTTCTTTCACCTTGGTAGTGCTTTGCTCCCTTTTATTTATTTATTTTTTATCCTTCTCTTCATTTCTTCTTCATTTTGTCATCTTTTCCTCACGTATCTTCATTTCCGCGTCTCCCTCTCCTCTCCTATACTGCCTGTAACAGTTTTCCTCCCATCTTCTTTTTCTCTAACTCCCTTCTTTACTACCTCCTCCCCACCTCCTCTTGGTGCCTCCCTCCCCATTCATTCAACTCTTCTCGTCTCCCCTCCCCCCGGCTCCCCACCGTAAAACTTATCTCCTCCCCCCCCTCCCATCCCCTGCATTTTGCCTTTGTGTTTTTCTCATTTCCTCCCATCCTTTATTCTCTCTCTCTCTCTCTCTCTCTCTCTCTCTCTCTCTCTCTCTCTCTCTCTCTCTCTCTCTCTCTCCTATATAGATAAAGATAAATAGAAATAAGTATACACATAAATATACCTGTCTGTAAATCTTGTCATATATATCCCTCCCGTACCTTGTTCCATCCATTCATTCTAGTGTCCCCTTCTGCCTTCCATCTCTTACGATTTTTTCTCTGAGCACTTCCCGTCTCCATCCTGTCATCACTGTCTTCCTCCTAGGCTTTTTTAATTTTATCTTCTCGCCTTTCTGCCTTTCTTTTTTCTACTCTCTTTTCTTTCAGTCTGTATTGTTCTTTGTTTTTGTTTTTTTTCCTTTTCATACATCTTCCATCCATGTATGTGTCTTCGTCCCTTCCTCCCTACCTATCTTCCTCCCTCCCTCCTTCCTCCCCTAGTCTTCCCCCAATCCTCCTTCCTCCCCTAGTCTTCCCCCAATCCTCCTTCCTTAATCTCAGTCCCTCCTATTCCTCCACCTCATCCAATCCTTCCTTTCCCCCTCCTCTACCCCCCTCCCTCTCCCACCGTCTCATTCATACCTCCCTCACTTCCTCTTTCCTAGATTCCCTCCCACCACTTCCTCCTTCCCACCCTCCCACGTCGCCATCACTACTGAGGGGGAGAGAGAGAGAGAGAAGAGTGATGAGAATTTATTTCCACTGTATTCCAACGTTGCATTATTCAAGATGGTATAAATGAATTTTTGACGGGGACTATGGTAACAAGGCGTCATAGTGGCTAGTGCTGTGTGTGTGGGATTCTGTGGACTTAAAAAATAAATAAAAAACAAATTCGATTATTTGTCACAGTTCTTTCTCTACGTCAAAACATTAATCATGATAGATGTTAAAAGTTTTGGTGCTCCGTTTCTTTGGATAGTAAAAATCGTCTAAGTTTAACCGTTTGTTGTTTTAGAGATCTCGCCCTTTGTTCTAATTATCCTCGTCCATCCTTCATATTGATATTTAAATATATCTTTAGATCAGGTCGAGGGAATGAAGTCTTTATAATAGCTTTCCTTTGTTTCAGTTTTGGTATCTTGCCTGTTCCTTCCCTTTTGCTTTCTGAACGTGTATAATTCTCTCTCTCTCTCTCCAGCCTTCAAAGTCATACGCATTGGCCAAAATTGTATAATAATTCCTTTTTAACATATACAATTTTTCTTTAATGTTATTGTACGTCGTTGCAAATTATTATTATTATTATTATTATTATTATTATTATTATTATTATTATTATTATTATTATTACTACTACTACCACTACTACTACTACTACTACTACTACTACTACTACTGTAATTATTATTATTATTATTATTATTACTGTTACACTTTTTTAACACTTTCCCTTCTTCCTCCACAGTGAAGCCAGTGGTACAGCGTGTGAAGGCCCTAAGGCTGTCCCGCGACGACTTCGAAGTGATCAAGGTGATAGGGAGGGGTGCCTTCGGGGAGGTGTGTGTCGTTAAGCTCAAGGGCACCGACAACGTTTATGCCATGAAGATACTCAACAAGTGGGAGATGCTGAAGAGGTGAGAGAGAGAGAGAGAGAATGCTTAGAAAATTAAATGATGGATATGAGATGTGGCGTATCATTGAATTTAGAAAATGAAGGGATGAAGTGATGAGGAGTAACACTGAAAAAAATTGAGAAAATGAAATGATGAGGAAGAGATGAGGAGTATCACTGAATTGAGAAAATAAAATGAAGAAGAGCTGAGGAGTATCATTGAAAAAAGTGTAAAAAAAAAAAGAGATGAGTATCATTGAAAGTTTTTTAGTAAATGAAATGATGAAGACATGAGGAGTATTACTGAAAAAAACTAGGAAAATAATATGATGAAGAAATTAGGAGTATCATTGAATTGTGAAAATATGTGGAAGTATAACGAATGAACAGAGAAATACAAGAAAATATAATAACAAGATAGAAGAACAGAAATATCAAGTTGAAAAAAAAAGGGCATTTGCACAGCTGTATATGAGGTTTCTTTGTATTGGTTGAATGAGAGGGGGCTTTGAAGATACGAGGTAAATGGGTGAGGATGAAAGGGAAGTGATAGAGAGGGAGATAGGGAACAGGGGGTTGAGAGAGAGATTGTGAAGGGATGAAGGGAGAGGAAACATTTTCTGTATGTAATTATCCATCTTCAGGCTGTATATTTGATTGATGAAGAGCATGAAGTACTAGAATTATTATTATTATTGTCATTTGTAGCTGAATTCAAAACTTGCCACCTTTAGATGGTTATACTTACTTGAGGAGGACTTTTTGACCATGAGTTGTTAAATATTTAGAGATCATTCCTATGTTGAAAGGAATAGTCTGGTAACATCAAAAATAAAGTAAGAAAAGGTGAAGGGGTTAAGGAAGAACTAATGTAGAGATTCTTCCATGATATGAGTAGGCTACAGCTTCCCCGTGCCATTTTAGTACGAGTACCATAGTTTTCTGCAGTAGCCCCCCCCCCCCACACACACACACACATCATCTATTCTGTATTGTTTGGTAGTTTACCTAGCATTATAAACCAGGCATTTCCCAGTGAGAGTACATTCTTATGTAATATAGCATGTTTCTGCTGTGCACTGTTTTATTGTCTTTGAAATTCACAGGCTAACGTTCTGAAATAACATAGAAGCTCTAGCATGAATTACTTAAACATGAATTTTTGCCCATTTGTATACTGTTCTAGAAGTACGGTGCCTATGCCGTGCATACACTGTGCTGTATTGCTTTGTGTGATATTGTTTCATTTAATTTAAAATTTACCAAGTCTGATTCAGATGCTAGGAATTACCCTCACCAAAATTAAATCATCTAAGAATATGCAGTGGTTGTTTATGCCTACTGTATTCATGTTTATATCCACTGTCATTTCAGTGGAGTGATATATCAAAATAATAATTCTCCGTCTTAACATTTGATCGGGTTATAGTTCAAACCCCCTCAGAATCAAACTACAGCTGTGTATAACCCTAAAGATTTATATTTTTAAAATGATAGTTAACACTGCAAGTATAGCTGTAGCTTCAGTCTTTATTATTTTTGCAGTACAAGAATCAGATTTTTCATGTCTTATGAACATTCACATCGCCACTTGGGGAAGATTTGGGGGGGAACTAGGAAGACATGAAGAGGACAACAAGCATGATCATGTTTGGATGAATTTCAGTACTACGCAAATTATTGGGCAAAAATTTTGTTTGAAAAATGCTTTCATACAACCTCGGCTTTACTACTTTGCAACTTACAGAGCGGAGACAGCATGTTTTCATGAAGAGCGAGACGTTCTTGTGTTTGGAGACCGACGGTGGATCACCAACCTGCACTATGCCTTCCAGGACCACAATAATCTGGTTAGTTAATTACAAGGCTTATTTCTCCACTATGGTCTGGCTTGAGACTTACAAATCTCTTCTTCAATGAACATTGTATTCTCAGTTTTCTTTCATTAACAAGTAGCCTAACTTAGCGTTAACTTCTTGCTTTTGTAATAAGAAATTGTTATCCATAGGTCATTACAGTCATGGTATTGTTATTATAAAAAAGTAGTGTGCCCTTCAATACAAGATTTTTTTTTTTTTTTTTTTTTTTCCCCTTACTGGGTTGTTGCACTTGCTTTGTAAGTTGCTTTTGGGACAGTAATCCACCTAAGAGTCACCAGCTGTACTGGAGAATGGTGTTTTTTGGTATTTTTTCAGAATTACACCCAACTGATGGCACTGAGATTAATATAGTCTCAAGTTCTAAGCGTTTTCATTGTAATCAGTAAACATCGTTGCAAATGCTTTTTTATGTACTTTGTAAATAAGAGGTGGAGAAAGATTCTCCAGCTCCTGTTTACATCTATTGCATTTACTGGTATGTTAAATTGAACAAACTTAACACAAATATGACGTAATTTTGATAATCTGATCTATTAGTAGCTGGACAAACTCCTTCCCCTCCTTATTTCTTGAGTACAGTACTTAAAAGTATATTTGTGATGGATATGTATAGAAGAGAAATTGCTTAAAACTGCGTAAGTTAAATAGTGACTTCGTTAATTCAGTCTCCTTTCGTTGGGTGACTGCAGATACAAAGAAAATCCTGTGAATGACATTAGAGAAATAAATGTAACTAGCTCCTACCCTTTCCAGTATTACCTTCTTCTAACCTGAATCATTTCCAACATTATCGTCTGACCCCTGCCCTTTCCAACATTACCATTATTTAACCCTTATCATCTCCAACATTACAATGCATATCTCCTACCCATTCCAGCATTACCTTGGTCTAACCCCTGCTCTTGTCAGCATTACCTTTGATCTCTGCCCTTTCCTACATTAATTTGGTCTCACCCGTACCCTTTCCAGCATTGTTTCCTTTTATCCCTTGCCCTTGCCAACATCACCTTCTTCTAATCCCAGCTCTTCCCAACAGTATCTGGTGATGGATTACTACTGTGGTGGGGACTTGCTAACGCTTCTTAGCAAGTTTGAAGACCGCCTTCCCGAGGACATGGCTCGCTTCTACATCGCTGAGATGATCCTTGCTATAGGTGAGACCCAATAAGCAGTTTGGTTGATCCTTGGTGAAGTGATGGTTAGCTTTGCTGTAGATGCAGCAGGAGAGTGTGGGGTTTTTATTTCAATTCTATGAATTATTCAAGTGGCAAAAAGTATGCACTCATATGGTGCCCTCTGTATAAACATAGCTTCATTGTCTGGGTATAATATGTTCCACAAAAGAAACATATGCTGCTTTTATATCACCATTGTCTTGCAGTACAGTCAAAAACTAACAAATTCAGAATGTTTAGATTGAGCTTGGAAGAGTAACATGCTGTACTTATGCTAAATAGGTGAAGGTATGTGGCCTGGCCTTTTGAGGAATTTTTATTTACAGTATGATAAGATTTGACGCTCATTTTCAGCTTCTTAAGTTGGTCAGAAAGACTTTTGGGGGATGAGATACCAATTGATGTTATTGCCAACATACGCACAGCAGTTGCGGTTAGGTAATGATCCAGAGTTTTTATAAATATTCTTGTTAATGATATTTGGGCAGTCTGTCCTTCAGTAATTTACTGTACTAATATGCTTCTGACACTAACAGATATACCCTTACCCTCAGACTCCATACACCAACTACGATATGTGCACCGAGACATCAAGCCAGACAACGTGCTGTTGGATGCCAATGGTCACATCCGGCTGGCTGACTTTGGGTCCTGCCTCCGCTTGCAGGAAGATGGCACCGTCCAGAGCAACGTTGCTGTCGGCACCCCAGACTACATCTCTCCGGAGATACTCAGGGTGGGCTGATTCTCTGACTTGCATAGTGGCACCTGGGTTTCAGACTGTGAGGTCTGGGCTGTGAATTTCATCAGAGTCAGTGAGTGGGATCAGGAGTTTTGTCTGGGTCATAAAAATGGGGCTGAGATTATTGTGTGAGTCACTGGATGGGATTGGGAATCTTAGCTGAGTCAGGATGGGACTCCAATTATTGTCTTGAGTCAGAGGATGGGATTGGGATGCCAGTGTTAGAGTTGTGTACCTGTAAGTATAACAACTGTAGGTAAAAGAACCCCATTTACATAACTTGCTATAGTAGGTAAATAGTACTCTCAGAGCTTGACTTATCAAAGTTTCTAGTTACTGTTAATTTGATTCTAATGGAGTTTTCATCAGCATAATATTTTCTGTGATGCAGAACAGTTAGATGTTTGACTGGCCATAGGGAAAGAAAAGTAATCATTTATCTTGGAACCAACCCTGAATAACATAGTTAAGAGAAGCATACTGTACTTTGCTGAAGATACTATGATGAATAGTTTTTGAAAGTGAGGTTATATGTAATGTTAAAAGAGGAAGACTGTCATTTGCATGTGTAAAGATTGGGGCAGTGAAAATTTATGAGGAGAGAGGTGTGTTATGCATCACTGAAACATTTCCTTATTCACTGCCTGCTGGGAAATTCCATGGAAAGTAGTAGTTATGTCTAAAGTGCAGTGTACAGTATACAGTATAGTTATAGCTGGGCAGCAGTGATGGTTTGAAATTAAGATATCATTACTGGAAGGTAGACTGAACTTTGGGCTGCAGTGATGGTTTGAAACTTAGATTATCCCAGGTAGACTAAACTTAGTGGACAGCTCAAATTAAAGACAGGATCCTGTATGAGAAGATGCCTAAACTGCCTCATTCAGTAGTTTGCATGTTTTCATCAAATAATGTTGCTGCCATCTGACCATGCCCCCTCTCCCTGCCTCTTCAGGCCATGGGGGAGGCAGAGGTTTGTTGGGGGCGGGTGTCGACTGTGTCCCCACGGGCTGTAAGTTATGTTGTGTGCTAGTGTGCGATGGCTGGGTCACAGTGGCTTCAGGTTACTAGCCGCTTAGTGCCATAACACCTGAGTACAGTATTATGCCAAAAATTTATTATCTTGGTTTTTATTGGTTTGGGTTCAAGCTGGCTGGACTGAGGCTAGTATTTGATATTCATAACTCATATTGTGTTACAGTTTTTAAAAAATATGAGCAGAACAAGCCCTCAAAAAAAAAAAAAAAAAAAAAAAAAAAAAAAAAAATGTACAGTAATACTCCATAGTATACTGTATTTTTCTTTTTACTTAACCATGTTAGTTTGATAATACTTCCAGTGTTTCTTTATATCAAATAACATAGCTTATTTTGTGTTGAATTCATGTTACTACCATTTAGTGTGTGTAATCCATATATTGATGGGATGTATTATTGCTTAAGCTCAGTACTGGGAGACTGGCCAGCTGAGTGTGTGTTTGTGTGTGGAGGTGGCCTCATTGCTACAGCTACTTGGACTCATGTGGAAGTGGCAGGGCAGGCCAGGCAGGGAAATTAAGGAGATAAAGCTTAGTGCTGGAAGAAGTATGATGATTAGGAAATTCATCATTTAAAATGCATCTTTATCACTGAAACTTAGTTTCAGTCATTATCATAATTTTGTCATATCCAGATACTGTGTGGTTAGTTATCAGTAAATATACAACTACTGTGTGTTACAAAGTCCTCTTGTTGAGTATTCCTTTGTTTCAGAGTCCTTACTGCTCTGTATTTCTAGGACTTTTGCTGTGCTTTCTATCTTTTATTTCATCTTCAAAGATATTGTGACCCAAACTACTTTTACCTCCAGCACTTGCTGTTTTTCCATTTTCCAGTTTGCTGTTGTTCTGACTAACTCTTCTTTGTATCATTGTGTTTCCTGTACAAGGATCTTC
This sequence comes from Coenobita brevimanus, assembly GCF_032717465.1. NCBI lineage: Eukaryota > Metazoa > Arthropoda > Malacostraca > Decapoda > Coenobitidae > Coenobita > Coenobita brevimanus. The sequence continues at coordinate 27,521,325 of NC_137060.1, read as the reverse complement.
TTGCCTTGCTTTATTTATATTCAGAATTGTAGAATATATTTATTGTATCTGTCCTTGATAGGTTTAATGTTAATATATTTAGCATGATGTGTTTTGGTTGTATAAGTTAGTTATGTCAGTGTTTCATTGCAACTAATGCTCTGTTATTAGCCATTGATGTTAGGAATTGTTCATTACCAAGATGCATGATCAAGATAAATTATTGTCATCTGTACTTTAGTGTGCTTCATTTATTGTTTCCCATAGTGTTTATATTGTTACCACATTGTTTACATAATTCACAAAAATATTAATCTGCTTACACTTTTCCTTTAGTTATGATTTCTCATTCTAAGTGATTTAAGAAGAAAATATAAAAGATCCATCCACACATTTAGACACTGGTCCCAGATAGAATTAACAGATTGCCCAACCCTTCAATGATTCTACAGTATTCATTAGATTTTCTAAAGCACATTAGTATTATCTCTTCCCATTCTCATCCTGTATCTTCCTCTTCTTAATATTCCAAACATCAGTGATTCACTTATTATTCCAAACATAAGTGATTCTCTAGCCAATCACTTATCATGTTAAAACCAATTTCCTTTAGCCAAACCAACTGTCATTTTTAGAAAATACTTTTATTGGCAGGTAGAGTTTTGCATACTACTGTACTTTATGACTAATATATTCCCAGCTCTATTACCCAGTTGTCCTTGGCTGTCCTTTAAACTACTCTCTGATACGTGGACAGGCAATGGAGGATGGTCAGGGGCGGTATGGGCGGGAGTGTGACTGGTGGTCATTGGGGGTGTGTATGTACGAGATGTTGTTTGGAGAGACGCCCTTCTATGCAGAGTCGTTGGTTGAGACATATGGCAAAATCATGAACCACAAGGTGAGATGTGTATATTCAGGAGAGATATGAGTAAAGGAGGTAGCTGTAGTTTTAATATGAGATACAGTAGTCTCTTTATTTTACTGACTTATATTTGTAGTTGTCAAGGGAAGAATACATATTGTACACACCCTTGTCACAGTTTTTATCTAATACTGAACATTTTATTTATATATATATGCTTCATGATAATATACTCTCTTTCAGAACTGCTTTGACTTTCCAACTGACCTTGGCTATGATGTGAGTGAGGAAGCTAAAGAGCTGATGCGACAACTCATATGTTCTTCAGAGTTCAGGCTCGGCAAAAATGGCATCAATGACTTTAAGGTTAGGGCATAATGACTTAAGTTTTAGGATTATGGGAAATTACCGAGGAGAGGTAGGTGGGGGCGCTCATCACCCACTCAATTTATGTAGTGCTGCTCTCGGGTGACTGCCCTCTCCTCTCATCCTTCCTTCCTTCCTCTTCTGTCTTTTCTTCCTTGATTCTTTCCTCTTCCTTCTGCCTGCAGGTGACTTTACACTCCCTCTTCTGTCTTCCTTTCCTTCATTCTTTCCTCTTTCTTCTGCCTATTGGTGACTCTACATGAGTGACAAGCCAAATGGTTTCCTGTACACCAGGAATTTACTATGCTGGGTGGTAACCATATAACCAAATTACAATCACTACTCATTTTACATTGATTCGGTATACAATAATTCAGTACAACGATAATAGAAAAGTTCCACCCCAAAATCCGATTTACGATAAATTTCCCACTATGACGATATTGCTATCGGAAAATTTTGTACAAAGCACCAGGCACACGCAAGGTGACCGTCGCTTGTCTCAGGCAAGATGGCAGCCCCAGTGTGCAGAGCATTTTTGGTTCAGTTGCGGTCCCGCCACCCCTTCAAAGCCCTGTCTTTTCCACTCGTTCACGTGTGCCCCCCAGCTATCGTCACCTCTCAGCCAAGCATCGTGCTACTCTAGGCCTATACATCGTGTAGCACCAGGCCAACATTGCGCAAGTGTGTTTGTTGTGTTGTTGCAGTGATTTACTGTATGTGAATAACGCTGCCTGTATTGGTGTGATAGTGTTTGTTTTGGTCTTGGAGACAACTTGGACTGACACAGGAAGTAATTAAGGTGGATTGTCATTTTTGTTTCAGTCTTGGGTAGGTGACTTAGGGAAGTTGAGTTGACATAACCCCCCATTTATAATGAGTTTCAATCTCCCAATTTACGATAAAATCGTTATACATTAAGGTATGACCTGACGTAACTCCCTCGTAAAATGAGTAGTGACTGTATGGCACTTGGTTGTTTAGTGGGTAATTAAGGCACTCCAATTGGATTGAGCTAGTGCAGATTTCTATCCAAGGAGTGGTTGGGGTTTTTTGCCCACATAATGCCACTCAGGGATGTGTGAGGCTGGTCACTCTCATTTTAAATGCCGGGACCAGCTTGCCTAGCCCCGGGCTTCTACGTTCCTCATGGGGCAAAACAGGATTAGATGATGATGATGATAACTTTTGAAAGCCTGACAGCAATGAATGTACAGTATTTTAATGCTGATTTATTATGACATGCCACACAACAGTTTCCAACTAAAAGTGACTCAGAATTCAATGAGATATTGTATCTTTGTAAGACACCACTCATTCTTCTGTATTTAGTGCAGTAGCTTTTGATTAAAGCACATCCAGAAATCGACACAGAGGTGAATGTACAGTAGTTTAAGTCTCCGATAAAGGCAACCTGGTTGGGTGCATTTTTCTCAGTAGTATGGTGGAAATATAATTGTTAAACAGAGTATGGTAGCATTTTTCACTGTTTTTAGTAATATTATATTTGAGTTCTGGAAGTAGTTGAGGCAGACTTTTCTCTTTGTATTCATGCTGTATTATTATTATTATTATTATTATTATTATTATTACTATTATTATTATTAATTATTATTATTGTTATCATCATCATCTTTCTTTCCTTCATTCTTTCCTCTTCCTTCTGCCAATGGGTAACTCTACACTGAGTGACAAGCCAAATGGTTTCCTGTACACCAGGAAATCATTTACTACACTGGGTGGTAACCATAATTATAACCAAATTATGGCACCTGGTGGTTAGTGGATAATTAAGGTGCCCCAATCAGATTGAACCTGTGTATGTTTATATCCAAGGAGTGGTTAGAGTTTATTACTTACATAACGCCTCTCATGGATGAGTGAGGCTGGTCACTCTCATCTTAAATGTCAGGACCAACTTGCCTAGCCCTGAGTTCCTATGCTCCTTACGGTGCGACATAGGATTGGATGATGGGTGAATGAATTATTATTATTATTATCATCATCATCATCATCATCATCATCATCATCATCGTTCATCCACCCATCTGTCTTATTATTATTTTCATTACTAATACTACTACTACTGCTGCTATTATTATAGTTGTTGTTTTTCTCGTTTTCATTGTAGAATCATCCCTGGTTTACGGGTGTGGACTGGTCAACCTTACGAGACAGCACTGCTCCTTACATCCCCGAAGTTTCAAGCCCCACTGACACCAGTAATTTTGACGTGGATGATTCTGAAACGCGTAGTCAGGATGTTTGTCCCCCTCCTGCCAATGCAGCATTCAGTGCCCTCCACTTGCCCTTTATTGGGTTTTCATTTACACAGGGCAGGTAAGAGGGGCCAAGACAAATGAGTACTTGCAGTGAAGATTTGTTTATCAGTTGCTTTATTATAACACTATAAATTAGAAATGCAGCCACATTGACTTGTGGTTACTGCATTCATTTTCTGATATGCTAACGTCCTTTATGTGGGGTCATAAATGCAAATGGTGGCAGACATTTGAAGTGGGTGCTAGTAGTATTACCTTTTATATATATTGTACAAAGACAGTTAACAAGCATTCACACTTTGTCAGTTCATGCTTATAACTTGTATGCAGACTCATGACACACAGAGATAAGTTACTGTACTGTGACACTTCAGCTTTCACCTGAACTTTTTTCCCAAAATAGAAATCCTCTCTTGATTTGCACTGGCCAGCATGAGGATGGGTTAATTCTGCCTGTCACTCTCCCTCCAGGTCATACAAAATGATAAAAATATAGAATGGGAAAGTTAAGTACTGTAGATCCTTCATTTGTGTGCCATTTGGTAGCACAAAACAATTCACACAGCAGCATAAACATCTACCCTAATCTCATTTATATGGTTTTAATTCCATTTACCCAGAAAAATTGCTAACATTCCTTTCTTTCATAACAACATTCAAATACTCACCAAGACAAGTTTCTGATGAATCTGGGGGAATATTTAGATATTCCTGATGATATGAATTTTAATTGTTTGCTGTCATAGTGTCACCTGTTTTTTAGTACAGAAAAATTGCTGACTAACTTTTTATTTCTTCATAACAACATTCAAAATACTCACCAAGTCAGGTCTCTGATGAATCTGGGGAAGTGAATTTACATATTCCTGATGATATGAAATTTAATGTGTTCACTGTCATAGTGTCACCAGTTTTTTTAGTACTAATAGCTCAAATAAAATTCAGTTGACAAAGCTGTTACATAATAATCATCAAATTGTTCAAAGAATCTAGTACCAGTAACTGTATGAAAAATTTTTCTTTACCTCACAGCCACATCAGCGATAAGGGTTGCCTGTTGACGCTCTCTGTAACTGCCTCGGTGACAGTTGGTCCGCCTCCAGATGTAGCCGGCTATGAACGACGCATTCAGACCTTAGAGTCGGAGAACAAGGAGCTGGCCAGACGAGTGGACCGACCAGATGGAGGAATAGAGGCCAGCAAAGCAGTTGAGGATGGAAAAAAATTGACAGAGCAGGTTCAAGCCCTTAACAAACAAAATCAAGGTGTGCGTTTGAGTCGTGTTCCCTTGGGGTTAGGAAAGTCTGTAGCACATCTTCTTAAGTGACTTCTTTTGGCCCTTGCATATTAATATTCTGTCATGTATTATTTGTAGCCTCTTTAATGTAATGTGTGCAGAAGTAGCAGATAAGGAAGAGGTGCTGGTGAATGTCATAAACTGGTGAGTATAGTCTTGGGAGAGGCTGTGACATATAAATCAGAATGGTGTTTTGAAAATAGCTTATATAAGTTAAATCTGATTCCTGATTCTTGATTCATGAGAACAGATTGGAGTAACTTTAATATTTACAAATATATAATGTAATTCTCTTCTACTCTTTATTCGTCTTAACCCCATCCATACAGTGGCATTTTTTATTTTAATTCTTCTAATTTCCAGGCAATTTTAGTTAGCATTGGGATGACCTTTGTAGTGAAGTAATTAGGAGACAGTCTGTTAACCCATTCACTGTGATGTGTTTTATATTGCCACCACCAGATGGTTTCCTTCAGAGTAGGAGAGAGATTGTATAGTGAAAAGTTGAAGCTGTACTAAGCTGCATGTAAGATACTAATATGGAGTCTCCCGACAGATCTATTGTATGAGGTAAACTGCTTGAAGAGAAGGTTAGGTGAGAGAGACAGTGAAGTAGATACGAAGTCCAAGGAACTGGATCGCCAACTGAAGTCAGTAGTGCAGGAAAAGGAAACTTTAGGAAGAGTAAGTCAAACTTGATATATTGAGTTATTTCAATTTTTTCATTGCGTATACGATATGATTTATTTATACTGCTCGGCAGGGACTCAGTTGTACTGTATTGAATATGGGATTTTTTTTTTTTTCTTTTATGCAAGGAAGAAAGAACCAAAGGTTAGAAGCCCACAAATTATTCCCTCCAGGAAAAAAAAAAAAATTATAATAGCCAAATTCAAGAGCTGTTCATTTTGAGATGCCTGGACACACTGCTTCAAAGTGTCTGATAATTGAGGTTGCAAAGAAGGCAGTAGCTTAACCCCTTCACGCCAGGGGTTTTCCGATGTCACGCACTCCTCCCTACGTGGGATTTCTGTGATTTTGAAAAAATACCCTTCAGACCCTAATATCTACCAAACTATGACAGCTAGAGAAAAAATTAAACATACATAAGACCTAGCAACTCTTCCTCTTTCAAATGAAAGTATCCCCACGTCTCAAGTTCAAGGGGTGGCGGAAAGACGCTTGCTGCTATACATGCCAACCGGCGTTGCTCCGCGCCCAAAATCGTGATGGCTATACACGTCAGCCGGTGCATAGGGATTAAAGTAGATAAAGTTGATATGGGGCTGAAAAAGAGTGAAGACATATTGTAGTGGGAGATAGATTATGATGATGATGATGATGAGCAAAGGTTGACAAGGTCCCTTATTCTGATTGATTAAGAAAGCCCCATAACACCTCTTGCTAAGCCATCCATTTTGCCTAGTATACCTGTCGTCCTCTTGTGTGTTGCTAATGTTATTCCCATATTCCCATACTCTGCATAAATGGCGTGCAGAATTATGTTAACCAACCATATCCAGAAATTAATCGCCAAGGATGAGAAGCTAGGGAGCTTCCTTAACTGGCAAGAATATGGGCTTAGAAGTGAAATGAAGAGAGCAAAGGAGCTGGGACACTGGTAATTTCATATACTGGTGAGTTTTCAGGACAGAGGTGAGTGGTAGTTAGTAATCACTTCTTTTTATTATAGTTTGGGTGAATATACAGGCTTGTTACTGGAGATACTATATTACTGGATTATCCCATGTACACCATACGCTTTTTAACACTGAATATAAGGGAGAGTGAATTCTGCACTACTCACATTTTCCCTGCTTACCATAAAAGGCAGTGATAAGATTAATTATGGAGGTTGGGAGGTCTCCCCCTTTTTAATGCATATGGTGTAGCAGTGCCACTGCGTAACGTTTGTGTTCGCAAGCAACTTTGCACTACCAGTAAAATGCGCTTTGTGATCACGTGACGAGTGAGCGAGTGCCATGTTATCACAATTTCCCTCTGTTGAAATTATAGGCGGAATCTCCGATATTTAATTGCTGGAGTTGTTGCCAAAAAAACAGTGTGACAACGGAAAATATTTTAAAAATTGATTTCGTAATTGAGGCGTTCACCAATGAAAGCCAAACACTCCCTTGGAAAACTCGAGACTCCAAGGGGTTCCTATGCCTTGATGGGTGAGTTTTTAGTTAATAGCAATATTTATTGAATGAATGTATCACATGCAGGAAGAATTTCAGCGCCACTTCACATACAGTAGGAAATAAGTCATTAGCTGGGTCAGACTGGATCGCTCATTTCCAAGCTTAACTGAGAGTAAACGTCGTTTGTTTGCTCGTAGTCAGTAGCACAAGTTGTGTCACCTCTCCTGCTTTCTTGTTCACCCCATGGCCCTTGATAGTTGTTATGGTGAATCTGCAGGAACTAACACTGATGATTTAATATAGCCACAGATTAATCATCAGTGTAGGTTGCTTTGGACTCATCAGACTGATTTTCAAGGTCCATGGGGAGGTAAACAGAGAGCTGACAGGATTTTTGCATCAGATTATACAGTACTTCTTCATGGAACTGTAGGAGGGGAAGAGATTTTACCTGGGGCCTTTCTTTTATCAATTTGTGACCTAGTTGAGATCATTAGGATCCCAGTTTGAAATCTTCCTTTTAATGTGGGTATGGAAACTTAGATTAGGATGATGATGAGGAAATTAAAATAATTTTAACTTGCATTTTGCTTTCTTTTCCTCAGGAAATGGCTGACATGCAGGAGAGATTAACATTACAAACAAAGGAGTTACAAGATGCACTATCACAGAGAAAGCTGGCAATGTCAGAATATAGTGAAGTGTCTGATAAGTAAGTTTAGGGCTACTGCTGGTTGTAGTGAAGTTAAATTAATTTAAGTTAGGGTTAATTGTTCATTTTCTTATTCATTCTGATGTTATATGTGTTTGGTGAAGAAGTACATGCTTCAGTTGACCCCCCCCCTTTTTTTTTTTTTTTTAAGGAAAAACTTTCTGATTTAGAGGAGTTAGATGTAGCCAAGTCAACTTGTAAATTAAAGTTGGAAGAAAGGGGGGGGGCATTGGATTAGAATCATTAGATGATGGATGGATGAATGACTGATGCTGTATTGTCAGTAAGTAGACTGAAGGAAATGTACTGTAGATCAATGGAGTTCCCCCCCCCCCCACAAAATCACCCCATGTCATTCAGTCAGCTGTCATACAGTACCTGCCAGAACTTTTATCAAACACAAAATAATGATGAATCTTAAAACCCACTCTGCAGGTTAACCGAATTACGGAACCAGAAGCAGAAGTTGTCACGGCAGGTTCGGGACAAAGAGGAGGAACTCGAGACAGCCATGCAAAAGATAGATTCTCTCAGGCAAGACCTTAGAAGGGCGGAAAAACTTAGGCGTGAACTTGAGGTACGCTCTTTTATTTTATTTATTTGGGCGTTTCTACACTCCCTCTTCTGTCTTTCTTTCCTTCATGCTCTCCTATTCCTTCTTCCTATGGGTGACTGTACACTGAGTGGCAAGCCAAATGGTTTCCTGTATACCAGGAAACCATGTACTATGCTGAGTGGTAACCATGTAAACAAATAGTGGCGCCTGGTGGTTTAGTGGTTAATTAAGGCGCTCCTATCAGAGTGAGCCTATGCAGGTTTATAACCAAGGGGTGGTTGGGTTTTATTGCTCACGCAGTGCCATTCGAGATGAGTGAGGCTGGTCACTCTCATCTTAAATGTCAGGACCAACTTGCCTTGCCCCTGGCTTCTATACTCCTCACAGGGCAGCACAGGATTAGATGATGATGATGATGATTTATTTTTTACTTTTTTTTTTTTTTAATGAGAATAAAGTGTGTAAGAAATGGCAGGAAAGAAAATAAAGAAGATGCAGAAAAGACAGCATTTATAAAGATGGATGTGAGATATGCTGTAGGAGTTAAACTGAGGAGAGATAAGAGGTTTGAAAGTAGGAGTTAATCTGAGTAGGCAGAAGAGCTGGAAACTGAACTATACATACTTCTATATGCCTGAGTGAGAAGTTTGAGTTTAAAGCTATTGTAGAATGGATTTTATAAATATTTTCAAGACCTGAAGCATCAAGATTTTTTAATGTGAAAGGGAAAAAAAGTAACTTAAGATACTGTATATAATTGTTGTATATAATTCCCAACCAGACGTAATCATGAGTGTAACTGTAATGTTTTGAACTATTTGGTTTCTCTTTGCTAATTTTCATTCATGTAGATTGGGTTACCCATCTACCCAGCACCCTAAATAAAAGCAGTCTCATACCTCCTGCAATGCAGAAGAGGCAGATTTTATTCCTGGGACTCTAGTTCTCTGCTGATTCATATATCCAGTGAGATCATTATTGACTCTTGTCTGGATCTCACCACCTCCATGTCTGTCTATCTATATATTTATTGCCAGATGCCTTAATTGTGTAAGGGATGCCCACAAACAATTCGTCTCCAAGACGCCCCGTCCCCTGCCATTTCACTGCCCTGCTCCCAGCTCCCCCCCCCCCTTCTCTCTCATATAACTCTCCACTCCATCCCTCCATCTCATCCTTGGCCACCACCTCACATACGCTCTTTTCGTCAGTCTCTTGCTCTCCATCCTCTCCACGTGGCCAATCCACCTCAATGTGTTTCTCCTAACACTTCATCTGTCTATCTATCTATCTATTGCCAGACGCCTCAATCCCGTTTGGGGTGGCCACAAACAAATCGCCTCCAAGTCGCCCTGTCCCCCGCCATTTCACTGCCCTGCTTCCAACTCACACCCCCCCTCTCTCATATACCTCTCCACCCCATCCCTCCATCTCATCCTCGGCCTCCCCCTCACTCTTCCCCCCTCCACCTCACTCACATACACTCTCTTTGTCAGTCTTTCACCCTCCATCCTCTCGACATGGCCAAACCACCTCAGTGTGTTCCTCATAACACTTCCTATCACATCCACATCCACACCACAACGCTCCTTTATATCCTCATTCGTCAGCCTGTCTCTCCATGTGACTCCACAGGCTCCTCTTAAATAACTCATTTCCACTGCTCTCACTCTTGACTTGTGTCCTTCCAACAATGTCCAAGCTTCACTTCCGTACATTAGAGTTGGTATCACAATACTGTCATGTAGTAACTTTTTCACTTCCATGCTCACTTCCCTGTTTCTTATCACTGCTTTCAAGGAACCAGCAACCTTTCTTCCCTGCTGTACCCTTTCAAGCACTTCACCCTCCACACCTCCATCCTTACTCATCACACTACCCAAATACTTAAACGTACTCACATTTTCCAATTCCTCACCATCCAACCTCGCTGTACATTCACTGACTTCACCTCTCTCAAAGACCATCACTTTACTCTTCCCTACATTCACCTTTAGGTTCCGTTTCTTACACACTCTCTCAAACTCATCCACCAAGCCTTGCAGCTCCCCTTCGTCTTCACTCAACAACACAGTATCATCTGCAAACAACAGTACAGGGAGTTTCCAAACACTATCCTCTCTCACCAGGGCCACTCCAACATCCACTACCCTACCTTGTACCTCTTTTATTACCCCATCCATGTACAGATTGAACAACCATGGAGACATGACACATCCCTGTTTCAAACCAACTTTCAAAGAGAAAAATTCACTTAGTTCACCATCCACACGCACTGCAGCCTTCGCACCATCGTACATACTCTTCACAGCATTCAGCAACTTCCCATCTACTCCATATATTCTTAACACTTTCCACAATCCTTGTCTATCCACCCTGTCATATGCTTTCTCCAAATCCATGAAAGCTGCATACAACTTCTTTCCCTTCTCTAGAAACTTTTCCACTAAAGATCTAAGAATGAATATCTGATCTACACAACCTCTTCCCTTCCTAAAGCCTCCGTGTTCTTCTCCAACTAATTTATCTGTTCTTTCTCTAACTCTGTCTATAAGTATCCTACCATACACTTTTCCTATTATACTAAGAAGACAAATGCCCCTATGATTACCACACACTTCTTTTTCCCCTTTCCTTTGTACAAGGGAATAATTATACCTGACTTCCAATCCTCCGGGACTCTACCTTCCTCCCAGGCCGATCTGCACATCTTCCACATCCATTCTACTACTATCTCTCCCCCATGCTTCAGCATTTCACCACACACTCCATCAATTCCTGGTGCTTTCCCCGATTTAACTTTCTTCATTGCTTTCACAACTTCTATCCTACTGATTTCTTCCTGTCTTCTCACCTCCCTCCTTCTCCCAGCCATTCCCCAGCCACTTATACTCTCATTACTTCCATCCTCTACGTTCAACAATTCTTTAAAGTGTTCTCTCCATCTGCTCACTATTTCTCCCTTCTCCACTAGTGATCTACCATTTTTATCTTTCACTCCCCTGCTAACTTAACTTCCACCCTGTCTTACTCTTTTCACTTCTCTCCAGAACATTTTCTTACAGTCCCTCCACTTTACACTCAAATTCCTTCCAAATTCCTCATCCACTCTCTTCTTACTCTCTCTTACTAATCTTTTCACCTCTCTCTTCCTTTCCACATATAACTCTCTTTTCCGCCTCTCAACTTCTTCCACGCCCCTATTTCTCATCCATTCATTGTATGCTTTCTTCTTTTGTGCCACAGCCTGTTTCACCTCTTCAGTCCACCACGCTGTTCCTTGCACCCCCCTCCGTCTTCTCTTCCTTCCACACACCACATCACATGCTGCACATATTTCTTCTGTAAATATCTTACACACACCTTCCACGTCTCCCATCTGCTCCAATTTATATTTGCCCAATCGTTCCTCCACTTCTCTCTTATACTCTGCCTTTTTCTCATCCTCTTGTAACCTTTCAACTCTCCTTGCAACTACTCCTTCCTCTCGTCCACTTCGTATCACATCAATATTCATACCACAACACTACTTCAGTTCCTCATTTGTCAGTCTGTCTCTCCATGTGACTCCACATGCTTCTCTCAAATAACTCATTTCCACTGCTTTCACTCTTGACTTGTGTCCCTCCAACAAGGTCTAAGCTTCACTTCCATACGTTAGAGTTGGTATCACAATACTGTCATGTAGTAACTTTTTCCCTTCCATGCTCACTTCCATTTCTCATCACTGCTTTCAAAGAACCAGCAACCTTTCTTCCTTGTTGTACCCTTTCATGCACGTCACCCTCTAAACTTCCATCCTTGCTCATCACATTACCGAAGTACAGTAACTTCTCAAATAACGCGAGGGTTATGTTCCTGGAGAGGTCACATTATCTAAAAACGCGTTATTTAAACATAATTTTCCCATAAGAAACTATGGTAATATTGGGGGTCACGTTTCTGTACTCTGGGAAAGTCTACCCATTTGGGAAGTTGTGCTACTCTAAACTTAAAAGCAACAATATTAATTTGAAAGAAAATCCACATAAAAAACAAAAACAGTATATTTGAGGAGAAGTAAACAACATTTGAGCCCTAGTTGGGCTGAAGTGTTGTTTACTTTTCCCCAAATACATACAGTACTTTTTTCATTTTTTACATTGATTTTCTGTTTTCACGGCGTTGTGAAAGTTTTTCAGCATTATTAATGCATTAGTAGGTCATAGAAACAATACAGTAAAAGCAACATTTTCATTACGGTAAGTAGGTCACAAACAATAACAACACACAGCATCACTTCATCTATGCATTACTTGTCATCTGCTGCTGTCCCTCCTCACCCTGCTTCCCCACCTCCAGCCCTCCCCCCCCTCCCGCTGTTCCCCCTCCTCGCTTTGCTGTCCTGATGTGTAAACACTTAATTTACCATAATGAAACAGATACAGTATATACTGTATATACTGTATTTTTTTTCAACTGAATAAATTAAACCATCCCCGAGACGGTCTGTTAGCTTAGGACTGTCCAAGGTGCACGCGACTAATTTGAAAATATCACGTACGTGTGAAATCGCGTTAAATCGAGAAACCCATGTTAGTTAAACACATCTCCTTAAATAAATGCTCGTGTTAAAACGAAAATGCTCTGTTTAAACTTGTGTTAGTTAAGAGGCAACTGTACTTAAATGCGCTCACATTTTCCATTTCCTTCTCATCTACCCTCACTGTACATTCAGTGACTTCATTTCTCTGGACAACCATAACTTTACTCTTCCCTACAGTCACCTTTTGATTTCGTTTCTTTCACACTCTCCCGAACTCATTCACCAAGCCTTGCAACTCCCCTTCGCCTTCACTTAACAACACAGTATCATTTGCAAACAACAGTCCAGGGAGTATCCACACACTGCCCTGTCTCATTAGGGCTGCTTCAACATGCACTTCCCTACCTTGTATCTCTTTTATAAACCCCATGTCAGATCTGGAAAATTGTGCATGGATGGAAGTGAGAACTTCTGTGATAATTTGAGGGCTATACTAAAAGCAAAGAATGTTGCACTGCAGTATATTCAATCATAACTTTGTGTTGTAGTATATTGATTGTCAGGTATATAAATCACACCTATGTTCTGTATGTCCATTGTATTTTTGTAGTTGTAGATTAATGCTGGTAACATTGGCCATTAGCAGAAACAGAGTCACCATTCCTAGAGGAAAGCAGTGAAAGATGTTTGAAAAGCAGATAGTTGATGTTAGCAGTGTGCAAAGATGGATGAAGAAAATTGCCAATGGGCAATAAGCATAGAGCACAAACCACAGAGCAGGAGACTGTCAGCTTTAGTCACTGAGAACAGCTGAGAAAGAGTGGATATGATTGTATAGTCAGGGTGCCTAACCACCAGGAGATTACTATTACCAGCATTGTTTTCACACTTGTAGGATCAGTTGTCAGAGAATTAGATCAAATGGATTCCTTATCACAGCCTTTACAGTAGCTAGTTTGAAAGGCAGAAGGGTGGAAGTGTGCACAGGCTAATATCAAAGTTGTTTTGAAGTGAATGAACAGACAGTGCTTGCCTTAGTTATTCCAAACTGAATTCCAACCTTGGTGCAGAAGTAACACATGATCATCATATGTAGAGGGAGATTATTTTGAAGAGCAGTTTTGTGTGGAGTAATAGGTGATATGTATGGTTGTTAGTGTTGAATTTTTATCTTTTTAATAATGAAGTTAATAACCAGTAGACATGACTTTTGGATAAGGCGCAAAAGGTTTCAAGCATATAATAATTGTTCTAATGATCTTCAGGGCCGATCAGATGAGGCAGAGGCTGAGGCGAGCAAGGAACGAAAGTTACGTGAGAGATCAGAAGAGTACACACGGAGCATTGAGGGTGAACTTGAGAAGATGCAGCAGCAGCGAGGGGTGTCACCATCAACGCTTCAGGGCCGAGCAGGAGCTACTGTGTTGAACTCTGTTGATGCTGTCCAGGAAGTCAATAGGTCAGGAGCAAGCAGTTTGCTGATGTTATAAAATAAGCTTTATTTGTGTTACATCTTAATTGTCCCTTTTTTTTTTTCTTTTTTTTTTTTTTTAAGGGCTCCCCAGAACTTGCTTCTGGTCTTGCCAAGTTATTCAGACTATGCATACATATTTCTTCATTTCCTAATTCTTAGAAAGAAGCCAACATCCACACCCAATTCCAAAGAAAGGAAGTTCATCTGACCCCTCTGATTACAGACCAATAGCTATCACATCTTCTCATGGTAAAGTATTTGAAATCGTAATGAAAAGCTCATAGTTAAACATCTTGAATCCAATAACTTAATTATTGATAGGCAGTATGGTTTTTGCCATGAAAGATTCACCATTGATACACCTAATCTCCTGAGTCACACTATCCATCAGTCAATTGACCAACAAGGAGAAACTCATGCAGTAGCCCTTGATATTTCGAAAGCTTTTGACAGAGTGTGGCACCATTCTCTGCCATCCAAACTCCCTTGTTATGGACTAACGTTTTTTGTTCCTCTGATTTCCTCATATCTCAGTGACAGAAAGATAAGAGTGGGTGATGTATATTCGAGTTTCCACTCAGTTATGGTAACTCCAGCATGCTGCAAGGATCAGTTCTGGCTCCAGCGCTATTCCAAATTCATATTAATGATTTCTTATCTGTCATCCATAATCCCAAGTCAACACTTCACAGTTCATTCACACGTAAACACCCATTCATAAGGTTTAATATCTCTACCTCACAACTCAGTACAGCCATATCCATAAATCAAGACTCATCTAGGATCGCTGAATGGGGACAAAATAACCTTATCTTGTTTAATACTGGTAAAACCAAATATATACAATTTACTAATAGGCAGATATTTCCAGATTCCTTTATTACCTTCAATGCTACTAATATTCCTGTCTCCATAAATATTGACATTGTTGATGTTTCACTTAACAGTGACCTCAGCTCGGCCTCTCATGTCAGATCACTTGTAAAACCACCTCAAAGAACTTGGATTATTGTACAGAGTTTGTAGCTTTTTCACTGACGAGCGGTTGCTATAGTTTATAAGAGTCATGTGCGCTCTCAGCTGGAATATTGCCCACCCTTGTGGAGTGGATGTGAGGAGGTTGCACTAAAGCAGCTAGACAAAATTCAGAACAAAGCTGTTGGAATTATTAATAACCCTGCTATTACAGATAAACTACCTCCCCTACAGGTAAAAAAGGAATGTTGCATCCCTTGCATTATTTACAGAAACTTTTACGGCAAATGCTCAGACGAAGTTGCATCCATTGTGCCATCTCTCCATGCATTCCCTTTTACTACACAGGCATCTGGTAGTGCTCATGAGTGAAATGTCACACTGCCATATCACAGAACTTCTGCCGATCGGAAATCTTTTATTCCCTGAATTGCATCTCTTTGGAACTCGCTTCCCCAGAGTTGTTTCCCCCTAAACTTCAACCTACTGCTGTTCAGATCCAACTGTTACAGATTTTTTTATGAATGGAGGATGCCAGTAATCTGGTATATGGATTATTTGTTTATTCATTTGTTTTTCTTTCCTCTGTTCTGTTAAAAGATATATATATATATATATATATATATATATATATATATATATATATATATATATATATATATATATACAGTATATGGAGCCTCTGTGGTGCAGTGGTAAAGTGTGTGTATTCGTACACTGAAGAATGAGGGTTCACACCCCGCCAGGGTAATAAATTTGAGAGTGTTCTTCAGGCCGTGTACTGCATTGGCGGACACAAGGGGTGCTGTGGTTGATCCAGTGTCACATACCATAAAGTATGCTTGCACCCAGTCAGTACTATAAAGTATGCTTGCACCCAGTCGGTTTGCGCAGGCCGATTACACTTGGTTCACAGACTACACACAACATCCAAAGCCACCCCAACACTACAGTTACACTTACAAGCACTTCTCACCCTACATACAACTTCTACTTGACACCCTAAGCCACTTGGTAGAGATACATTGGCTGTATCGTCCTCACTTCAGTCGGGTTAGGCCAGTCCTGCAGTGGACACTCAAATGGCTGATGAGATGAGATGAGAGAGAGAGAGATATACTGTATATATATATATATATTGTATGGAGCCTCTGTGGTACAGTGGTAGAATGTGCATTTCTTACACGGGTGAGCCAGGGTTCGCGCCCTGCCAGGGTAATAAACTTTGGTAGTGTACTGCATTGGCGGACACAAGGGGTGCTTTGGTTGAACCAGTGTTGCTTACTACAAAGTATGCTTGCACCCAGTCGGCTTGCGTGGGCCGATTAAATTTGGTTCACAGACTACACATACGGCCAAAGCCACTCCAACACTACAATTACACTTACAAGCATTTCTCACCCTACGTGCACTCCCTACCAGACAGCCTAAGCCACTTGGTAGAGATACATTGGCTGTATCATCCCAACTTTGGTCGGGATAGGCTGGTCCTGCGGTGGATACTCAAACGGCTGATGATGATGATGATCCATCCATCTATCTATCTATTGCCAGACGCCTCAATCCCGTTTGGGGTGGCCACAAACAAATCGCCTCCATGTCACCCTGTCCCCTGCCATTTTACTGCCCTGCTCCCATCTCACATCCCCCCTCTCTCATATACCTCTCCACCCCATCCCTCCATCTCATCCTCGGCCTCCCCCTCCCTCTTGATGATGATGTTGATATATATTATACTGTTGGTATTGTACAGGATATCAGTGGATTTGGCCTTTGGAGCTTGTTTTATGGAAATGTTTTACTTTCATTATGGTATTAGTAAAGCATTTAACCCTATAAGTCTGGGGACAGCTTGTTTTTATATTCTGCTCATGACAGGTGAGTGTTTTATTCAGCTAAGGAAAGACCTCTCTGGCCCATAGAGGTCAGACATAATATTATTAAATCCATCAGCCCATGATTGTGTTTTACTTTATGATGACAAGGCCAAATGCCTTTATTTATGTGAGGAAAGACCTTCTTGGACTATAGGAGTTAAATATATGAATGTTACAGTTTTTAAATGTTTATTACCTTGCAGTTCTAGGATAAGTAATAATAACCCTAGTTCTGTAAAGACACTGGTGGTCTTGTAGTTCATTACTAGTTGGAATGATGGCCTTGCCTTCAGTGTATGACTTTGAAACCTCCATTAGGACATAGACTTGTGATCTTAACTTGCATGACCTAGACTGTAGTAGCTTAGCCCAGGACACCTACTGTACATCTTGAAAGGGATAGTATGGGACTGACTGTAGATGTGGACAGTTTTATGTATATGTGGGACACCTAGTAACACAAGTGGCTAAGCACCACTGTGACCAAAATGGACTGTTTTATACCAATGTCTTCCCCTAGTCTTTAGCTACCCAGGGTGTGAAACAACCTCTTGTGCCATCTCTGAAAATATCACCCAATTCAAAAGGGGGTACACATCTTGGATATAGCTGGGCCCTCAAAATTTGGGTAACTCCAGATTCACACCCTCAAAGTTCAGCCTGTCTAAGGTGAAACGTCCAGAGTATCCACATCCATTGAAAGTGAAACATCTCGGACATATACACCCTGACATCATACATCAGTGGCCAGCACCCTAACTACCTGAAAAATCTTTTTTGTATGCAACAAAACCTTTGAACAACCCCAAGTACAGAGGCCATTGTGGAGGAGAATGACATCCCGGACTATGATGTGTGACTGTCTGGTGAATTATAAAACATTTTGATGTTTATATCAATATCTTCTTGTTTCAGGACTCTGAAAGAACAATAATGGCCCCCAGTCCCGTGCAGCCCTTAAATGGGCAGGGGGTGCTAAGAATCTCACGGTTGCCTCAATTACAATCTAATTCCTTTGTTAATGCAAAAAATACAATTAAAATTGGTAACTGGAATGTGAGAACGCTAAATCATGATGGTAAAATCGATGAGTTAGTGAAGGTTTTTCAAAATTACGGACTTGATATTTGTGCTCTGACAGAAACTAGATTAACTGGAGTCGATAAGTTGGATTTGGAGGATGGTATACGTTTATTGATATCTGGCCGACAGGACGGAATGCATTATCAGGGAGTAGGATTGTTGCTGGGTTGTAAGGCAAATAAGGCTTTATGTGAGTGGGATCCTATAGATGAGCGATTGTTATACGCACGGTTTAAATCAAATCATGGCAACATCAGTCTGTTTGTGTGTTATGCACCTACTAATGATGCACTCGATGAAAGGAAAGACACATTTAATGAAAAGTTGCAAGAAGGAGTAGGAAGGGTACCTAGACATGATGTTTTGATCTGCGTTGGAGACTTTAATGCAGCAATGGGCTGTTCAAATGAGGGATTTGAGGCATGTATGGGTAAGATGGGAGTTGGTAGTAGGATGAGTGAAAACGGAATGAGGTTTGGAAGCTTCTGTCTAGCAAATGACTTAGTCATCGGTGGCACACTCTTTCAGCATTGCAATATACACAAGACAACTTGGGTGTCGCCGTGTGGAAAATATAAAAATCAGATTGATCACATCGCTATCAGTAGGAGGCATAGAAGTTCTCTGCTAGATGTTCATGTTAAACGGGAGCGGATATTGGTAGTGACCATCAACTCAGCATTGCAAAAATAAGGTTTAAACTTAAAAAAATCAGAAGAAGGAAAAATCTGGTGTTGGTAGATACGATATTGTTAAGCTTAGAAGGGAAGGAGAAGAAAAGGAGGAATTCAGATTAGAATGCAGAAATAGGTTTTTGGTGTTGGAAACGTTGGAAGAGGGGGAGAGAAGTGTAGATGAGATGTGGGAGGATGTGAGCAAAGTTTTGCATGAGACTGCTGAATGTACGATTGGAAGGAGACATAGATTCAGGAGAAAGAAATGGATATCAGAGGAAACGTGGGATATGATAAAGAAGAGAGGTGAGGCTAAATTGAGGAGTGAGATGCAATGCGTTGATGAACGAGAGATTGAATTAGCAAGAGCTGCGTACTGGAGTTTGAATTCAGAAGTAAGAAGGTTAGTTAGGAGAGATAAAAGAAGATGTGTGGATGAAAAGGTTGCAGAGACTGAAATCTTAATAAACAAAAATGATGGACAGAGTCAAAGAATAGCATATGAATCGATTAGAGAACTGAGTGGTAATGCAGGTAAACGCAAGGATATACCAGTTAGAGACAGGGAAGGAAATTTATTGACCAAAGATGGAGATATTAAAAATAGATGGAAAGAGCATTTTGAGACAGTTCTTAATAGACCAATACCACCAGAAGAGGATATACCGTCTGCTCAGGAAGATTTAAATATAGAAACAGGAGAGTTGAGGCTTGCAGAAGTGGAGAAAGCAGTAAAACAATTAAAGAATAATAAGGCACCAGGGAGGATGGTTTATTTCCCGGAAATGTTTAAAGTGGTGGGGGATAGATTAATAATGATCTTGACCAAGCTATTCAATAAGATATGGGTGACGGGGTTACTACCATCAGTTTGGAAGAATGGTGTAATTGTTAAAGTTCGAAGAAGGAGACCTGAGTGAATGTGGTAATTGGAGGGGAATCTCTTTGTCACCAATAGCTTTGAAAGTTTTCAGTAGAGTGTTGTTAAATAGGTTGGAGCTGGTGGTTGAGGGTATTCTGAGGGATGAACAGGCTGGTTTTAGAAAGGGACGTGGTTGCAATGATCAGATCTTTATAGTTAGGCATTTGATGCAGCAAGTTAATGAAATGAGAGTACCGTTAAGTCTTTGTTTTGTTGATTTTGAAAAGGCTTTTGATAGTGTTTCGAGAGAGACTATGGGGAAGATCATGAGACATTATGGAATACCAGAGGAGTTTGTGAGGGTCATTATGAACATGCATGAGGACACATTTTGTAAAGTGATGGTTGATGGTTGTCTGAGTGATTCGTTTGAAGTCAAGTCCGGAGTAATTCAAGGTGGTGTTCTATCGCCTTTACTATTTATATTGGTCATTGATTACATTATGAAACGCGTTGGAACAGAAACCGGTGCAGGTATACTTTGGGGAGAGAACAGGAAACTTTTGGATTTAGGTTATGCAGATGATTTGGTTCTGATTTGTGATGGGCCAAAAGAGATGCAGAGAGTGTTGGACTGTTTGGTGAGTGAAGGTCGCAAGGTGAGTTTGGTTATTGATTGTGGAAAAACTGAAATAATCAATATGAATATGGAAAATGCACAGGAATGTGTAATTGGAGGTATGGTTGTAAAGCAAGTTGATAGGTTTAAATATTTAGGTACTTATTTAGCCAAGGATGGTTCTTTGAACTTTGAATTCGAGGAAAGGTTAAAGAAGGCTAATCAGGCAATGGGAATGCTTAAAAATATTTGGAATAATAACAATTTTTCTGTGCATACAAAAATCAAACTTTATAAGGTAATGGTTAGGAGTATCTTAATTTATGGACACGAGTCTTGGTACAGCACAGTGACTATGGAAAATAAATTCTTGGTGTTTGAAAACAAAGCACTTACAAGAATATTAGGAGTTAAGTGGTGGGAAAGGATACCAAATAGTAGAATTAGAGAAATAACGGGAGTGCAGCCGGTCGATGAATATGTTAGATTCTCACGATGGAAATGGCTAGGACATGTGTATAGGAGACAGGGAATAGTACGAGGTACACCAGGGTGGGTGGCACTTGGTAGGAGAGGTAGAGGAAGGCCAAAAGAGACGTGGGTGAGGACAATGAGACGGGAAGCTGGAGATGAGTGTTGGGGAGATCTTGAGGAGTTAGCACAAGATAGGATGTGGTGGTGTGAGTTCATCGAGGCCCTATGCATCCCCGAGGGTGCCACAGGAAATGATTGATTGATTGATTCAGGATCTAGAGGTACATCTGTGATGAGAAAAATTGTCGTGTGATATCAGAGTAAACATAAGTAGTACAAAACTGGGTCCAGGGGCATGAACTTTATATAAAAGTGCTAGACATGCATGAAATTAAGGAAGACGTTGTGTTTAATAGTTTGTACTACATTCATAAATTTTTAGGGTCTTATGTAGCACTTGAAAGAACTACAACACAGAGAAAAATGTGGTCATTGGTTTCCCCGTCAAAGCACATTGTTTTACAATTAATTTTGTTGTTATAGAGCTCAGGTGCACAGAATAAATTTCAGTTTAAAAAAAAGGAGAGAGCCTTTTAGCTCTAACTGTTGCTGAGATACAGCACATTGAAGGTTGGAAAACTTTGATCACATTTTTCTTTGTCTTTATTTTTGGCACATAGACGCTTTTCTTACTAGGCACCTCACATGATTTTATGATTGCAAATAATGATATTTGCTTATCATATATTCCGTTTGCAGACTAAAGTCTGACCTTGAGAGAGTGTGTGTGGATCAAGAGGAACGAGCCCAACAGCAGGCCTTAAGGCATGCACATGAGATATCCACCATGAACGACCAGCTGGCAGAAGCAGAGGCAGTGAAAAACACACTCCAGAATGAGGTCAGTGGCTTATATGATAGGTATATTCATGATCAGTGTGGGCGTGCGACAAGGTTGTGTGATTCCTCCATAGTTGTTTCAGTATATATATGGATGGGATGATGAGAGAAGTAAAAACACGAGGAATGGAGAGAGGGATGGTGTTGGTAATGGATGGAATATCTCATGTTTGTTGTATGCTGATGATGCAGTGCTACTTGCAAATGCCGGACTAAAGCTTAGTAGGCAAGTGCAGAGTTTTGTAGATGTCACTGAGCATCGTGCTTTGAGAGTAAATGTAGAAAAGAGTAAATTGATGGTTATTGAGAGAAGGTGACTCCCAGTGTGATATTGCAGTGAATGGAGAGATACTGGAACTGGTGAGAGAGTTCAAATACCTGGGTACAGTGATAGAAAAGAGGGGGAAAATGGGCAAAAGACGTGGAAAGTAGAGAGACACAAGGAAGGAAAGTAGCTGGTGTGATGAAGGCGTTGATAAAAAAACAGGCTTGAGTGTTGCAGCTGCATGAGGCTTACATGAAGGAGTGTTAGTGCCAGCTTTAACTTATGGATGTGAGACTATGGTGTGGTATGAAAATGATAAGCCAAGAGTAAGAGCAGTAGAGATGGGACTGCTGAGGAATGTATGTGGAGTACAGAGGGTGGATAGGATACGAAAGAATGTGATTCTTGAAAGATGCGGGGTGAGGAAGTCTGCAGACATCAAAATCGAAGAGAGGGTACTGAGATGGTTTGGTCATGTGGAGTTAATGGATGACAATGTAGTAGTGAGGAAGGTATATCTGAGCGAATCTGAAGGAGGAAGGAGGCAGGGTAGGCCAAGGAGAAGGTGGAAGGATATGGTGGATGAGTGTGTGAGGAAGAGAGGTATGGGAGTTTGTGAGGCTAAGGGACTGACAAGAGACAGAGCTGGGTGGATGAATTTTGTGCGGAGGAGCGCATAACCAGGGATCTGGCACCCCTTTTTAATGTGACAGTGTTCAGCTAGACTCTATCAGATAGGTATATGTGAAGCTACAGAATGTGGTGATTTCCCCCCCCCCCCCCCATCTTATGGAGCCAGGATTTCATGGGCTTGAATGATGAGTGAATGAAAGCGTGGCCTATCGAATTGGGCAAACTTAGGCTGCTTGGATGTTGCTACTCTTCACCCTGCCCCAGGGTGGGCAAGGAGGTCCTGATGATGATGATGATGATGCTGATGACATATTACTCTCAGTTAATTTATTGCATGGCTTAGTAATTTGGGGATGCTTGCCGGGCTAGATCCGTTTCGTATACCACTGTATTACATTCTCTTGATAGTCAGTACTGTTATGTAGTTAAATTTTGTTATATCTCCCAGGTAACAATTTTGACGAAAAAGGTGGAACAGTTAAGAGCTGACCTAGAGAAGCGGTCAGAAGAACAGGAGGACTCAGTGATGGAAGTGAAGAGAAGGCATGAGCGGGAGAAGGCCATGATGCTTGACGAAAACAAGAAGCTATTGAGTGATGTTGAAAGGGTAAGTGGTGTATTGTTTTGATGTGAAATTAGTGACAATGGATAAGAAATTGATGATAATGATATTTGGAAATTGATAATTATGGAAGAGAAGCAAGATACATCTGCTATAATGAATGGAATGTGGGGTTAAAGCATGAAATGATTTTTCAAAAAGTAAGAAAATTTAAAAATTTTTGTAGTTAAATGAGTGATTGATAATTTCCAGGAATGAATGGCTGAAATACTTAAGGAGAGTTGTACCATTTTGCTTCAAAGTCAGAGAAATGGCTTTACATCCGAGGTTACATGAAGAGGGTTCGAGGATAGCATAACCAGTAAATACTTTAGGGAGCAGTGATGCATGTTGATAGTAGTTGCTGACCACTCCACTGGAAGGCTAAATTATATGCAGCTCATGAGAGAGGTGTAAATTATGGCAGTGCAATATTGGCATTCACGTGGGAGGATAAACAAAGGTTGAATGATAACGGACTCTAATTATCAGCAGCTTGCTCAATGGAGAATTGAAAGTTTTTTTTTTTTATGTATGTGTGTGTTTACCTATTTGTATGGGGGAAGCGGTAGCTCAGTCGGTAGAGAGGTGGCCTGCGGTCCTACCTGACCCAGGTTCAAATCCTCGCTGGGGCAGGGAACAGTTTAAAGATTAGAATTTAATAAAAACAGACTTTACTGATCTACCAGAAGACCCGCCGACATGTCGTAAAAATACCCCTGCTAATACCAATACACCAGTCCTGTATAAGACAGCCCTAGCATGTATTCGATATGGACGGTGGGTCTTAGCGCCGAAGTGGTGACATGTAGAGGTGTATAGTATGAAGGAGGACTACTGGGCCTTGGAAGCAGGCTGTGAAGCCTATGCCCAGAGTCGGACACATTAAAAAAAAATATATATATATACTATTTGTAATATACAGGAATTGAGCTAAGCTCGTGTTGTCCTGTCTCCACATCTACATTTATCTAGTCTAGTTTTAAACACATGAATGTTTTTTGCCTGCACCACCTCTTTGTTTAAGTCATTCCAAATACTTATGTTTCAATGCTGTGTGTGTGTGTGTGTGTGTGTGTGTGTGTGTGTGTGTGTGTGTGTGTGTATTTACCTATTTGTAGTATACAGGAATTGAGCAATGCTCGTGTTGTCCTGTCTCCATATCCACATTTATCAAGTCTACCTTTACACACATGAATATTTTTCTCATGCACCACCTCTTTGTCTAAGTCGTTCCAAATATTTAAGAACATACCTAATTGTGATATACACGGAATGTACTATGCTCGTGGGTTTCCGTCGCTGTTTCTCAATAAGTCGAATTTAACTTTAAACTCGTTTAAGTTTTTAGACTGGACGATCTCTTTGTCCAGGCTATTCCATAAGTCTATACTTCTGTAAGGAAAGCTATATTTCTTGATATCCTTCAAGCAGCTTGACTTTTTCAATTTCATTCCATGTCCTCTTGTTGCTCTCTTATCCCATACAAACAGATCTTCTTTGTCAATTTTATCTACTCCCACCATGGTCCTGAACACCGCAATCATGTCTCCCCTCTTTCTCCTTTCCTCTAACGAAGGCAAATCCAGTTTTTCCAGCCTCTCTCTGTATGACAGGTCTGTCAGACTGGGGATCATCTTGGTTGCTGTTCTTTGTATTCTCTCAATCTTGTTTATATCTTTCTTTTTGTGTGGGGACCACACTACCGCTGCATATTCTAACCTGGGGCGGATCATGGCCACTATCAATTTTTTCATCATTTCCTCATCCATATAATGAAATGCTACTCTTATGTTAGTCAAGAGCTTATAAGTCTCTCCAACTATCTTGTTAATGTGCTTTTCTGGTGACAAACTATCTTGGACCAGCACTCCCAAATCTTTCTCTTCTCTCCTTTTTGTGATTAATTCATTACCCAAAAAATAATTCAGTGATGGTCTCCTGGTACTTTTACCCATTTCCAATATTTTACATTTCTTTACATTAAATTTCATTTCCCACGTCCGGCTCCAATTGTGTATCCTATCCAAATCCTCCTGCAGTATCTTACAATCCTCCTCAACCTCTATCTTCCTCAAGATCTTTACATCATCTGCAAACAGACTCGCATAACTGTTCACTCCATCTACCATATCATTTACTTAAATCAGGAACATTACTGGCGCCAACACTGAGCCTTGAGGGACTCCACTTGTTACTTCCCTCCATCCAGACATCTTTTCCTTTATTACTGTCCTCATTTGTCTGTCTCTCAAAAAGTCTCTCATCCATTCCAGAAGTTTCCCCTTTAGTCCTCCTATATATTCTAGTTTCCACATTAGTCTCTTATGAGGTACCTTGTCAAAGGCCTTCTCTAAGTCTAAGTACACACAATCCACCCAACCATCTCTCTCCTGTACCACATCAATCGCTCTTGAGTAAAAGCTCAACAAGTTTGAAACACATGACCTTCCACTTCTGAATCCAAACTGACATTCAGCCAAAATATTCATCTCTTCCAGATATTTTATCCATCTGTCTTTCAGGATTCTCTCACACAATTTTGCGACCATGCTGGTTAGAGACACTGGTCTATAATTCAGGGGTTCTTCCCTGTTTCCTCCCTTGTAAATTGGTACCACATTTGCCCTCTTCCATTCTTTTGGCACTTTCCCCTCTTCCAGTGAGCATACAATTAAGCTGTGAATTTTATCCGCCAGTTGTTCTCTGCATTCCTTCAGTACCCAATTAGAAATTCCATCAGGTCCTGGGGCTTTCCTTACATCTTGAGTTTCCAGTAATTTATACACTTCCTGCACCTCCACTTTTATATCTTTCATCACCGGAACATTTCTAATCACTCCCTCCCCTTCCACAAGCTCCTTTTCTTTAGTGAAAACTGACTGGAAACGTTTGTTCATTATTTCTGCTTGCATTGCCGCATCCTTAAAGACCTCTCCATCTACTTTCAGCTTGGTGATTCCTTCCTTTTGTTTCAGTTTGCCATTAACAAATCTATAAAACAGTTTGGGTGTGTGTGTATGTGTGTGTAAATAATGTGTCTGACTCTGGGCAAAGGCTTCAGAGCCAATCCCAAGGCCCAGTAGTCCTACACACCACATGTCACCACTTAGGTGCTAACACCCACCATCCATATTAAATACATGCTAGGGAAGTCTCATACGGGACTGGTGTACTGGTATTAGCGGAGGTATTTTTGTGACATGTCAGTGTGTCTTCTGGTAGATCAGTAAAGTCTGTTTTTTATTAAATTCAAATCCTTAAACTGTTCCCTGCCCCAGCTGGGATTTGGTCTTGGGTCCATTAGGACTGCAGGCCACCTCTCCACCAATTTAGCCAGGATTGACAGATTTGCATTACAGGAAGCTAAGGTGATGTGGAAGGTTAAAAGATGTATGCACTTGTATGGTGTAGTTATAGCAGGCACATTTCATAAGAGGGAGGACGTGTTCGTTTCCTAGGTCAGTGGAATTGCTGACTGCTTCTTCTAAGTTCTTTGCCCATGTTCACCAAGCAGCAAGTTGGTACCTGGATATAAATCGACTGGTCAGGGTTGCTCTGGGAAAAGAACTACAATCTCCAAACACACTCATGCAGACATAAAACACTATCTCACATGCAGTCTACTTTTTCTATACACATCCCTTTCCATGTGACCTAAACTGTCTTGGGAGGGTTTCCTGGCTGTAACCCTCTGAATTGGAGAGGTTCAAGTCCTACAGTGGCCAACAAAGGACAGCACATTAATTTTCATTCAAATGAAAATGGGAGAAAAACAGAAGGTCTTCTTAGAAAGATATGGGATAATTTGATGTGAAACAGTCTTTAAGCAAACAGCTCAAAATAATTCAGTGTTGGTGCAGATGTGAGAGCTGCCATAAGGTCGTATGTTGATGAGTCCAATAGTTTTGTGTCTGTAATAGTTCTCCAGACATTATTGTCACAAAAGCCAGTAAGACATTCGCTTCCATGAGGATAATTAACATACTGTAATACTGTTCCTCCCTCAGCTGACGGAGAGTCTAAATCGGATGCAGAGCGAACGAAGGTCTTTGGAGGAGGAGTATGAGGATCTCCGAAACAAGAAAGAATCCATCGCTCAGTGGGAAGCTCAGATTACGGAAATCATACAGTGGTTAGTATATATATATATATATATATATATATATATATATATATATATATATATATATATATATGTATATATATATATATATATATATATATATATATATATATATATATATATATATATGTATATATATATATATATATATATATATATATATATATATATATATATGTATACATGTATGTATATATATATATATATATATATATATATATATATACTATATATCTATCTATCTATCTATCTATTGCCAGACGCTTCAATCCCGTTTGGGGTGGCCACAAACAAATCACCTCCAAGTCGCCCTGTCCCCAGCCATTTCACTGCCCTGCTCCCAACTCACACCCCCCTGTCTCATACACCTGTCCACCCCATCCCTCCATCTCATCCTCGGCCTCCCCCTCCCCCCCCACCTCACTCACATACACTCTCTTCGTCAGTCTTTCACCCTCCATCCTCTCCACATGGCCATACCACCTCAGTGTGTTCCTCATAACGCTTCCTAACACATCCACATCCACACCACAACGCTCCTTTATATCCTCATTCGTCAGCCTGTCTCTCCATGTGACTCCACAGGCTTCTCTTAAATAACTCATTTCCACTGCTCTCACTCTTGACTTGTGTCCTTCCAACAATGTCCAGGCTTCACTTCCATACGTTAGAGTTGGTATCACAATACTGTCATGTAGTAACTTTTTCACTTCCATGCTCACTTCCCCTTTTCTTATCACTGCTTTCAAAGAACCAGCAACCTTTCTTCCCTGCTGTACCCTTTCAAGCACTTCACCCTCCATACCTCCATCCTTACTCATCACACTACCCAAGTACTTAAACGTACTCACATTTTCCAATTCCTCACTATCCAACCTCGCTGTACATTCACTGACTTCACCTCTCTCAAAGACCATCACTTTACTCTTCCCTACATTCACCTTTAGATTCCGTTTCTTACACACTCTCCCAAACTCATCCACCAAGCCTTGCAGCTCCCCTTCGTCTTCACTCAACAACACAGTATCATCTGCAAACAACAGTACAGGGAGTTTTCAAACACTATCCTCTCTCACCAGGGCTACTCCAACATCCACAACCCTACCTTGTACCTCTTTTATTAACTCATCCGTGTACAGATTGAACAACCATGGAGACATGACACATCCCTGTTTCAACCCAACTTTCAAAGAGAAAAATTCACTTAGTTCACCATCCACATGCACTGCAGCCTTCGCACCATCGTACATACTCTTCACAGCATTCAACAACTTCCCATCTACTCCATATATTCTTAATACTTTCCACAATCCTTGTCCATCCACCCTGTCATATGCTTTCTCCAAATCCATGAAAGCCGCATGCAACTTCTTTCCCTTCTCTAGAAACTTTTCCACTAAAGATCTAAGAATGAATCTCTGATCTACACAACCTCTTCCCTTCCTAAAGCCTCCCTGTTCTTCTCCAACTAATTTCTCGTTCTTTCTCTAACTCTGTCAATAAGTATCCTACCATACACTTTTCCTATTATACTAAGAAGACAAATGCCCCTATGATTACCACACACTTCTTTTTCCCCTTTTCCTTTGTACAAAGGAATAATTATACCTGACTTCCAATCCTCCGGGACTCTACCTTCCTCCCAGGCCACTCTGCACATCTTCCACATCCATTCTACTACTATCTCCCCCATGCTTCAGCATTTCACCACACACTCCATCAGTTCCTGGTGCTTTCCCCAATTTAACTTTCTTCATTGCTTCCACAACTTCTATCCTACTGATTTCTTCCTGTCTTGTCACCTCCCTCCTTCTCCCAGCCATTCCCCAGCCACTTATACTTGCATTACTTCCATCCTCTATGTTCAACAATTCCTTAAAGTGTTCTCTCCATCTGCTCACTTTTTCTCCCTTCTCCACTAGTAATCTACCATTTTTATCTTTCAGTCCCCTGCTAACTTCACTTCCACCCTGTCTTACTCTTTTCACCTCTTTCCAGAACATTCCATAGAACAAGGAAGCAAGCGTGGTAGTTAAATTCATGTGTCGGCATGCCCACAGCAAATCTTTATCATAAACAAACTTTTACTTATTTATTTATTTATTTTAAGCAGTATGTTTTGCCTTGAAGTACACAGCAAATTACAGAAAAATTGTCCATCTGAAGTTGCATTACTACCTCTCAAGCTGGTTGATCATTTTCCCCCAGTTAACTATATTGGCTACCAGTTGCATTAAGAAATTTGACATTTTGCAAGACACCCTGGCTTACATTATGAGTGTCTTTACAGTACATTAACCCCTCACTATATTGATCTAATTGGAGGAAAGCCTGATTTGATATATCCGAAAGTTCGATAAATCCTAGGGTCACCCTTCCAGGTGGGAATTCAAACACTTGTTGGACAATAAATGAATACGGTGTAATAATTAAGAACTGTAAATGAAAACTATACCCATTTCACACTAACTTAGTCCAGAATTTCACCCTTTTGCAGCTTTCAGTTCTACTCATATCCATTGATGCATCGTGCTATCTCACTTTTACAAATAAGATATTCATAGTGCCCATAGGTCCTTCTGTGGAAAATATTATTTGTGGAACACTCTAGTATACTGGTAGGTATTTTGTCCTGTGGGTGTAATTCACTGTATATTTATGTAGAATTATAGTATATCAAGGCTTGTTGTTGAATTTACTCTTAACATCTGCAGCATTGTAACTTTGACTTTCAATGCTTTTTTAGGGTGAGTGATGAGAAGGATGCTAGAGGATACCTACAAGCTTTGGCCACTCGAATGACAGAGGAGTTGGAATCTCTAAAGGTAACTAAGTCTGTTCATTTGCCAGTTTTGTGAGGGAGCACCAGTATTTAGAACATCCCTTCTTTTTGTCAGTCAAAATGGTAATGTTTGTCAGAATAGTTTACTAAGTGTAGTCAAGAGAGAGAGAAAAAAAATATTTGGGTGTTAATAGTTCAATGCTACAAAACTAGTTTTATCATTTATGACTAATTAGACAAGTACTCGTGGAGGATCTTTCATACCGATAAAATGCTATTGTGTTTTCAGTTAACTGGAATTAATTTTTCATCATGTTTAAATTATAACTCACAGTAGTGTAGAATAAAATAATTACAGTTTACCTTGTAAGACAGGGGTTGTCCCTTTTGTTTAGTTCTTGCTATCTTTAAATGAATTTATTCAGCTTGCACTTTCTAAACTGGAAGGGTTAGGTGGAGCTTTGGTAGACCACTTTATTGCAAAAGGTGTTTCTAATATTTGAGTAGAGTAGTGTGGTAGCAGCAAGAATAAACTATATTAGATGTCACCCAGCTTCAAAGGGTTAAAGCATTCATTACCCATGAAGGTGTCTGGAGTGGTGGGCAGTGGAAGTGCGTCAGTTCTAACCCCTCAGTCAGAGAAGAACTGGCGCAACCGTCGCTCACAGAAGCTGGACAAGATGGAACTCCTCAACCTCCAGTCCTCACTTAACTCAGAGATACAGGCCAAGCAAGTCATATCGGAGGAGCTCAGCAAAGTCCGAGCAGAACTGGTAGCTGCCCAGAAGTGAGTTTGGGATGGTGTTCATTTTAGGGGTGTATAGTTGTTTTTGTTGTTTTCTCATTTGAAAGTGAACCTGTTGGACTGCAGAAATTTAGTCACTTCGGTCAAGCATTCCATAAGATCTATTTAGGCCCTGTTGAAGATTTCTCTTGTGTGAGAAGGAGGTGAGTGTGTTGTAGTGTGAATGGCAATATTACAATGAAAATAATGTGGAATATCTCTTTTGTGATAGTATGGAAGTAATGTCCAATCTAAGTAAAAATAACTGGGTTCTTGGTAACGCCTGCTTTTTCCACACTCAGTCATTCGTGGTTTAACCAAGCCAGACAGCAATCAGTCTACTTTTCAAGCAGTCACTTTCAGGTATCTTCTTTTAGACATTTCCTACCCATTGGCTGTGCTTACCAGGTTTTTTTCTTTTCTTTTTTTTTACCCTAACCTTTACACAACAAAAAAATCTCGCCTTTTCTTATGTCAGACTTTTAGTTAATCCTCCCCCCTCCCCTTTATATATATAAAACCATGCAAATCCTTAGGTGGGAAAGAGTCTTGATGATGATGGTGATGCTGTATTTTTTGCCGTTCATCACTTGACAGTGTAGTGAAATTGATAATTTCTTGGCTTGTTTTATTGAAGTAAAGTAATCCCTTAGCCCTTTGGGATGCAGTTACTGTAGAGAAATTATATACTGGCCTAATAAAACTTTTGGTATAAATAAGAAATTAAGAAGTTACAAAGATATTTGTGCAAAACTTTTGGTATAAATAAGAAATTAAGAAGTTACAAAGATATTTGTGCAGACTAGGTGGAGGCCTCCCTTTCTACGTATCCTGAGGATCCTGTCAGCTTCCCCATAAATTCTTTACTCATTTTCTCATGTCACCAGTACTTAGTACTTAATTTCTGGCCCGCAGGGATGTGCGAGAGTTCAAGCAGCGCTATGAGACTGTGTCCAGAGAGAACATGAGGAAGGAGAAGCAAGTACGGGAGCTACAGTCCAGACTGGAATCAGGGGAGGGATGTAAGTACTTGATTGTAACTCATGGCTAGCTTAGGGTCTAGGAAATGGAAGGGATGGGGCATGTAATTTTGTGGTAGGGAGCAGGAAGGGTTTATTGTATTCTTTCTTTTTCCTGTTACTGTAGTTGCACAGTCTCTATCTTAAAGTATTGTTAGAAGGGACTCACATTATGGTGAATCTGCAGTTTTGAGGGGAATGAAGTGAGTAGAAGCTTCCTGAGGAGCAAGGGCTGTTAATCGGAGCCTTTGCTGCTTTTTAATTTTTAATGCTGTGTGAATTTTTTTCTTTGCACAGTTTTGGTGTCAGTGGTCTTGGGTATGTATTGTATGGGGAAATTATATTTATTATTAGTACCTGGTGAGATGAATATAAGAAATTTCTGCTGATTTTCATTGAATCTCGCAGTTCTCGCCTGTCATTCTTGTCATTCCTTTTAAATGTGGAAGGTAGACTCTGCTGGGTTGATTGTTTTTGAAGTGCAGTAATCGGCTGTTAGGATCCAGTCTTTAATCTCTTCCCTGATTGAACAATATTTTTCCACATAACATCATGCTCCCTCACTTATATTGTGCTGTATTTGCTACTGATAATTAATTAAAAAACTCAGAGCAGTGCCCCTATGGTTATTATTGAAAACCAGTCACTTGTGTCACAGATTTATAATGTTTTATTTGAAACTGTAGATCAGTAAATGATAATGGTCTAACATATTGTGCTTAAATTTCTCGGCAAGCTCTGCCAACAAGTAATACTCAGTCATTTTGTGCAGATGAGTGCACTTTTACCAAGCTCACCTGTGTGTGGCTGGGAGTGCTGCATATCTCTCATGTCCTTCCCCTAACAACAACAACTACTAAAATACACTATGATTGTCATCAGAGCATTCTGTTGGTTGTACTCACCTGCTAGGGCATAATTAAGGCCATCGTCTCTTTTGACATGTTGCTTCTAAGCTGTTAGGGCTAGGAGACTGCAATTTACATGAGCTATTGACCTATATGAGGGATTGTTTACATATAACTTTCATCAGTTTGCATCATTAGATTTTTATTTACAGATTTTTTTTGTCAAAAATTACTAAAATCTATAAGATTTTAATAGGCTCCTAAAATAATGCACAAAATTTGGCTTGCTTTCTGACAAACTAATCATAAAGAGTTGCTTTACAGATTCTTTAATGCTTTTATGATATTTGCATTGGAAGAATATCAGTGATTTTTTTCTGATGAAAGTCTAAGTTTCCTGTTGTACCAATTTCCTGGATGTTTGGCAAACTCTCTACACTAAAAAGTATCATTATACAAACATTCCAGTTAGAGAATGATAGTAAATTTTATGGGCTTGCCAGTGGTAGTTATTTTTTCTAGAGCTTTATTAGTTTAAGAGCTAATAGGATCCAAATGTTAAAAACATACATTTTCTGAAAACAACCATCAGAGTTGTCAGGTTGTAGAGCACTGAGCAACACACCCTCTCTCTCTCTCATGCCTCTGACCACGCTGAGTATGCAGCTGAGACTAAAAAAGATGTCAGATGTTGAAAGGAGTATTTAGTTGACAATTTATCTAAAAAAACAAACAAACAAACAAAACAAACAAAACTATTTCTATGTAAATCCCGCCCAAAGCTGTATCATAATGCATGTAGGAATGCTACAAAATACAATTTTAAAACATTTGTACATTTCTGAAGGTGATATCACTTTGCACAGAGACAGAGGAAGAATGCCAGAACTTCATGGAGTTTTCTCATAATATTCAAAACTTTCATTTTTTTTTTTTTTTTTTTTCGTAAGAAATGAAGACGATGGCCTTAAAGTGCAACCCTACACTAACTTTTTTTTGGGGGGGGGACTTGCCATTATGTGACAGGTGTGCGAGTTGTGTGCTGTTTTAATTAACATGCACCAGTTATGTGGCCTTGAGTCTGAATATACTAAGGTGCTACACTGGATGCAACTCAGTGTGTAGTTGTTAGGTTTATTTGTGATGATGAAGGGGATTTGTAAGAGGCTTTTTCATCTAGATATGGAAGGCTGTGCTGGCCCAGTACCTTATGTGATATTAAAAAAGTCATTCAGAGTTCAGAGAGTGATAGTGCCATACTGCAAAATAGTGTAGTAGTTTCAAAATTCAGCCTGTTCCTTGTTTAGTATTAGAGCTCTTTTTTTTTTTGCTTAGAGTTTGTCTTGCTTATATATTTTTTACTGAAAAATAATTTGTTATTATGACTGTGTTGTGGAGTGTGAAGTAATATGGGCAGGTAACATGCAGCATAGTCAGTATGCATTTTTTTAAATATTAGTTTTTGTGTAGTTTTGTGCATCAGCCTTAATCAGGTACAGTGTATGATAAGTACTGTGGTTAAATGTTGAAAGAAATTTGACTTCAAGAAGTATGGCATAATTTCATGCACCTGTATGAGAAGATACTCTGAAGGTCTCAACATTTTGACTGTTCATCTTGCACACCTTTTAGTGTCTGTGTCATAACCTCAGGGTGTGTACTATTTTGAGATGATGTTCAATATCAGTTTGATAAATAATAGACTTTCAAGCCTGATTTAACAATAATTGTGATTTGCTTTACTGGTGAGAGTTATAATTACTGATGAGGCACCATGCAATATTTCAATGGATACTGACTATGCCCCTTGCTCACAGTCGTGTGTTTAATGTATATATATTTTGATAATGTCATACATTGTGGGTAATATGTTTACTTACTGCTTACATCTCTACAGGCATTTGTGTATATTATTGTGTTGTTACTCACCTTTTCTTTTATTTTTTATTTTGTATGTGACAACATCAGTCTCTTTGATACATTCTTTGTGTCCACTGAACAGGCTTAATGCTTCCTATGAGCCTCATTTAGCACAGTTTGGACTGTGGGATGCTTTCTTTGCATGCTCTTCAAAATTTCAGGATTAAATTATATTAAGTCTTTGTAATGTTGAATCATACCCGCAATTTGCACAGCAGTCTTATTTGTGAAGGACCCCTATAATGTAAATACAATTCCTGTATTTGCATATCATTTGCATATGACAGATGTCACTCAGTCACTTAAATATAAATACAGCACTGATGCTACTACCTAATCTATCCAAAATGCTTTTGCTTCAGCCAGGCAAACGTGGGTGTTAGGTACAGTGTTCAGTCTAGTATTTATAGTTGTTTCAGGGACAGTGTTTTGTTGTTGAAGGCTGTGGTCTTAATTTAAATCACACTCCAAACTTTGCTCAGCTCATCAGAATGCTTAGTAAGGTAAATAGTATTGTGAACCAGTTATCTGCAACAGTTGTTCTTGTTGTCCCTGCAGAAATAATCGTACTGTATATTATTTCAGGGGAAGTATCAAGCACAGTTTGTCTGTCACATATTGCATGAAAGTATGTAAAGAGATAGAACATAAAGTTGCTTTTAATAAAAGTGTGCTCTGATGCACCAATGAGTGAATGCTGGATGTTGTCATGTTATCTATAAGTGGAAGTGATGCACTCCAACCTTCATTCTTACCTTTAGTCATCTAGGAAGTTGATTTGACCCATTAAATTGTTGTCTTTACTGTAATTGTGGTGGTTCTACTTAATGGCTTCTATTGTCATAATTTTCTATACCAGTAGTAATGACCAGATAGTCAGTAGCATGCAGAAATACTATGATAATGACATGTGAGTGGAGGAAAATACTGATTTTAATTAAATCATCTTTGTCCTTTCCATTCAATCTAGTAAGCAGTGGAGCTAAGGGTACAGCTAATTCTTCTCCTGTATTGTACAAAAAATCATAGTAAAAAATCTAGCTAGTTATAGAGGATGTGGCAACATCCAGTACATTTTAAGGCATTGAATCAGTGCCAGAAATTTGCATAGGAAGGTACTAGCAGAATTTCATTAGTATTTTTACAAGAAATTTAGACATATTTGTAAAGTCAATATTCATGTTCTGAAACTGCCAAAAGACTGGAATGACTGGAAACGCTCTCTGATGAGGAGGGCTGATCATTGCCTTACCACGCTCACATGGCTGGTCCGACAGTTGCCCATGTGGATGACACCATCAGTTCTGGGTAAAAACAGAAACATATTTGGTGATTGAGAGTTATTTGTAACAGTTTATGCATCATAAAGGCTTACCAGAATAACCACATGCTTAACTCAAGTGAGCGTATTAATACTGTACTTGTGTACTATATAAGCCGGGCAATTTGCAAGTCACATGTGATCAGCGATTTGTGCATAACCCAGGAAAATGAGCATAAGTATTATATATTTCCAGTTATTTTCAGGGCGTTTATGATAGGGTTGAAGTAGACCTTAGAACAAATGCCATGAAAGACTGGAAATTGTATTTGTTCTCTGGTTTTTGTGCACAAGTGGCCGATGTGCGTTTGTTTGCCACTCGCGATGCTGAGACAAAACTATTTACCTCTCTAAGCAGCTGATATATATTACCAGCACTGGACCAAAGTAAGCAACATCTCTTTTTGTCTGTTAATAAATATATATATATATATATATAGATAGATATAGTTATATTTCTTTAAGTGGGGAAGCTTATTTATTGATGTCAGTGATTTATCATTTCCTGTCACAAAAAAATTGAACACTTTCTGCTCTTTTCTCCTCTCTTTCTCCACATCTCCCCAGCAAGTACCTCATATTTTGTTGCTGGCAGTTATTGAGTCAAGGGCTCTTGGATGCAAATTAGGTAATGTAAGTTGCCTTTTGTAATTTTGGATAATTTAATGGAATCGTAAAGATTATCATAAAGGAGTTTTGTGTGTTTCATCTGAAGGTATGGTTTTCTTTACATTATCTGTACTGTACATTTAGTTGCTTAAACAGGATTCAGATGACTGTATTCCTCTTGTTAAGCCTATGGTAATTTTATGTTTCCCACCAAATTATGATGTAATACAGTAAAGTGTTAAAAGTGCCCCTAGCCAAAATGGTCCTAAATTCCTAACTAATCAGAACCATATGCTATTGCAACATTACCCACCAGCTTCCCAGAGCCCAGCCTCACCTGTCGGCAGTGGCACGCAACACACCCACACCACGGCATGTTCCTGCATGTTCCCACCACCACCACCACCACCATCATCATCACTATCACTACCTTTATCACTTTCTTCACCACCTTAATAATTGGGTCAGAGTGAGGGAGGGCCTCTGTGATACCATTAAATCTAAAGAAACCTAATGCTGAAAATCTTATTCAGTCATCATGGGGAGCATAGAAGAAACAAAGAGATGTCTTACTTAGTTGTCCATGGAAATAACATGCCCTAATACCAGATGCCACTGATATCTAATCCCAATCCCTGGAGCACTTACCAGTTTGACTGTTCATTTTTGTGTCCGAGTGGAGGAAAAATGACTGGTATTTTTGTTGCATTTCCTTGCAGTTGTACGTTTTTGTGTTTAGGGAAATTCCAGTTCTGTTGGTGCTTGGTCGTGTCCACTTACACTAGACGCTGACTGGACACTAATTTGAAGTTGTGATTTTGAGAACAGAGAGCAGCTTGATTTTGTATAGATGAGGGACATACACCAGTATCATACTCTTATAACTTCAGTGAGTTTTGGGTTTGCTGACTGCGTCCCCATCTCTAACAAATCCTTTACATAATAATTATCCAGTTAATTAGCCACCACTTAACCTCCTAATGCTTAACAAGTTCCATTTGAACTTACTGTATTTTCTTTAGTTCATTGTCATGATTAGTCTTGTGATAGTACCTGAGTAATCTAGACTCTGCAGTATTAGACTGAGAACCTCAGTGTGAACCATAGTTTTGTAGCATAGCTGTTTGCCACAAAGGATTTCATTGAGCAGTCTGGTTAAAAATTCTGAAGATCTATAAAAAGGCGGATTTAGATCAGGAGAAAAGAAAATAATAGTCAGAGAACCAAACAAAGACAGAACTGCTGTAGCTGATTGGCACAGCTCATAATGAATGTAGGCAATTTTTGTTTTAGATATTGATGGGTGACTTAGGAAGACTACTCATATACCATTATTTAAAGTACCCAGATGACAGTATTTCATTGACTGCAGATCATGGTGCAGAGTGGAAGGGTAGTGTTTTTCCTGGATTTCAGATTTGTGAAGAGTTAAAGAAATGTTTCACAGTATTGTACCAAGAAATTAAGGCCTGATACTTCCTTGAATCTACATTTTAGTTGGGCGAACATCAGTAAGGTGTATCTTTTCATAAAAAATGGCTGAACGTTGGTGTATTCCCCTGGCTCCAAACAATGAAAAGGGTTTATTTACCTTGGCTGTGGATGCATTCCCCCGACTGACCCAATTATCGTCTTCCTCTCGGGTGGTGACGCAGACAAAATGCCCTTCTTCCTCGGGCTCACTAGCTGCCTGTGGGGTTTCCTCCTCCTTCTCATGAAAATCTGTTTCTGACCGCACGCACTCACTAGCAGCCGCCACGCAGGAGCGCAAGACCAGAAAGTTTGGTAATGTACCTTGACTGACAGCCCTTGCCCCATCACTTCCCCATTAGTGTTACCCTGTGTTGTTTTCCTGTTATGTCCCCAACCCAGACAAAAAAAAAAATTTAAATTTTTTTTGCGTGGCTGTTGATTTTTGCAACCTACAAACTTGTTTGATGTGAGTTTGATTTTTAATCATGCCTAGTGTGACAGGTTTTGGTGCATAGATATTGTTTAATGCTGCACTGCTGGAGCAGTACAGACTTATCATAAATATTTTTCAAGTAATAATAGATATGCAGGAAAACAGTAGTAACCCCATACCAGAACCTGGTTCCAGCTATTTTTTCCAAACTCTTAAATCTACTAAAATATTGATATTGGGTCATTATTCTGATATGGTGTCAGATCCAGTCATCAGCAACCTCACAGTTGATCAGGAGTCAGAATGTAATCACTGCATATTAAATCTTTAATTGCTGTTATAATTTGATTTTGACATGACACTTTTCAGAATTTAGACCTCTTACGTTTGATTTGCCTTTTGATATCCAACTAATAATGTCCCATGTTCAGTGTCCAGTGTATTGCTGAATAATTCGTTTTTATTCATTTTGATTTGGTTTTGTTGTTGTTGGTTCTTAATGCATCTTAGGAAAAGAATATTAGTCTTGTCAGTAACATGTAAACTTCAGAAGATTATGATCCATGTGAAAATGAGTGCTGCGTCTTGTAAGAGATGTGTAGCCTTGATAGTCTTAATGTTTTGCATGTCTAATCCTAGATATGTGTATTTTTCCAGTAGGCTCAATCGGAAGAAATATGTTTGGCTTTGGTAAGATTATGTGTTATGTGTATACTGTACTATAATTCTTGGCCAGTAGGATTGCGCAGGTAAACTAATATTAATATCTTATTCTCTGTAGAGATCTGAGAATTAGATCAATGTCAAGTTTTTCTTCTTCCTCTCACTCTCCTAG
Source organism: Coenobita brevimanus (assembly GCF_032717465.1). NCBI lineage: Eukaryota > Metazoa > Arthropoda > Malacostraca > Decapoda > Coenobitidae > Coenobita > Coenobita brevimanus. The sequence continues at coordinate 27,482,012 of NC_137060.1, read as the reverse complement.
TATATTACCTTATTAGAGCAAATTAGAGACAAGACTTTACATGTTCTCTGCAGTTAGGTGCTCTGGCCAGAGAGTAATCTAAAGCAGAATGGCAGTCAGATCTGCCTTCTATCTTATCATTGGACGTACAGTGAGCAACAGTAGTCGTGTCGCGATTTTGTCCGATGATTAAATGTAACTCGTGAAACATTATGAACCGTCCGTATGACAGACGGCGGAATGTACCAGACGCTTAGCCCGTTAGCTTATGTTTTCACCAAATTTTACGACACGATTATTGTTGCTTACTATACAGATTGTTGTCTTAGTACCAGAGGTGGCCCTGTCAGTCCAATCCTTTATACGCCCATGTTTTGTTAGCTGAAAGTGCTGATATTAGCAGCTTCACACTTTTAGGATTGTAGCTGAAATTAAAGGTTAATTTATGTTTACAGTGCTTTACAAAATGTTCAGGATGAATATAGCTACTGTACATGCCATAGTGATAAATTGGGGGTATTCGTACCCTCACTCAGTGCTTAACCCCTTGCCTACTGCAACCACAATATTATAATTTTTACAAATATTCCTTAGCATGTCAGTTGCTGTACCTTATTTTGTTGGTTAAACAGTTTTACTTCAATATGAAAATTATTTCATTGAGTGGTGCTTTTTTTTTTTTTTTTTTTTTTTTTTTTTTTTTTTCTCTCCCCAGGTTGCAAGTCTGACACAACCGAATGGTTTGCACTTGCTTCTCTTACCCTAACTCACTTCACTTGTTGGATACTGTTCCTTTTTTTGCATAGTTGAGTGAGTTTTTATTCACTGCCCCCTAATAGGTGAATGATGATGGAGTGAGACATTAATGAGAATCCTGGTGGTTTGGGCACGTACTGTACTTGCATTTTTTTTTTTTTTTTTTTTTTTTTTTTTTTTTTTTTTTTAATGTACAGTTGGGGTTAAAATTTATGTACATCTAGCTCCACCATTAGCAAGATGAATTCAGGTATTTTGACCAAAAAAAAAAATAAATAAATAAATAAATCTTGGCTGTTTGCTTTTGAAAGTACAGGTAACATATTTTACATATAGAGAATAAAAAGGGTATAGGAAATATGCTGTATGTACTTGTAGGTAGAGTAAAAGCCTATGCTTGGATTATCTTTGAGAAGTATTTCATGGCAACAGTTCCAGTATTTCCCTTGAATCCATAATAACATGGTTTTAGTTACCCAGATAGCATCCTAGAATAAAATTTCATACCCTCTTTGTAAATGTTAGTATGTAAAGCTGTTTTTTTATTCCATTTATTAAAAATACCCCGTATAAAACCAAGAGCTGCATGCAGATTCTCCTGAGTATTGTAACAATGTGTATGTTTGTATGTCCACCCATGTAGACCAATATAGGTGATTTCCTGGACCACAAAATACTCACAGCATACCCCAGGCAGTAAACTCTGAACCTTCTTACATCTTTCTTACACTACTTAGATACAGTTAACCTCTTAAATCCAATTATATACTTGTCATTTTGATCAGATCACCACCTGGTGATATGATTCAACTAGGGTGAAAATTTACAAACTGGAGTTATTGCCATCAATATTACTTCCATTGTAATAGGCCTTTCCTGAGTTGAGTAAATTCAACATGAAGTTGAAAGAATAAAGCAGACAGGATATCTCCAGGCTTGGGGGGTTAAGTGAAGGTAAAGGAAGTGACCAAATTCAAACTTCCCACTTTCAGTTAATTTTCTCTCTCTCTCTCTCTCTCTCTCTCTCTCTCTCTCTCCACATTTTTCTTTTCAAACTTTTTGGTCAGAGTATTGAAAACTGACTTATTTTTGCCATATACTGCAGTTTTACTTTTCACATGATGATGATATTTGGATCATAAATTATTCATGTAGTACACAGTGTTTTGTACTGTATCATGTATATAAAGTCCATCTTATGTGTGTACATCTCTCTGCATGATCCTTTTTTTTTTTCTTTTTTTTTTTTTTAATCAGATATACTACTACATTGCTGTCTTTACTGCAACCACACCTAGTATTTTAAGAGGTAACTACAATAATTATATTTCTTATACATTATGAACTCATGGTTCAGGCAGTTTATTTCCTTCCCCTGAAATCTCTGCAGTGTTGGAACGTCCAGCCTCCCAAATGTCCTTCCTGGAGCAGTTTTTGAAAGAGACTTCATTGCGGCGGGGCGGGTCCCTGGAATCAGAGGAGGGCGATGTGGAGGACAACCGAGCCCCCTCTGTCCCCTCTATAGCATCTTCTAGATCTTTTGTTAGTCAGGTGAGGCGATGAGACAAGACAGAACTCGTATATGCTTCTTAGACATATTTGCTTTGAATGCATTTTGGCCATGTAAATGAAACACCTAGTTCCTTTTTACTGTGTGTTGATGATGTGTTCCTAAGTACAGTATCACATTTTACTTACAATTGTACTGGATATTAAGGGGCACATAACATATCAACTTCGTTGATAGCAGTGGACTTTTAACTGGTAATTTGTGTGTAAATTGTAGGCATTAATAGGTATATGTGATGCTACAGTACATGGTGGAAACCTTTTGGCGTATCAGATGGAGCCGGGCTTCTGTGGGCTTGAGTGATGAGTAAATGGAAACTTGGCCCATTGAATTGGGTAGACTTTGGCTATCTGGATGCTGCTACTCCTCACCCTGCCCTAGGCTGGGAAAGAAGGTCCAGATGATGATGATGATGATGAAGATGAATAGCAACCATATCTTTGACTTCCCTTTTGCCTGTTGGGCAAGGGTAAAGAAACTAAAGGTATTCCTTGTAATCATTGATATATTACTGTGTATACAGTAGGGTCCCCTTATACAAACGTCCATTATATGAGAATTTGGTGTTACAAGGTTGACAGATTTTATGTATTTTACACATACTGTATATATAGCGGCCACCCTTTGCGGGATTAGGGCGTCAGGCTATAGATAGATAGACATATATATATATATATATATATATATATATATATATATATATATATATATATAAATATATACAGTCAAGTCACCTAAGGTGCGGCCAATTAGTTCTGGACCAAGCCCATGCCACAGAAAACCATGCCATACAAATAACTAAACCTATGGGAAAAATGGAATTTGGTTCTGGACGTTTGCCCAAAGTCCCCCTTTTCACCCCCGTTTTCCCCATTTTTCCCTATTTTACACACACACATAGTCAAGCAATCAGTCAATGCATGTATTACATGTAACAACAGGCACAAAAAACGGGAGGGTGATCAGCCTTGTGTCTACATGGGCAGTGCCACGCACTGCAGATCGAGCAAAAAAAAAGCTCGGCCAGACACAGATCAGCTGATCGACCAAAACGTTAAAGATGGTGGAGGCTGCCTGGTCAAGCACTGATTGAAGAAATTTATTTGATAAAGTTTGTGTGCTCAAGTGTCAACAAAACTCACATTTAACACATTAATAATCATCCACATATACGTGATGGTGATGCTGGGAGGCATTATACTTCATCTTAGCTCAGAGATAGGTACTTCGTCACTAACCCACCCATAGCAGTTTTACAAACAAACCCATAAACTAGTCACAATACCCAAAGAATTTTCAATGTTTCATTACATACATAATGAATTTGGTGAAGTTTAACCTCCTCATAAGAGAGAAAAAAGTCCACAGTTGGAGCACTTGTAGTATGAAGCTGAAGTGATCACCATCTTCTTTGTTTACAAATGCTAGCATGCTGCCAGGGGAATCTGCCTGCACATTTCAAAGCTTGCCATGCCTGGGCCATAGGTAGTTTATGCGCGTAGTTCATTTTGGAGGGGCCTGGCACCTTGCTGTGTCATAGAAAACCGTGCCCTAGAAGTCCGCGCCGTAGGTGAGTTGACTGTATATACATATAGATAGATAGATAGATAGATAGAATGATAGATAAATTGATAGATAGATAGATAGATAGTTACATATATATATATATATATATATATATATATATATATATATATATATATATATATATACTGTATATGTGTATATATATATCTCTTTGTACGTGGCATGTGTTAGGAGTGTAATGCTGTATGGTAGTGAGACCTGGGCAGCAAAGGAAGAGGATATTCACGGGCTCAAACATACGGAAATGGCAATGATCAGGTGGATGTGCAGTGCGTTCCTGAGTACGAGGCCTGGGGGGACTAGGTTTACAATGGAAGTGTTGAGAGGTTGGATGGGACTGGAGTGTTTTGGTGTTGTGATGGGGGTGGGTAGATTGAGATGGTTTGGGCATGTGGAGAGGATGGAGGATGATAATTGGGTACAGAAAGTGAGTAATGTTAATGCTGGGGGTAGGGGAGCAAGGGGCAGACCGAAGAAGACCTGGGACGATGTCATTGAGTGTGACCACTGGGATTAGGGACTAAATAGGGAAGCTGCCAGAGATTGAGCAGCATGGAGAGCCGCCATTAGATGACCAAATACCCTCGCATCCAAGACGGGTTTGTCCTAGACATTTTGTGTCCAAGACAGAAACCATAAATAATCATCCAAAATATTGCTGTAATACGGTTGCATACGTCCAATACAGAACCAGCGGTTCATAATGGCCCAAATCCGAAGAGAATACAGCTATGACAGTCTCACCCGGTCCAACACAGTTCTCGCGCCTGGGAGAGTGACGTGGTCGAGATGTTGTCTAATAAAATATTGGCATCTGGTCACACGATGAGCAAGCGGGGCTTGTTTTTGTCTCTCACCAGAGCATTGTGGACACACTTACTGCTTGTTTCACACAGCATTTGCTCCTAGGTTATTGCGTCTCCTTACATAACCATGCCTAGGAAACTGTCTGCTAACCCCTTGAAGCGTCGCCATCTACCTCATCCAACTAAGCTGGAGATAGTTGAGCTACTAAGCTGGAGATAAGCTCAGAAACACAGTTTCAAGGTGAGGAAATTTGTTTTGGTGCCAAAATAGGTCTAGGTTGATGTTTTGGGGGGCACTTTTCAATGATTTTGTGACAGTATTAATTTTTTCCATAAGGTCTTGTATTGGTCCAAGACGTTCTCCGTCCTAGATGGGACCCTCAGGCGACAATATTACCGTCTTGGATGCAAGGGTACTGTATATATATATTCATCATCATCATCATCATTATCCAGACCTCCTTTCCCACCCAGGGGCAGGGTGAGGAGGAGCAGTGTTCAGACAGCCCAGATTTGCCCAATCCAATGGGTCACGCTCCCATTTACTCATCATTCAAGCCCCCGGAATCCTGGCTCTATCAGATACGCCAAAAACATTCACAGCGTTTTGTAGCTTCACATAAACGTATCCGATTGAGTCAACCTGGATGCTGCCACGTTTAAAGGGGTGCCAAAATCCCTGATCATACACTTCACAACATTCAACCAGCCAGCTCGATCTCTTGTCAGTTCTCTATCCTCACTGACCTCCAAACCTCTCTTCCTCACACACTCATCCACTATATCTCTCCACCTTCTCTTTGGCCTACCTCTCCTCCTCCCTCCATCAGATTCACTCAGATATACCTTTTTCACCACTCTGTTGTTATCCTTTCTCTCCACATGACCATACCATGTCAGTACACTCTCTTCGATTCTGGTTTCCACTGACTTCCTCACTCCACACTTTTCACGAATCACATTATTTCGTATCCTATCCACCCTCTGTACTCCACGTACATTCCTTAGCAGTCCCATCTCCACTGCTCTTACTCTTGACTTTTCATTTTCATGCCACACCATAGTCTCACATCCATATATTAAAGCTGGCACTAACACTCCTTCATGTAAGCCTCATGCAGCTGCAGCACTCAAGCCTCTGCTTCTTATCAAGGCCTTCATTGCATGAGCTACTTTTCTTCCTTGTGTCACTCTACTTTCAACTTCTCTTGCACACTTTCCTCTCTTTTCTAGCACTGTACCCAGGTATATATATATATATATATATATATATATATATATATATATATATATATATATCATCATCAGCCATTTGAGTATCCACTGCAGGACTGGCCTGTCCCTACCAAAGTGGGGATGATACAGCCATTGTATCTCTACCAAGTTGCTTAGGCTGTCGAGTAGAGATTGTATGTAGGGTGAGAAGTGCTTGTAAGTGTAACTGTAGTGTTGGAGTGGCTTTGGATGTGTGTATAGTCTGTGAACCGAGTGTAATCGGCCCGCACAAGCTGACTGGATGCAAGCATACTTTATAGTATGCGACATTGGATCAACCACAGCACCCCTGATGTTCGCAAAAGCAGTACGTGGCCAGAAGAACGCTCCCAAAGTTTATTACCCTGGCGGGGTGCGAACTCTCGTTCTTCATTGTACGAAAACGCACACTTTACCACTGTACCACAGAGGCTCCGTATACATATATATATACAGTATTTGTATACACACCCTCCGCAAATTAACTTAGGACCTACACACACACATTTGCTATGGGAGAGTTGTCTGTCTTTGCTTTGTGTTTCCACCTCTACCAAGTGAATTTTGGGGGCAAGAAATAACTGGCAACTCCTCTGGTGTTGGCGGGAGGTGGTGAAACACTCAGTATGTCAGTACTTGCCCAGAAGTGAGAGTGGGAGTGTATATTCCCGTCGCTCCGAGCTTGCACCTCCCTCTTTTTTTTTGTATGCATTACTGTTTTCCCTGTTAATTTCCTAGAGTCGAGTTGTCATGCCTGGAAAGTACTGCTCAAGGGATGAGAGGGTCCGTATCATTGCATGGAGGCAAGATAATGTCCCGATCAGCACGATTTGTGAACGCAGTGAACGCTCAAATTCGACCGTCATGAAGATTCTTGCTGCAGCGCGCGACCTGCCACCTGATGCACAAGCATGGCAATGGAAAGAAGAGAATGACTTCCAGAGGTACAGATATGCTTCTGAAGAGGGAAGTAATCAAGAATCCTCGACTGACAATAGGAGAATTGAAGAGAATGCATCTCCAGCTGCTACAAGACATCTCAATTCAAACTATCCAACACCGCTTGCAGGAGCTGGGTTTGCCAAGCCGCACCGCAGCCAAGAAACCGCTTCTCACTGACCACATGCAGAAGCAGTGCATTCAGTTTGCCAAGAAGTATGCACACTAGACATCGGATGAGTGGAGAAAACTTGTTTTCTGATGAAAGCACATTTCAAGTGTTCCAGATGCATGCTGCCAAGGTTCATCGCCCTGCCTCCCGTAGTCGATATGACCCTGCCTACGTGGTGCCGACAGTTAACCACCCACAATCAGTAATGGTATGGGGGTATTTCTCAAGTGAAATGGGAAGGGGAGGCCTCTACTTTCTTCCTAAGAACTTGATGATGAATGGTGGCCAGTACATTCAAGTTCTGAAAGATCATTTGTTAAACTTTTTTGCTGTTCATGGGTGCGACTTTTTCATGCACGATTCAGCTCCATGTCACAAGTAAAGAAAGGTGCCAAATGGCTTCAGGATAATTGGACTGAGGTCCTCAGCCAACATGGCAACAATCCAGATCTAAATCCGATAGAAAAGTGCTGGGCAAAGATGAAGAAAATCATGGCAGAGAAGAAGACACCCAATCTGGACAACCTCAAGACTGAACTGACATATGTTTGGTGCAAAGTAATGTCCTTAGATTACTTTAGAGTTCTAAGTGATTCCATGCCCAAACTCATCCAACTGGTCGTTTGGTGCAAAGTAATGTCCTTAGATTACTTTAGAGATCTAAGTGATTCCATGCCCAAACTCATCCAACTGGTCCTGAAAAACAAGGGAAACATGATTTCATATTAATGAATGGCATTTCATGAACAAACGGTATGATATACTATGATTTCTGTGTTTTTTAATACCTTGTGGGGGAGGTCCTAAGTCAATTTGCCATAGCTGTATATATATATATATATATATATATATGATTTTAATAGTGCAGATCAGCTAATGAGCTTCCTTACAGTTCTGTTGTGTGTAATTGTTTTGCTGCTTAGCTAATTAGGTTCCTTACATTTTCTTATCTCCAGCAGGAACAGCTAGGATCTCCAAACATGGAGTCTCGTCCTCTGCCTCCTCTACCCCAGCAAGTGACCAGTGTTCCCCCTGGTGTGTTGCCAACCATGGCTCACCACCAGCATGCATCCCTGGGCATGTCTGGGGGCAGCAGTAGTAGTGGTGGTGGCCCCTCCCCTCACATGAAACAACAGCAGAAGGCTCATCAATTCATCGTCCGCTCATTCAGTAACCCGATTAAGTGTTCACATTGTACCTCGCTCATGGTGGGATTAACACGACAAGGTGTTGTGTGTGAAGTTTGTGGGTTTGCCTGCCATACCACATGCAAGGATAAAGTGCCCATGGTGTGCCCTGTCCCCCCAGACCAGAGTGAGTGGTTTTCTGTCATTTCAAAATACATATATTTATGGGTAGTGTCGATTATTGTACTGTATAAGGTGCTGTGTTTTTCTTTTGGAATTTAGCTGTAAATTAAAAAATTCATTTTAATAACTTCTGTTATTGAACTTTGTATACTAAACCAAAGAATTTTGTTTTGATACGTATGTTTTCTAGCTTCTTAGCATCTGCAGAAACTTGTAGTAGCTTATTTTAATTCATCTTATTCTTTGAAATGCTTTTTTATTGCTGGATTCCATACAGGTATAACTCTGAAAATATCCAATAGACATGTAATAAATTTTTCATTTGTCTTTTGGCCACATTCCATAACACAGATTTATCAATTACTCCTTTGCAGCCAAGAGACCATTGGGTATTGATCCAACACGTGGTATTGGCACAGCGTACGAAGGGTTTGTGAAGGTGCCTAAGCCAGGTGGGGTGAAAAAGGGCTGGTCCCGACAGTTTGTGGTGGTGTGTGACTTCAAGCTCTTCCTTTATGATATATCTCCTGAAAGGTGAGGGTTCTGTTTACTTCATGTGAATTTTCAAAGTTGGTTTACATTTGGGGGGTGGTTAGGGATTATCACTTGCATAATGCGTCTCAGGTGAGTAACCCACTCACCATTAATGTCAGGACAGTTATTATCTTCATTGTGTATAGCCTAAGAAAAATACTGGAAACTAAGGTAACTTCAACCCCATCAGAAATGCACTGCCAAGTGTGTGGGTGAGTACAGTGCTGGACATGCGGGACGACCAGTTTGAGGTGTCCACTGTGCGGGATCTTGATGTAATACATGCCAACAAGAAGGACATCCCATGTATCTTTAGGGTGAGTGTTGTTTGCTTGAATATCAGACTGGTTAGGTATAAGACTATAATCCTATGTTTGAAGCCATCTTAGTGCCATACTTTGGCAGTTCTTCCATTGATGTAAAAGACCTCACAAACTTTGTATGCTGATAACCAAAGTACATTATTAAAGAATAATGCAGTACTGTATTATAGGTTATCAGCACTAAATTTGTAACATGTTCTTAATGATAGATTTTTAAAATTATAGTGCTCATGGTGTCACATTCTTGCAATTGGACTTAGGTGACAACATCATCCATGGTGGGGGTGCGGCATCACACACTTATGCTGGCGGACACTGAGAATGAGAAGACCAAGTGGGTGGTGGCGCTCAATGAACTTCACCGCATCCTCAAACGCAACAAACTACCCAACAGACAGGTATGTTTTGAATTAGCCATTAAAGAAATCCATTTTTCATTGCTCAACAGCACCTCAGTTTTGCTGACCACTGACCAGAAATCAGGTGGTTCTTTTGGGTTCATCATCTTTGGTGATTGATGAGTTTTGAAAATGATGAGTGTGGGAATTACTAGATCATGGGAGTGGCAGATCAAGAAAAGGTAGATGAAGTACCGGTATGAAACCAATAAAATTTCATAGTTGAAATAGGTGATAATAGAGTATGAGGTGGGTGTTAGTGCACTTAAGATACATCTGGAGCAGAAATAAAAGGAGGGGGAATTGTAGTGTGAATAATTGAAGTACGGTCAGCTGCTTATATTCCCTGTCATTGTCTTTAAGGTGTTGAAGTCTGGAGTTGGAATAATAAAAGGAAAGAGAATTATGTTGTGAATTAATAATCCTAAACTAATATCAGCTACATTAGATGCCCTGTCATTGATTTAAAGGTGCTAAGGTACGGAGGTGGATTATTAGTATTTTTAACAAGTATCAGCATGAAAGTGGTAGGTGGGGACACTTACCATCCACTCACTCGATGTAGTGCTGTTTTAGGGTGACTGTCCTTTCCTCCCTTCCTTCCTTCTTTCCTTCCTCTTCTGTCTTTCTCTCCTTCATTCTTTCCTCTTCCTTCTGTCTATGGATGACTCTACACTGAGTGACAAGCCAAATGGTTTCCTGTACACAGGAAACCATTTACTACTATGGATGGAAACCACATAACCAAACTTGACACCTGGTGGTTTAGTGGGTAATTAAGGCACTCCAACCGGATTGAACCTGTGTAGGTTTATATCCAAGGGGTGGTTGGGGTTTATTGCTCACATAATGCCACTCAGAGATGTGTGAGGCTGGTCACTCTCATCTTAAATGTCAGGAACAACTTGCCTAGCCCCGGGCTCCTACACTCCTCATGGGGCAACACAGGATTAGATGATGTATGTATGTACCAACATGACTGTATTCGCCCTGAATTTCATCATTTTTGCACCGCATATTCAACATGCAGTACAGTATTGTACTGTAAATATTTTCTAGGCACTAAAAATGTATGAAAATAATAAAACAGGAAATAAAAATATATACTGTATAGAACTTAAAGGTTTGTAAAAAAAAATACAAACGGATTACTCTCAGCTGCCTTACAATCCCTGTCATTTGCTTCAAGGTGCTGAGGGCCCATGAAGTGGTTGACGGGAGTGTGACGCTGATAAAAAATGCAGTGTGTGGTGCAGTCATTGACCTCGACAGACTCCTAGTGGGTGCTGAAGAGGGGCTTTTCTGCATAGACTTAGAAAATTATGGTAAGTGAAAGACAAATCAGCAGCAGGGTATATTCATTCAACAAGGATTAAGTTTACAGTTGCAGTCACTTGTTCTTTTAGTGTTGAAGCTGCAGTGTCTAAGCCTGACAGCATATGGTCGGACTAACCAGTAACCGTGAAGCATGTTGAAAACATCATAATACTACTTTATTAGTCCAGAACCCTAGATGTATAAAAGAATATTGATTGCAGCTGATTAAGTACCATTTTGTTTAAGGTGAGTAAGCATGAGGACATTTAGAAATGCCATCCTAAGAGCACAGGTGTAATTACCTAGTGTAAAGACACCTTTCACATTTTATTCTCACTGTCATCGGACTGTTACTCACCTTGGCAGAAACTTTTTGAAAAGAGGTTAGGGATAGCCATCATCAAGTCCTCCAGTATAAGAGGCCATTTCTTAGGTGAAGACAATTGTGTGGAAGTGGCACAGATCAGTGTATGAAATCACTGGAATAAAGAATTATGTGGATTTTGCCAAAGATTGGAACAGTGTACCTGTTAAGGTTATAGATTTTTTTACATGTACAGTATTACATTTACTTTATTGGATACGTTTATGTGAAGCTACAGAATGTGGTGAAAGTTTTTTTGGCATATCAGATAGAGCCAAGATTCCGGGGGCTTGAATGATGAGTGAATAGAAGCATGGCCTATTGGATTGGGCAAACTGGGCTGTCTTGATGTTGCTACTCCTCACGTTGCCCTAGGGTGGGAAAGGAGGTCCGGCTGATGATGGTGATGATTACATTAACTTAGACTTCATTAGAATACATAACGGTGAACTAAGCTTTGTTTGTTTCCTTCATAATATTGTGATGTACTAGCCCTACTTTACTGCTTTTATCCCCCAAAATTACAAGAATGCATTATGAAAAATGGGTAATGCCATGACCAGTTAGCCCTAACTTAACTCCTCCTATCCCTAGAAATTGCAAGAATAGGTGATGGAAAAAAGATAGTGAGTCTGGAGTACATAGCAGAAGAACAGCTAATCATGGTGATTGCTGGGCGGCAGCGGCAGGTCAAACTCATACCCGTCAGAGCACTTGGTGGCGATGAGGTTGAGTGGATCAAGGTAAGAGTCATACTCGTGAATACCTTTTTGCTTAATTTCTTTTCGATTGCTTGTTTGTACTCTTTATCTTCACACAGACAACAACCATGCTAGTGTTAATGTTGATGTGAAATGGTGCAGCCAAATAGAGTTACAGTACTTCAGATATTCCAGTAGTTAACTGCTACAGTGACTTGATTTTTGTTAAAATTGGTTCGGATCCTATATAAATGCAGCCCTAAGATGATTCACTGTTTAGAGGTGAAGCCCAGGGGCTGTATTTATAATGGATCTTAATGTATTCAGCCTTGGGATTTTTTTTTTTTTTTTTTTTTTATTCGTACTATCTCCTGATGATCTTATTCAGCTTATGAAAGACTTTTCAACTTGAGGGGCTAAGTACAACTTTAATAAACCCTTTCAGTTTGAAGGACCGTTCTTAAGCTTAATAAAATTATTTGGTAGTAGCATGAATAAAGTAAAATGTTTGTCAGTAAATCCAAGGCATAAACCATTTGAGACAGTAAGCAAATCTCTGTAACTGTTCATTATTGTCTGAAATGATACTGTTGCAGTTGCACGAGGCTTACATGAAAGAGTGTTAGTGCCAGCCTTTACATGTGGGTGTGAGACTATGGTGTGGCATGAGAATGAAAAGTCATTTGTGAGAGCATTGGAGATGGGATTGCTGAGGAAAGTGTGTGGAGTACAGAGAGTGGGTAGGATACGAAATAATGTGATTCGTGAAGGATGTGGAGTGAGGAAGTCTGTGGACACCAGAATCGAAGAGAGTGTACCGAGATGGTATGGTCATGTGGAGAGAATGGATAACAATAGAGTGGTGAAAAAGGTATATCTGAGCTGATTTGAAGGAGGGAAGTGGTGAGGTAGGCCAAAAAGAAGGTGGAGGGATATGGTGGATGAGTGTGTGAGGAGGAGAGGTATGGAAGTCGGTGAGGCTAGAGGACTGACAAGAGATCGAGCTTGCTGGATGAATGTTGTGAGAAGAAGTGCATGATCAGGGATTTTGGCACCCCTTTTTAACGTGACAGCATTCAGATTGCTTCTATTGGATACGTTTATGTGAAGCTACAGAATGCAGTGAAAATTTTGTTGGCGCATCTGATAGAGCCGGGATGCCGGGGGCTTGAATGATGAGTGAATGGAATCGTGGCCCATTGAATTGGGCAGACTTGGGCTATCTGGGCATTGCTGCTCCTTACCCTGCCCTAGGGGTGGGAAAGGGGGTTTGGATGATGATGATGATGATGATGATGATTGTACTGTTGGTTGTATTTTTTTGCTTGAGCATTCACTTTGACATGTTTATAAAGTGTTAGGTAGCTTATGAGTGAAAATAAAAATGGAAATGTACATTCTTATACTGTACCCAGGTTCAGTTAAGGAAGTTTGTGAATGTCCCTCAGATTAATTCATTGCTTGTAGAAACACATCCAATGCAGTAAGTCCTTGTTATGTTGCTTTATTTGGTTTTCCATTTACACCTGGGGTCTACAGTCATTTACAAGCAAGTTGTTTGATAAAGTTCCATTGCTGCTTGTAAAACTGATTAACAATTTTCACCCAGTGTACAGTGCCAGATGTACCGTAAGGTGGGGCTGTTTGACTCACTTGGGGCAGTTAGATTCAGTAAGGGGTAATGAGACTCATGTGGTCCAGATATTGTAAACAAGTGTATATTTGACTTTTTCAGATTTTACTATATTCTATCTATCTATTTATCTGTCTGTCAATTGCCAGATGCCTTAATCCCATAAGGGGTGACCACAAACAAATCGCCTCCATGTTGCCCTGTCCCTCGCTATTTCACTGCCCTGCCCCCAGCTCACACACCCCTCTCTCTCATATACCTCTTGACTCCATCCCTCCATCTCATCCTTGGCCTCCCCCTCCCTCTACCCCCCTCCACCTTACCACATACACTCCCCTCATCAGTCTTTCACTCTCCATCCTCTCCAAATGGCCAAACCACCGCACTGTGTTTCTCCTAACACTTCGTATCACATCCTCATCCACACCGCAACGCTCCTTCACTTCCTTGTTTGTCTGTCTGTCTCTCCATTTGACTCCATGTGCTCCTCTCAAATAACTCATTTCCACTGTTCTCACTCCTGAATTGAGTCCCTCCAACAAGATCCAAGCTTCACTTCCAGATGTTAGAGTTGGTATCACAATACTGTACTTTCATGCAGTAACATTACCTTCCATGCCCACTTCTGTGTTTCTTATCACTGCTTTCAAAGAACCAGGAACCTTTCTTCCTTGTTGTGCCCTTTCAAGCAATTCACCCTCTAAACTTCCATCCTTACTCATCACACTACCCAAGTACAGTACTGTACTTAAATGCACTCACATTTTCCATTTCCTCCTCATCCAACCTCACTGTACATTCAGTGACTTCATTTCTCTCCAAGACCATAACTTTACTCTTCCCTACATTCACCTTTAGAATCCATTTCTTACACTCCCAAACTCATTCATCAAACCTTGTAGCTCCCCTTCATCTTCACTGAACAACACAGTATCACTTGCAAACAACAGTACAGGGAGTTCCCACACACTGCCCTCTCTCATTAGTGTCGCTCCAACATCCATTGCCCTACTTTGTATCTCTTTTTATAACCCCATCCATATACTGATTGACAACCATGGAGACATGACACATCCCTATTTCAATCGAACTTTCAAATAGAAAAATTCACTCAGTTCAATGTCCACACACACTGCAGCCTGCATACATACTCTTCACGGCATTCAGCAACTTTCCATTTACTTCATATATTCTTAAAACTTTCCACTAATTTCCAGCAATTTACATTTTAAGTGAAATTTAGGGATAGCTTGCTGAAGTTAAGTGAACTGTGATAATTATGAATTTAGACTTATGGGGTAATTTGACTTGGCCCCCTGGGGCAATTTGACCTGGCACTTTGGGGCAATTTATGTGCTGCAACCTCATCAAGTACTATCTGGACAGTTGTAGACACTACATTGTGGATTTCAAAGATAATCTCTCTGGTACAGACTGGGCTCATGGCTTCCTTAAGGGACATAAAGTCCTGCTGTCCTCCAGGATATGCTGAAATATTTCAAAGAAGCAGGCTGCTGTTTCTGAAGAGGTTATAGTGGCCTACTTTAAAAAGCTAGAAGACAGCCTTAGAGGGGTACTTCCAGCAAAGATCTTTAACAATGATGAAACCAACATCACAGATGATCCTAAGGGAAAGCTCCAGATATTCTGGCATGGTATAAAACACACAGAGCATATTATGAATACAGTGAAGAGTTCAACATCCATCATGTTTTCCATCACTGCCAGTGGAAAGCACCTTAGTCCATAATTATGTTGTTTACAAGGCTGAACGCTTGCAGCAGTCATGGATTAAAGGAGGACCAGTTGACATATATAACTGAACTTCTTGTGGCTGGTTCAATTAAGATTGAAGCAGAGAGAGCAGAGAGGTGGGTCACCTGAAGGCACACAACCAAAGGACAATACTGGGTTAGAAGGCATTGAAAGTCGGAGAGACTCGAATGACAACTTCGAATGTGTCACTGAAGGAAATCCCACAGAGTCCAATTGCTCCACATTAGGCGTTGATAAATATTATTTTTTCAAATATGTCTTTTCTGTGTTTTTTTCTGTTAAAATTCTTTTCACTTATGAAGTTGGATTTTTTGTGTTTCATTACCCCTACAGTAAAGCTTTTTAAGTGCCCTAAATGTTGCATTACAAACCATAGTACAGTACAACAAAAAATAGCCAAAAGTGAGTCGAATAGCCCCATCTTATGGTATGGAAGAAGCTGTGAAATATTGGAACACATCCCCAACTTTCTGAGGACAGCTTTTACAGTGTTATGCTTAAAAATATATATATATACTACAGCTTTATAATTGATGCTCCTGAATAGATGAGAATTAGGTGTTGTTTACAGATAACTTCAGTGGTTTAACAATCCATCTAAGCTTTGTTGGCTGATGATGGGAAAAGCTGGGACCCTGTAAAAATAAGACTTATTTTCTGCACAGACTGCTGTTTTGGCCAGTGCATAGATATAAACTCAGAGAAAAGGCTTATGCTTCAGATATTGTCTATGCCATATAATACCATACCCTGAATTCCTACTTTTCTTTGTTAGTTATTTGAACACATTGTACAGTACTTTGTTTCCTCACAAGTAAACTGATTTCTGTAGGTGTCAGAGACGAAGGGAGCAATTGCCTTCACAATGGGCAAGTTTCGCAACCCCAACAACATGACCAACACCTATTGCCTCTGTGTTGCCGTTAAAAGACAGGTGAGTCAGACTTTGGATTTGCCACCATATATTGGTTGATGTCATTCTTAACTCATGCCACAATCACACAGTTTTACAAAGATTAGAGGCTTTTTGGAGTGGAGAGGTTAGTTAAAACCTTCATTTACCCTGTCACAGTAAAGAATTTCCCTAAGCTGAATGCAGTCATCATAGGTCTATCTATCTATCTATCTATTGCCAGATGCCATAATCCCATAAAAGGTGGCCATTTGACTTTGAGTTATTTGTTTTACAGGGAGGGTAGCAAGAATAAACCAGTAGATGTCACTGAAATTATGAGGCTAAAAGAACAGTAATAGGAACTCGTTCATTTTATTTATATATCTCCCCCCCCCCCTACCAAAGGACCATTCAACTTAGTGATCCCTTTTTAAGTTGGGAGTTGTCAGACTGACTTTGTCTGATAGGTAATTTATGAAGCACGTGTGTGGAGCCAGGATTCTGGTGATATGAATGGTGAGTGAACGAGAGTGTATTTCATTTAATTGGGCAGACCTTGGTTAGTTCTGATTTTGACAGTTTTTTTTCATGCCCTCCTGACCTTACCTCACCCTGTCCCTAGGTGGGAAAAGATGTTTGGATGGCGACAAGGATGATTAAGTGGTTGGAAATGGTAATGTCAGATTATCAGCTATTCAGGTGAAGCAAAAACATCAAGAACAGTTATGTCTGAATAAATTTCATGTTACTTTAAAACTGTTTTTCACTGGTACAGATCATCATATATGAGATCAACCGAGCAAAGGGGCGGCACAAGCTGTTCCGGTCCATCCTGCTACCCCAGATGCCACAGAGCTTAGATATTTTGGGTGATGGGCGGCTGGCAGTGGGCTTCCAGTCTGCCTTCACCATCTATTCCATCCTTGGGGATCAGCATCCTCTGTGTGAGTACACAGGCTCTTCACTTGACATCAGATTAATGAAATGTAGTCACAAGTGGAAATATATTTTTCTCAAGTAGCCCTTTCTCTGCTCTTGGCACAGCTAGGAGTCACAAAAATGTCATGACCAATATTTAGGATAGAGGAAATACATTTTTCTCTTGTACTGTAACCCTTTCTCTGCTCTTGGTACACATAGGATTTTAATTTAGACTAACACAAAGATGATTTTATTCACTTGAGAGAAATACTGTGCATCAAAGAGGTTCTCTTAATTGTACTTCCTCCCCCCCCAGCATTAATACACCCCGACAGTCAATCACTGGGCTTCCTCTCAATGACGCAGTGTGAAGCATTAAGTTGCATTGAGGTGACCCGAGGTGAATACCTACTAGTCTTCAACCTGTTGGCAGTGTACGTGGATGCTTCAGGCCGTAAAAGCCGTGAAAAGGAGCTCATGTACCCTGCTATACCCACAGCTGTTGGTCAGTATACACACAAGGACTCATATTCTTGTTTTGTTAGTTAACCCCTACACGCCTGGGGTTTTCCGATGTTGCACGCTCCTCCCTACGGGGGATATCCGTGATGGAAAAAATACTCTTACTTTAAACCCAATTGTCTGCCAAACTATAACAGCTAGAGAAAAAATTAAAGATACATAAGAATCACCAACTCTTCCTCTTTCAAATGAAAGTATCCCCACATCTCTAGGTGGTCCCGTTGATGAGTAAGGATACATTAAAGTTCAAAGGATAGTAGGGAAGATGCCTGCGGCTATACACGTCAACCAGCATTGCTCCTCTGTTTCCAAAATCGTGACTGCTATACACATCAACCGGCGGTTAAGGGTTAAGGAGGCTCCCTCATAACAGTATATTTCTGTGTCTGTGAATATATTCCTGTATTCTTTTATGCACCCCTTTTTAACCTGACAGCATTAGGATTGGCTTTATCAGATAGGTATCTGTGAAGCTACAGAACATCCCCCCCCCCCATCAGATGGATCCAGGATTTCGAGGGCCTGAGTGATGAGTGAATGTAAGTGTTGCCCATTGAATTGGGCAAACTTTGGCTGTCTGGATGTTGCTACTCTTCACCCTGCCCTATGATGGGAAAGGAAGTCCAGATAATGATGATGATGATTATAAAAAAAAAGAAGAAAGGAATAATATCCGAGAGATTGGTGATGATAATAATATACAAAATGAATAAAGGAAGAGGTGCCACAAAGCCTTCTAAGTTGACATGAACAGAACCCCATGCGCTAGATTTACAAACACACATACCATCAGTTCCTAGTCATTACTGTTGAATTGTTTGTGCCTGAAGGACAAGTGTGGTGATTGCAGAGGCTTCCCATGTCTTTTGTTTATTCCTTTTGCAAAAGCAGGTCTTTGTTATGAGAGGAAAATTATCATAGGTAATATCAGTTTTGGTTGAGGATGAACAAAGAAACATTAGTGTCCCTTGTCTGTAATTCATCCTGCAAAATATAGAATATGAGAGAGAGGACAGTGTATGTTATACATGTTTACAAATTCTTCCGAGCTTTATTGTTGTTTTCTTTTACTTTATTGTGTAAGGAAATTAGTTTTACTCTTACAAGAGATCAATAGGATCATAACCTTATTTCCTAAAAGTACGGATTGGGAGGTGTATTTGTATAGTGCAGGTTGGTGGGGAGCTCACCATCCACTCACTCGATGTAGTACTGCTTTTGAGTGGCTGCCCTTTCTTCTCTTTCTTCTTTCCTTCCTTCCTCTTCTGTCTTTCTTTCCCTCACTTTTTCCTCATCCTTCTTTCTGTGGTTGACTCCACTCGAGTGACAAGCCAAATGGTTTCCTGTATACCAGGAAACCATTTACTGTACTATACTGGGTGGTAACCATGTAACCAAATTATGGCACCTGGTGGTTTAGTGGGTAATTAAGGTGCTCCAATCAGATTGAGCTGGTGCAGGTTTCTATCCAAGGGGTGGTTGGGGTTTATTGCTCATGTAATGCCACTCAGGGGTAGGTGAGGCTGGTCACTCTCATCTTAAATGCCAGGACCAACTTGCTTATCCCATGGCTTCTCTGCTTCTCATAGGGCAACATAGGATTAGATGATGTATGTATGTATGTATATATATTGCTCTCACGAATGGTGGCTCTTACGGTATTGATATTCATGGTTTTGTGTTCAGTTATATCATTACCTGTTATCTACCCTTTCTACCAAATGTTTCAGTTTTTATGTTTTGGTAATCCTTGAACTAATTAATTGTTTTTGCAGGTGTGTGTGATGGGCTGCTTCTTGTGTACAGTGACATTCACATAGATGTTTTTGAGGTGCTGACTGGGGATTGGGTTCAGACCATCAACCTTAAGCGCACCAAACCTCTTATGCGCTCTGGCGTCCTCAACATGGTCATGATCAGTGACCTTCCACATGTTGCATATCTCAGGAATTTGCACAAAGGTCAGTACATAAATATATCTTGCTGTATAGTATGTCACCTCACTAATACGATAGTGATAACCTACCATAATGTATATCATTATGCGTCATACTGTATGAATGTGAGGGGGCACACAGTTAATTGCTTCACCTCAAGACTTATCTCACCCTTGTAACTTTATATAGCATCATTCCCATCCACAGCGAAACAAGAAACAAAAAACTGTGCAGTGCATCACAAAGTATATATCTCAGCAATATTTCCCGGGTCCACCACCTAACGCTACAAATCACAAACACATACGTACATCCAGCCAAAGAGCATCCTTCAAGAACAGACACCAAACTTTCACCTCTCAGAAATTTTTCTATCCAGAGAGACATGAATACATGTAGCAGGACTGTGGTTACCTCCCTTCCCTGTTACACTATGAGCACAAAATGTGACCACAAACAGTCCACTTTACCCAGACTGAATTGTAGCCCCCCGTACCACACCACACTTACCACGTGTATCATATATCCACAATACTGGCAGTTCTTCAGCATAATCTCAAGAAGAGACCTCTGGGAACAGCTGGTTGAAGTTGCACCTCTGGGAACAACTGGTTGAAGTTGCCAATTTCCTGCAGTCCATTGGGTTACAACAGGACAGGGCTAGGGTTGCATCATCGTCATCATCGTTGTCATAATTGTTTCATTTTTGAAGGCTCCAACATGCTTGCATGCATCAGGCTTGGTCATCTAATTGTGACTCTCCATGCTGCTCGATCTCTGGCAGCCACCCTGTTCAGTCCTGTAACCCGAGGTCACATTTAATGACCTCGTCCTAGGTCTTCTTTGCCCTGCTCCTCCCAATCCCACCCGTAATATTAACACTTCTCACTTTCTGCACCCAATTGTCATCCCCCACCCTCTCCACATGCCCAAACCACCTCAGTCTACCTCTCCTTATCACAGCATCAATACACTTTATTCTCATCTTACCTCTCAACTCTTCCATCGTAAACCTAGCCTCCCCAGGCCTTGCGCTCAGGGATGCACTGTACATCCACCTAATCATTGTCATTTCTGTATGTTTTATCCAGCAAATACCCTCGTCCTTTACTGCCTCAGTCTTACTACCATACAGTATTACATTCCTAACACATGCTACATAAAAAGATCTCATAGCACGTAGGGAGAGCCCTCTCAGCGTCAGGAGAGGCAACAGCTCCCTGAACTTCTTCCAACCACTCCTTACCCTTGCCACAGAGCTAGCTTCAGCCCCACCTCTAGCACAACATGTCTTCCAGATAACAAAACTCTTCCACACACTGAAGAGACTCACCAGGAAGTTCAGTCCTTTCATGCCTGACAATCTCCACGTGCTCTCCCCAACACACTGCACACATTAAATCAGCATTATTTTGCAGTCTACCTGCAATACCATTACATATTTTTTGCATCAACTGATCACAAACACTGCACAAGATGGAATTACTTCCCATGCCCTTGTGGCAAATTGTACATGGCCACTTTCCCTCTTCTTTGACAGTACGACCACCAACTCCAGATATCATCACTTGTATTTTATCTGCATTTACTCGTAAGTCCTTGTACCCCATATCATCTCTCCACTTCCTAAATCTTTCCTCCACCTCCCTTTCATTCTCTGCAGTCAGCACCAAATCATCAGCATACGACATCGCCCACGGGAGTCCATTTCTGAAGTCATGTGAGAGGGCTTCACGTACCATGATAAACAACAAGGGACTCAAAACTGACCCCTGATGCACACCAATATTCACAGAAAACTCATCATTCAAATCTCCATTCACTCTTACCTGGGTGCGAGCACCCACATAAATGGCCATAACCACCCTAACCAGCCACTCCTTGATCCCAAGCTTTCTCATTGCCCACCTCACCACATTTGTAGGGACTTTGTCAGATGCCTTCTCCAAATCAACAAAAACAAAGTGCAGTTCCCTTTTCTTTCCTATATATTTTTCCTGAAGCTATCGAACAATGAACATGGCATCATAAACCCAAACTGCATCTCATCAATATTCACTCTTTCTCTAATTATGCCATCTAGAACTATCTCCATTTCCTTCATCATCTGATTCCAGGGCATCACCCTTCCCCTTGGACACATTTACAGTTACACTCTTCACCCAATCATCTGGGACCAGAACAGTGACTAACCTCATTCCTATATCTCCTGAGGCCTTCAACATAGCTGTCAACCCAGACACACCTGCTGCCTTCCCCATCTGCATCCTGCCTATTGCGTCACTCACAGTAGCAACGTCAATCAAAGGCCAGAGGCCAAACACTGGGTCTGCTGGCTCCAAACCTTCTCTGTCCCAGTCAAATTCCTCATTCAACAACCACTTATAATGCTTTCTCCATGTGTTTTTAATATCCCCACTGTTCACCACTACCCTTCCTTCATCATTCTTCACACACTTTTCACCTATAATATCCCGCTTCCCCCTCTTCATCTGATTTGCCACCTTAAATATCATATTCTTCCTTTCCACATGATTTAGGTTATCAAGTAAAAGTCTCTGTGACTCCGACTTTTCCCTGTATACCTCTCTTCTAGCCCTACGTTTGGCAGCCAAGTACAGTATTCTTCTTTGTTACCACCCTTCTTCCATACCCGGAAAAGCCTTCTTTGCTCCTTAACTGCAACTTATACACACTCATTCCACCACCAAGTTACTTTATGTCTTGGTGGGCCTCGTGTCCAAATGCATACTTCATCAGTATCTCTTAAGAGGTTGTTCTTGAGGGCTTTGTACTATTATTAACATCTCTGTCAACGTCTCCTTGTTCAACCTCTGCTCTCCTCATCTTGCTACAGAAAGTATCCCTTACTGCATGGTTTTCCAGCTTCCATATTTTCCTCCTAGGTGCATAAATCCTCTTTTTCCTTACTCCCTCTTTAAGTACCATGTCACATCAATAATTAGTGCTGCTGCTTACACTCCTCACTTCCTTTAACTTTAACATCCCTCACTAACCTCCTATCAGCCCTCCTGACCAGGAAATAATCTGTCTGCCTGCAATTTCTCCCAGACTTGCATGTAATCATCCTACTCTCTGTTTTCCTAAAATGTGTGTTGCACACACTCATGTTCATTGTCTCCCCAAACTCGAGTATCCTTTCCTCTTCCACATTTCTTGTACCATATGCATATCCCGCATGTGTGCCTTCATATCCTTGAGCTGCTTGACCTACATGACCGTTTAAGTCCCCTCCCAAGACTACTATCTTGATATCCCCCATATTACCTACTACATGTATAAAGTCATTCCAAAATCTATCCTTCTCTGCCTCATCCAAGCCTACCTGTGAAATGGGTCGCACACATCCCTTCACTGATAACTCAAGCCTTTGAAATTCTCTGCTCCTCCTCCCTCACATATAGAAAATTATTTATGTTCCATTCATGCATATTGCATGGGTGTTCTACAGCTGATTAGGACTGTAACTGAAAATCATAGTTGATTTGGACAAGTGTTTATTAAAAAAAAAAAAAAAAAAAAAATTGTTGGTGGCATACCAAGGCTGCTGAAGCTGCATAGCATCCAGCATCACCATTTGTAGCCATCAACAGTGAAAAAAGGCTTATATATGCTTATATGACCAAGACCACACATCTTTGTGTAATTTGTGTCTGTGTTTGCTTTACCTCTCAGCTTTGGTGATATAACATGATGGTGCATTCCAAGGAAGGTAAATGGGCTTTAAAATCATAATTAGGATCCTGTTTTATTTATTTAGAATTTGTTGTTATAAGAGTGAGGAATCTTAAATTCTGTTGATTTTAGGCTGCTGTTGCCACATTTGTCGTCACTTAGTAACTCCCCAATTATCTGAACATGCTCCGTGTCTGGATCTTAGGCCTTGGCTGTATTATATCCGTATCTGGATTTTTTTGTCTGGATCCGAACATAAAAGTTCCGACATCGGCTGCTGGACGGCCTACAAACTTTAAAAATCAGTTGGGTGGCTGGCCATCCTCTCTGGCCACGCACAGGTAACAGACCGAATGCACAAGCTGAGCGAAATTGGTTTTCCGGTTCCCTACCAAACGGTCAAAGTCTCCCGGTCGCCCCATCACCTGGAAAGTTTCACTAGCACTCAAGTAATATAGGCCTGCAACCCACAAACTGAGCAAAATGGCTGTCCGGCTCCCTACCGAATGGTCATTTCCCTGGCTGCCCTCATTTCTCACTTCCCCGTCCCTCTTCCATCCCCCTCCACGCTCAGCACTGCCAGGCTTGTGTCCCTCCCTGTCCCCCAGCCCTCTCCTACCCCTTTATAGCACGCTGCCTCTCCCACCATCCCTGCTTAGCCACCATTGAATTTTTTAGTGTTTGGCAATTTACTTGAAAACTATTGATCGTATCGAAATTATGAAAACACCACGCGAAAGCTCGTGAAAGTTTGCATCTATACTTATGCATTCTTGCATGATGCAGGCAAAATTTTGCGCTAGGACGTTCGGATGCTATTTGAAGCAATTTTTACTCGAACGAGTTTATTCTCAACGGCATTTCTATACTTTTATTCATCAGCTTTGTGTGTTTTTATTAGTTTATCTTACAGTAAAACACCAGTGAAAATGATGGTATACAATTTATATCAATTTAACCAGTTTCCAGGGGCAAATTTGGCCATGGAAATGTTTTTCATTTTGCCAAGGAACCAGCCATACCTGGGTTCTCCACTCACGTTGTGTCCCAGAAACTTATTGAAAACTTAGGGTTCCCGATAGTGCTAAAATTCTTTTTACGTCTGTCATCATCAATAATTATTTTGTGGATTTTTGTTGTTTACGCATTTTCTTAAAGTCTAGCATTATATTGGATACTGTATTCCCATGTGTGTTTTGATGTCTGTATAGCAGAAAGACCGAAGAAGACTGCCATAATTAGGAGTGGTACTGTACATATAGGCAAAGTATTTGTGGATTTTTGTTTAGCATTGTTTTCTTCTTGTCTAGCATTATATTGGATATTCCCATGTGTGTTTTGATGTCTGAATACAGCTGAAAGACTGGAGGACACTGTCAAAATTAGGAGGAGTGCTGTACATAGGTTGGGTATAGGTAGGGCATGGGTACAGTTGAGGGTGTTGCTCCGTATCTGGATTTTGCCCTTATCCGGACATACCATTGGCTCTGTTATGTCGGGTAATTGAGGGATTACTGTACATTAATCCCTTTATTATCCGGACACCCATTATCTGGACTTCCCATTACCCAGACATTTTGGGCCCGGGCCTTAAAAAAAAAAAAAAAAAAAAAAAAAAAACGTACTTTGAAATTGGCACGCAGCGCCGAACAGCTGTGCTTATGCACACCCCTTTCTTCCCCCTCCCCAGTTACCACCTAACTGCCATCCTGACTAGACGCTCATTGCAATGGATGCCGCACGTACTTGTTTCTGTGAATAAACAGTGAATAAACTGCAATGCCTCACCACTAGACCACATGGGAATTTACTGTGTTGTGCAGTGTTATGAAATTAGAATTCTGAGTGCGGAGATTAAGTACAGAGTGCGAACTGGCAGTTGAAACTGGTATGGTGCAATTAAGAACAGAATGCGCAGTGTTAAACAATTATAATTCGTAGTGCAAAGGATTAAGTGCAGCACAACACTGGATTACTGTACATGCTTCAAGAGCATTTTCACCACTGCCAGAGCCTTAGAGGAGGCTGGTTAACCTTCGTAATGAATGGCCACGGACGTGTTGTAAGAACAGTACCCTGTACACTGCTAAATATTTTCCATACTCACTCCTCATTCTCTGGTTCCTTTTCTTTTATTTCATGCTTTCTGTCCCATATTTGTGTGAATAGGAAATAGGTGCTGTGCAGGTATAGTAGGGACTTAGGTGGTTTTCAAATTTAGGCTGGGTTAGGGTCCATAAGTACCAGTCCAGGAGGCAGGGGCCCACTATCCTGACGGACTCAATTCACGGACATGCCTTTGGCTCTGTTACATCTGATATTGAAGGGATTACTGTATTTGGAGTAATTTAGGGGAAAGGGAGGAGGTATTATGTTGTGGTGAATGCTGTTGCAGGTTGTAGGCACAGACTTTTTCCATCTGGTGACTTTATGAAATTGTCTTTTTGATTCCAGAGGAAGTTATAAGGACGGGTTTCGAAGGCAATGGAAGGCCAAGGTCTAGAAGAAAATTCTCAATGCGGGAAAACAGTAAAACAACTCGCACGTAAGTACTGCAGCATAGAGCTTTTCATTTAAAGTAGTTTTTGGTGTACAGTTACATAAATTAAATATCCGTTAAGATACTAGGTAAACAGTACAGTATCTAAAAGTATGATGGTTTCACTGGTTTGACTTTATTATTAGATTTTATATTGTGTTCATATTGTGACAAGCACCAGAGCCAGCACCAAAGAAAATATTATAGAAGTTTTATTTTGAGATTTTTTTTTCCCCCAGTGACTAGTTGAGAGATTGTGTGTGCCTTTTGTTACTTTTACTATTATTGTAATTTCTTGTGATAATGGATAAATGTGAATTTTTAAAAATATTACAGTACCACAATAATTTCCACACTCTTATAAAATAATAATGTTAATAATCTTGTATACAGCTCTGGAACCCTGGAAGAGAAAGATACATAAAATACAGACACTGTGCAGTGTATGCAGTTTGTTGCAACTAACTGCAGTGATGTCAGTAGCATTGCTAGTTTTCAGTTGCATAAACAAGGTTAAATACTAGCATATATGCACAGATATACTAATTTTCCATTCCTGTTTTGTATGGTAACAGTTTTAGCAACATGAAGCATTATAAGCAGGTTAGATAATATATGAACTAATGCATTTACAGTACTTAATGAATGCATGTATCAGAAATATTATAGATGCAGTTCATCATGGGCATTTCACTTAGGAAAGACTGAAGATTCTTCTTCTTGTATCAGGGGTATAGGACAGTATACCAGCATTAAGCTTCATCATAAAAATTTTATACGATCTGTAGAAAAATACTCACAAGTTTCATTTATGGTAGTAATATTTCAGAGATGCTATGTTTGTAATTCAGCTGGGACAATTCAATTAGGAAATGATGAAGATACTTCATATTGGATCACATGTACAGTAATGTACAGTATGTCAACAATAAACTTCATTAAAAAAATAAAATAAATACAATCCTGAAATTGTACTGACAATTTTCATCTAGTGTAGTTAAGATTTGTAGTGATAAGGGACTAGCAGGAGCATTAGGAAGCCTTGGTAGGAAGTGCTATTAGCCTTGTAGTGTGAGGTGTAATGACCGGCTGTGGCGTATGGTTGGGCAGGCGGTTGAGGCAGTTGGAGAGCCGGATGTTACAACTGGTGCAGCCGCTGCCCTCACCTCCCTCCCGCCAGCTCAGCAGTGCCCCTCTCCCATGGTAACCCCCAACTGCCAAGCCTCACTCCCATACTAATGTACACCATTTCACATTAACTTCAGACCTACAGCTTTATAACAGTTTGCTTGGAAGAACAGCAAAAGTTGTGTACAATTTATGCCCATGATCTCTACCTTGTAAAAGCCATTCATTGATGCAATTGAGTAGGGAAGTTTCTTCTTTTCCAAACTGTACTGCAAGACTCAGTAATTCTCGTTTTGCATAGGCCCCAACATGCATGCATGCATGCATGCATCGGCCTTGGTCATGTAATGGCATCATCATCGTCATCATCTGAACCTCCTTTCCCACCCTGTGGCAGGTTGAGGAGTAGCATCATCTAAACAGCCTAAGTTTGCCCAATTCAATGGGCCACGTTTTCATTCACTCATCTCATTCAAGCCCACGGAATCCGGGCTCCATCAGATAGGCCAAAAAAAATTCACCATGTTCTGTGGCTTCACATGTGCCTGTCTGATAGAGTCAATTCGAACATTGTCATGTAAAAAAGGGGTGCCAAATCCCTGGTCATGTGTTTCTCCGCACAAAATTCATCCAGGCAGCTCGGTGTCTTGTCAGTCCTTTAGCCTCACCAGCTTCCATTCCTTTCTTCCTCACACACTCACACACTCATCCACCATATCCCTCCACCTTCTTCTTGGCCAACATTGCCTCTTTCCTCCTTCAGATTTGCTAAGATATACCTTTTTCACCATTCTGTCGTCATCGATTCTCTCAGAATGGCCAAACCATCTTGGTACACTCTCCTCGATTCTGGTGTCCACAGACTTCCTCACTCCACATCTTTCACGAATTATATCATTGCGTATCCTATCCACTCTCTGTATTCCACATACATTCCTCAGCATTCCCATCTCTGCTGCTCTTACTCTTGACTTTTCATTTTCATACCACACCATAGTCACACATCCATGTGTTAAAGTTGGTACTAACACTCCTTCATGTAAGCCTCATGCAGCTGCAACACTCAAGACTCTGTTTTTTTTTTTATCAAGGCCTTCATAGCACCAGCTACTTTCCTTCCTTGTGTCACTCAGCTTTCCACTTCATTTGCACATTTTCATCTCTTTTCTGTCACCATACCCAGGTATTTGAACTCTCTCACCAGTTCCAGTCTCCCTCCATTCACTGTAACATCTCATTGGGAGTCACGTTCTCTCTCAATAACCGTCACTTTACTCTTTTCTACATTTACTCTGAAAGCGTGATGCTCCCATACATCAACAAAACTCTGCACTAGTCTACCAAACTCTTGTCCAGTATTTGCAAGTAGCACTGCATCATCAGCATACAACAAATTTGAGATATTCCATCCATCACCATTCATTACCAATGCCATCCTTCACTCTGTTGCTTGTGTTTTTATTTCTCTCATCACCCCATCCATATATATAAATTGAACAACCATGGGGACATCACACAATCTTGTCGCACGCCCACATTGATCATGAACCAGTCACTTAGATGCCCATTTACCCTTACACATGCCTCACTACCATTGTAAATACTTTTGATGGCATCTAGCAGCTTACCATCTATACCATACATGCACAAAACCTTCCACAGTCCTCGTCTGTCTACATTGTTGTATGCTTTTTCCAGATCCATAAATGCCATAAACACCTTATAGTCCTTCTCACACACCTCCACCGTCTCTTACTGCATATATTTGATCCACACGTCCTCTGCCACTCCTAAAGCCATATACCTTCCATACCACACTCAGTGGACTTATGCCACAGTAATTCATGCATTAATGTGAAAATAATAAATAATAAATTGTCTTCATCTGTGATCATGAAAGTATCTTTATGATAGTGTGTTAAGATGCTAGCATTCTCCATATTTTGATTCCAGGCAAACTTATATAGTACTTGTCTTTAATGTGAAATGGTCTGTTCCCCCTTCTGTTGGCGTGCTGTGACGACCGCTGGTGTGTGCGCATTTTTTACCTACCAGTAGCGCCCTCATAGCTTGTTGCGGCATAACTGCATATGGCGGTGCCTGGCTGTGTCGTAGAAACCTATAAACGACCAGTCTCTTCGTAGTATTTGATCAAGAGCGTTTGGCAAAAGCATCTCAGGCCAATATTTATTTGTGTACTGTATCAAGTTTATGTTTGAGTTTAAGTATACTTTCTTTGTATACTTACTTGTACCATTGATTACTAATAATGACTTACTACTTAATTGTTGTTTACAGACTTACAGTTGTATTTATGTTGAGGTTGTATGTGTTCTTGTAAATGTCAGGTTGAGACTGCACAGCATGATTTATTTGGACCTGGGTTGTTTGGTAGAAAAGAAGTATAATCCTAGCACTGTACTCTGTAAGGTGTATACCAGTACAAGGCACTTTCCAGTGATGTAAGGCTGCTTTTTTTATTTAGAAATAGCAGCTTCTGTGATTTTTAAAGTTTTCGAGATAGTACAAGTACACATGATGGAGTAGTGAATGAACACTCATAATATCCTCAGAGCAGTAAAACTGGTACCCTGGTGCTTGTCACAACCACCAGGTTTAGTAGTGGATGGATTTTTTTGCTTATTTTCTAAAACTTGTTTGGATTTCTGTAAAAAAAAAAAAAAATCCATCTTAGAAGATCTTGTAAGAGCATTTCTAATCCATGTACACCCTCATCTCTCAGATGGTATTAATTATATAAAACAGTCAGAAATATTAGTTTTCTTTTGGAGAAATTCTCCATAATAATAATTTTATACTAATTACCAAAATTAATAAATGTGTTTTGTACTGGTACAGAACTGACCGCCGCAGCAAACTTATCTCTGGCCCAACCAACTTCAACCACATCAGCCATATGGGGCCAGGAGACAGCATAGAGATCCAGCGTCTCGTAGACCTCCCCTCACGTATAACCACCACTCCTGACCAACGCCCACCTCACACACAGTCCATCCACAGGGTATGTGCTAAGCCAAGGAAATCTTGATATCTACATTTTACTGCATCACATCAATTTCAGTACTGGTTTTCTGATTCTGGTATTGCGAGCCATGCAATAGGAGTTAGTGTTTTCACTTAAGTTTGTGTGGCCACTTCATCATCATCATCATCATCGTCCAGACAGTGTTGTCTGTTGTTCAGTTTAAGTAAGGACATTCAAAACACTTCTTTGATCTAATTTTTTTTATATCAGTCAAAACCCCACTTCATATATTGTTGGAGCCACAAAGTTGATTTCACCATTAGTAATGAGGGTAGTGATAACACATCCATTGAAGGTGGCATCTGTGATCCCCCTGTATAACCTAATCTGATGCTTCACTCAGTTAAGTTAGTAGTGTGTGAGTCTTCCAGTCCTTCTGTTCTGGGTTCAGTCTCACCCACCTGCAGACATTTCAGACGGTGAAGTAGTGTATCCTGTAATGTTGCCATGTTTACATCCCATAGAAGAAAATCATAAGAATTTTATGTACATAATTGATTCTTAGTTATTAACTATTTTTATGTACTAGTTTAGAATATAATTTTCTTCTGTATCTGTACAAAGTGTTTATATTTTATCATCATCATCTGGACCTCCTTTCCCATCCTAGGGCAGGGTGAGGAGTAGCAATGTCCTGACAGCCCAAGTTTGCCCACCCCAATGGCCTATGGTTCCATTCACTTATCATTCAAGTCCCCGGAATCCTGGCTGTGTCTGATAACACCAAAAAACTTTCATCACATTCTGTAGTTTCACGTAAACGTATCTGATAGAGTCAATTTGAATGCTGTCACGTTAAAAAGGGATGCCAAATCCTTGGTCATGCACTTCTTCTCACAACATTCATCCAGCCAGCTCGATCTCTTGTCAGTCCCCTAGCCTCACTGACTTCCACCATCTCCTTAGCCAATCTTGCCTTCTCCTTCAAATTTGCTCAGATATACCTTTTTCACCACTCTTTTGTTATCCATTCTCTCCACATGACCATACCATCTCAGTAGACTCTGTTCGATTCTGGTGTCCACAGACTTAATCACTCTGCATCTTTCATGAATCGCATTATTTTGTATCCTGTCCACTCTCTGTACTCCACATACATTTCTCAACAGTCCCATCTCCATTGCTTTCACTCTTGCTTTTCATTTTCATGCCACACTATAGTCTTACATCTGTATGGTAAAGTTGGCACTAACACTCCTTCAAGTAAGCCTCATGCAGCTGCAACGCTCAAGCCTCTGCTTCTTATTAAGGCCTTCATAGCACCAGCTACCTTCCTTCCTTGTGTCACTGTACTTTCTACTTCTTTTGCACATTTTCCTCTCTTTTTTTATCACTGTACCCAGGTATTTGAACTCTCTCACCAATTACAGTCTCTCTCCATTCACTGTTACATCACACTGGGAGTCACTTTCTCTC
The DNA here is from genome assembly GCF_032717465.1 of Coenobita brevimanus. NCBI lineage: Eukaryota > Metazoa > Arthropoda > Malacostraca > Decapoda > Coenobitidae > Coenobita > Coenobita brevimanus. The sequence goes on along the minus strand of NC_137060.1, from coordinate 27,450,493 downwards.
TCTCGATTACCATCACTTTACTCTTTTCTACATTTACTGTCAGGGCACGATGCCCAGAGACATCTCCAAAACTCTGCATTAGTCTACCAAGCTCTTGTCCGATATTTGCAAGTAGCACTACATCATCAGCATACAACAAATTTGAGATATTCCATCCATCACCATTCAGTACCAATGCCATCCCTCTCTCCATTACTCATGGTTTTACTTCTCTCATCACCCCATCTGTATATATACGGTATATTGAACAACCATTGGGACATAACACAACGTTTTCCCATGCCCATATTGATTGTGAACCATTCACTTAAATGCCCATTTACCCTCACACATGCCTCACTACTATCATAAAAACTCTTAATGGCACCTAGCAGCTTACCATCAACACCATACATGTGCAAAACCTTCCATAATCCTTCTCAGTCTACTTTGTTGTATGCTTTTTCCAGATCCATAAATGCCATAAACACCTTACAGTCTTTCTCACAAGCCTTCTCCACTATCTGTCTCACTGCAAATATTTGATTCACACATCCTCTCCCACTCCTAAAGCCACCCTCTTCATCACCCACTAGGACTTCTGATATCTCTCTTACTTTCTTTATAAAAATTCTTCCATATACTTTCCCTACAACACTCAATAAACTAATATTATGATAATTCTTGCACTCACTTGGCTCACCTTTATTTTTGTACAGGGGTACAATAACAGCCTTTTTTCCACTCAGTCGGCACAGTTTCATCATCCATGTTTTCTTATATCTCCAACAAGCACTTCATTCCGCTCTGTCCACTACACTTAATCATCCCTACATACACCTTATCAGCCCGAGCTGCTTTCTCATTTTTCAGCTGCTTCATGGCATTCTTCACCTGTGCGAGTGTCACGTCTCCTGGCACTGCATTCCTTCTCTGCACAACCTCAAAACCAATCATGTTTAGAGCCACTTTGCTTTCCCTATTTCCATTCATCAGGCTTTTAAAATATTCTTTCCATCTGGTGCTTGCTTCATCCCCGTGGGTTAATAATCTACTACTTACATCCTTCTTACTTTCATATTTCTTACCACTGTCACTTCAACATTTCTGCACCTTTTTCCAGAATATCTTCCTATTTTCAGAGTAGTTTGCATTAAATTTTCTTCATAGATCATCATTTACCTCCTTCATTTTCCTTTTCCCGAGTCTCTTTTTTTGCTTCTTGCTGTCAGTATAATCAGTTTTTATTTCAATTAAACCCCTGTCCTGGAACCATTCTAGCCACTTATTCCTCTTTTCCTCCACTGCTCTCATAACGTCTTCATCCCACTACGCCGTACATTTCTTCTTTGTTGTTACGCTTGCCACACCACACACCGCTTTTGCATTCCTAACTAATCAGTCCCTATATGCATTCCACAGGCTGTCAACATCCATTTTGTTCAAATTCACTGATTCCAACCCCTCCCTGTACTTTTGTACTGTATTCATCTGCGATTTCTTTGATCATCAGCTTCTCAACCTTCAGTCTCTCTTCCTGACTGTCCGTCTCTCTCCTGGTCCACCTCACTCCTCTCAGCTTAATCTCACATACCACAATCATATGATCTGACAGACCTCCACATCGTCCTCTCACGGCCCTCTTATCAGCAGCCATTCCCAGCATCGTAGGAGCAGTAATCAGTCAGGCTCCTTTCAACATGATCTCCAGTCCCACTATACCATGTATATATATGTGCATCTTTGTGTTTGAAATACGAGTTACAGATGCACAACCTTCTTTCTTGACACATATCTATCAGTTGTTTCCCATTGTCATTTTCTTCAGGTACTCCATTACAACCCATTGTCATCCTGAGGACCAGTGCCTACTCTTCTATTCATATCGCCCATTACAATAACTTTATAGCTCCTGGGTGTTTCTCCCACTACTTCATCCAACTCATCCCAAAACCTGTCTTTCTCTCACTCCTGTCATCACACAGTGCTTACGCTACAATCACTGCCAATTTCACCTTCTCAAACTTGAACTTGACATACATACATCACGAGGTGACACATTTGTAATCACTCATTCCACTCTGCCACACCTCATTCATCAACAAAGCAATTCTTTCCTTGCATCATCCTCACCCATGCACACATTTTACACCCTCCCACTCCTCCACTTCACACCCTTTCATCTACACATTGCCATCATGGCATATCTCGCACTCTTGAACACATTCACCACTTCCACGCTTTTGCTCTCCTCATTCACACCTCTCACATTCCACATGGCCATGCGGATCTGTCCATTTTGTTGGAGCCCTGGACAGGTATTGGGCCTTCCAAGGCTATCCAAAACATCTGCCATGGTTAAGTGAGTTTAGATTGGGGAGTGTGGGGGACATTTAACCTGGCCGAAAATCCCGGTTATGTTATTACCACCCAGTGTAGTAACTGGTTTCCTGGGTACAGGAAACAATTTGGCTTGTTACTCAATGTGGAGACCATAAGGCATCTCTACATTGAGTGAGTGGATGATGGGTGCCTCCACTTACCAAACATCACAGAAGCAAATTATTTCCATTATTAGATGGTAGTGTGAATATATTTGTCAAACTTCCAGTACAAATGACATGTGTTGCTAATGATTATGGCATACTGGTTGGGGACCACCTGTATGGAGGAAGGTATATTGTTAGAATTCATTTCATTCACTCATTCATCATCTAATCCAGTGTTGCCCCATGAGGAGCGTAGGAGCACGGTGCTACACAAGTAGGTCCTGACATTTAAGATGAGAGTGACCAGGCTCACTCATCCCTGAGTGGCATTATGTGAGCTATAAACCCCAACCACTCCTTGGACATAAACCTGCACTGGCTCAATCCGATTGGAATGCCATAATTACTCACTAAACCACCAGGTGCCCTAATTTGGTTAAATGGTTACCACCCTGCATAGTAAATGGTTTCCTGGTGTACAGGAAACCATGTGGCTTGTCACTTTGTGTAGGATCACCCATAGACAGAAGGAAGAGGAAAGAATTAGGAAAGAAAGTCTGAAGAGGAAGGATGGAAAGAATTAAGGAAGAGAGGAAAAGGGAGGCACCCGAGAACAGCAGCACTACACTTTGTTAGAATTGAAGAGAGGATTATCAGTAGGAGCAATTCAGAAGTGTGGCTGTTTTACATAAGTGAGGGTAGTCAAATAGTGGGTGACAGAGTGACTTGGAGGTGTTTTGTCGGCGGCCACCCTTTGCAGGATTAGGGCTTTGGGCTGTAGATAGATAGAATTAGTGAAGGAGCATTGTGGTGTGGATGTGGATGTGATAGGAAGTGTTAGAATACACACTGGTGGTTTGGCCATGTGGAGAGGATGGAGAGTGAGAGACTGACAAGGAAAGTGTATATGAATGAGGTGGAAGGGGGGGAGGGAGGGTGAGGCTGAGGATGAGATGGAGGGGGGGAGAGGGAGGGGGAGGCCAAGGATGAGATGGAGGGATGGAGTGGAGAGAGACATGGGAGAGGGGAGTGTGAGCTGGGAGCAAGGCAGTGAAATGGCGGGGGACAGGGCGACATGGAGGCGATTTGTTTGTGGCCACCCCTTATGGGATTAAAGCATCTGGCAGTAGATAGATAGATAGAATTGGTTACCTAATACTGTGTTATTTATTTATTTTTTCTCCCTAAATGATTCATGGCCTATGCTTTGGGTACTAACCTTCATGGTAGAAAAGTGAGGATATTAGTGTGAGTACAGTATTAACCCATTCATGTGGATGATGTATATGTAGCATAGTCTTGCTGTTTCCTGATTTTATTCAGCTTAGAGGAGACATCAGTCTGGATGGGATGGATATGCAGTTGTATTAATCTGCCCCTTCATGACTGCAGATCCTCACCAAATTGAATGAAGAATAAAATAAAAGGGTACATAGTTGGATTCAAGGGTTTAAGAGTGAAATTCATCCTCAGGTGCGTAGTATGCTCCAAACCAGTGGAAAGTTAGCCCCACCCAGACTACCCCAAGGCCCTGATCCACCTCGACGTTCCTTCAGCCATCAGCCCCTTCCCCCACCTCATTACTCTAATGTCCACAATGGTAAGTGTTTTTGATTTAGTTTTCCTTTACTATTTATTTGCTACTGCTGTTCAGTGGTTTCTCATTGTCTTATTTGCCTTTCTCTTCATCTTCTCTCATTTTCACCGGGCCCATTTCACATATAGACTGGGTATATGAGGCTACTGCTGTTCTGAATGAGTGTTGGGCAATAGTTTGATTAATACCCATCTCATCCATCATTTTCCTCAAACCCTTCATCTGATGGTAGAATTTAAATTTTGAATTAACTAGAATAAATTATAGAAAATATGTTCATAGGCTGTAGGATTATTAGATCTGCATGTGTGCTTCAGAATGGGTGTTTTTTTCTAATAATTTTTTATTTTGCATTCCATATCCTGTTCTTCTGTTTGTTGATATGATTACTTCTGTTCTCATTCTGCATGTGTTGTCTAGTTTATAGGAATGCAGCTAGATTTTTGTGTTTAGTCATTCCTGGCCCTCCATTCCATAGTTAAATTTACTCGTAGCTTTGCTCCTTAATGCTTCCTTCTTTTCCTTCATCCTCTTCAAGTTACTCTCCTTTTTTAGTCATCCTGGTATCCTTTTGTAATACTAGAGGCTTTGATATTCATTTTTGGGGTAGGTGGGGGGTGGGGGCACCCACCATCCACTCACTTGATGTAGTGCTGCTCTCGACTCACTTGATGTAGTGCTGCTCTCGGGTGTCTGCCCTTTCCTCTCCTCCATCCTTCTTTCCATCCATCCTCTTCTGTCTTTCTTTCCTTCATTCTTTCCTCTTCCTTCTGCCTGTGGGTGACTCTACACTGAGTGACAAGCCAAATGGTTTCCTGTATACCAGGAAACCATTTACTATGCTAGGTGGTAACCATATAACCAAATTTTGGCTCCTGGTGGTTTAGTAGGTAATAAAGGTGCTCCAATTGGATTGAGCCAGTGAAGGTTTATATCCAAGGGGTGGTTGGGGTTTATTGCTCACATAATGCCACTCAGGGATGAGTGAGATTGGTCACTCTAATCTTAAATGCCAGGACCAACTTTCCTAGCCCTGGGCTCCTATGCTTTTCATGGGGCAATGTAGGATTAGATGATGGATGGATGGATGGATGGTAGGTGGGGGCTCCCATCTTCCACTCATACAATGTAGTGTTGCCGTATGGTCTCTACACTGAGTGACAAGCCAAATGGTTTCTTGTACCCAGGAAACCATATACTATGCTGGGTGGTAACCATATAACCGTGGTTTTTGTCTAGGTTAAGTGTTCCCCAGATTCCCTTATCTAAAATCACTAAATCATGGCAGACGTTTCCGGGAGCCGCGGAGGGCCAAATACCTGCCCAGGGCCCCAACCAAATGGGCAGATTCGCATGGCCATGTGGAATGTGAGAGGTGTGAACGAGGAGAGCAAGATGGTGGAAGCAGTGATGTGTTCAAGTTTGCGAAATATGCTGTGATGTCATTGTGTGAAGCAAAGATGAAAGGATGTGAAGTGGAGGAATGGGAGGGAGTGAAATGTGTAAGGTTGGGCATGAATGGGCAAGGAAAATGCAAGGAAGGAGATGCTTTGTTGATGAATGAAGTGTGGCAGAGAAGAATGAGAGATTACAAATTTGTCAGCTCGAGATGTATGTTAAGTTCAAGTTTGAGGTGAAAGTGGCAGTGATTGTAGCGTATGCACTGTGTAATGACAGGAGTGAGACAGAGAAGACAAGTTTTGGAATGAACTGGATGAAGTAATAGGAGAAATGCCCAGGAGTTATAGAGTGCTTATAATGAGTGATATGAATGGGAGAGTATGCACTGGTCCTGTGAATGATATAATGGGTAGAAATGGAGTACCAGGAGAGAAAGATAATGGAAAGCAACTGAAGGATGTGTCAAGAAAGGAGGTTGTGCATTTGTAATTTTTATTTCTATCATAAAGGCGCACATATATATATATATGTGGTACAGAGGGAATGAGGATCGTGTTGAAAGGAGCCTGATTGATTGCATGCTTATAGAGGAATCAATGCTGGGAAGTGTTGCTGATACGAGGCAAGTGAGAGGACAATGTGGAGGTTTTGTCATATGATTGTGGTTTGCAAGATCAAGCTGAGAGGCATGAGGTGAGCCAAGAGAGAAAGGAGCAGTCAGGGAGAGAGACTGAAAGTCGAGAAAGGCCACAGTAGGGGAGGAGTTGGAATCAGTGAATTGGAATGAAATGCATGTGGACAGCTTGTGGAATGCATATAGGGATTGTTTAGTTAGGAATACTAAAGCGGTGTGTGGTGTGGCAAGAGAAATAACGAAGAGGAAAGGTACAGCATGGTGGGATGAAGAGGTTAAGAGAACAGTGGAGGAAAAGGAAGAAGTGGCTAGAGTGGATACAAGACAGGGGTTTATTGAAATAAGAACTGAATATACTGAGAGCAAGAAGCAAGTAAGGAGACTAGTGAAGAGGAAAAAGGAGGTAAATGATGATCTAGGAAGAAAAACGAATGCAAATTACACTGAAAGTAGGAAGTTATTCTGGAAAGAGGTGCAGAAATGTAAAGTGACAGTGGAAAGAAATGTGAAAGTGTGAAAGATGTAAGGGGTATATTATTAGCCCATGGAGATGAAGTAAACACCAGATGGAAAGAATATTTTGAAAGTCTGATGAATGGGAATGGAGAGAGCAAAGCGGCTGTAAAGATGATTGGTTTTGGGGGTGTGCAGGAAAGGAATACAGTGCCAGGAAACATGACACTCGCGGAAGTGAAGAATACTGTAAAACGGCTGAGAAATGGGAAGGCAGCTGGTGTTGATGAGGTTTATGCAAAGATGATGTAGTGGGGAGAGGGGAGGGGAATCAGTTGCTTATTGCAGATATGTAAGAATGCATGGATGAGTGAAACTGTGCCAGTACAGGGGAAAAAGGCCGTGATTATACCCCTGGATGAGAATAAAGGTGAGCGAAGTGAGTTCAAGATATATTGTGGCATAAGTCAGCTAAGTGATGTAGGAAATATGTATGGAAGAATTTTTATAGAGAAAGTAAGAGAGATCTCAGAAGGCCTCGTGAGTGATGAAGAGGGTGGCTTTAAGAGTGGCAGAGGATGTGTGAATCAAATATTTGCAGTGAGACAGAAAGTGGAGAAGACTTGTGAGCAAGACTATAAGGTGTTTATGTCATTTGTGGATCTGGAAAAAGCATACAACGAAGGAAACTGAGAAGGATTGTGGAAGGTTTTGTGTATGTACAATGTAGATGGTCAGCTGCCAGGTGCCGTTAAGAGATTTTATGATGGTAGTGAGGCATGTGTAAGAGTAAATGGGCATCTAAGGGAATGGTTCACGATCAATATGGGCATGTAACAAGGTTGTGTGATATCCTCGTGGTTGTTCAATGATATGTAAATGGGGGTGATGAGAGAAGTAAAACCACGAGTAATGGAGAGGGATGGCATTGGTAATGAATGGTGATGGATGGAATATCTCAAATTTGATGTATGCTGATGATGCAGTACTACAGTCATCCCTTGACATCCGCGGGGGTTAGGTAACAGAGATGCCTGCGAATGTTAAAAATCCGTGGATATCTGCTGCTCCCCCTTACAAACACCTCTGGACCTCCCATTTCCTTATATAACTAAAGAAAAACCCTATGTGCATGTTTACAACCACTTTATTTATTACAAGAACACTAAACAACTACGTTATTTAATACAAGAACACTAAAAGTTAAAAATAATGAATAGTGTACTCCTGCATGGCCTCTTCTGATGACTGTGCTCATCCCAGCTCCCTCCAAAAGGAAGAGTGTTACAATATATTTCATTCACTGGATAATGCCATTATTGTGCTAAAACAGCCACGAACTGTGCCTGGGATAATGGTACGGTGTCAGCAGAGTTCAGTGAGATATTTTATTTTTTCTGTAGCCATCCGTGGATATTCAAAACCATGTATTTTAAAACTGTGGATGTTAAGGGATGACTGTACTTGCAAATACCGGACAAGAGCTTGGTAGACTAGTGCAGAGATTTGGAGATGTCTCTGGGCATCGTGCCTTGAGAGTAAATGTAGAAAAGAGTAAAATGATGGTAATTGAGAGGGGAGGTGACTCCCAGTGTGATGTTACAGTGAATGGAGAGAGATTGGAATTGGTGAGAGTTCAAATACAGCACCTGGGTACGATGATAGAAGAGAGGGGAAAATGTACAAAAGAAGTGGAAAGTACAGTGACACAAGGAAGAAAAGTAGCTGGTGCTATGAAGGCCTTGATAAGAAACAGAGGCTTGAGTGTTGCAGCTGCATGATACTTACATGGAATGCTAGTGTCAGCTTTAACATAACGAGTGTGAGACCATGGTGTGGCATGAAAATGTATAGTCAGGAGTAAGAGCAGTGGAGATGGGACTGTTGAGGAATGTATGTGATGTATGGAGAGTGGATATGATACTGAATAATGTGATTCAAGAAAGAAACAGAACAAGTAAGTCTGTGGACATCAAAATTAAAGAGAGTGTACTGAGATGGTTTGGTCATGTTGAGAGAATGGATGACAATAGAGTAGTGAAAAGGTATATCTGAGCGAATTTGAAGGAGGGAGAAGGCAAGGTAGGCCGAGAAGGTAGAGAGATATGATGAATGTGTGAGTGAGGAAGAGTGGTATGGAAGTTGGTGAGGGTAAGGGACTGACAAGAGATCGAGCTGGCTGGATGACTTTTGTGTAGAGAAGTGCATGACCTGGGATTTGGCACCCCTGTTTAACATGACATTGTTCTGATTGACTCTGTCGGATGGGTATACAGTATGTTAAGCTACAGCACGTGGTGACACTTTTTGACCCATCAGATGGAGCCAGGATTCTGTGGGCTTGAATGATGAGTAAATGGAAGTATGGCTCACTGAACTGGGCAAACTTTGGCTGTCTGGATGTTGCTACTCCTCACCCCGCCCTAGGGTGGGAAAGGAGGTCCGGATGATGATGACTGAAGAATATATATAAGAGCTATGTATTATTGAGATGAGAAAATAGTAATGCCTCTGTATGCATGGTACAGTGTCAGTGTAGGGTTTCTATGCACTTAGAAACCTGTAACTGATTATAAAAGTTTAATTTGTTAACCAGCTGTGTGACCTCTCCCCAGCTTACTTACAGAGGACCCTCTGATCCCAGCTATAGAGATATGTTTTCTAAGGGCATAGCCTAATGTATAAAGCAGACATACAGTGGTACATTGATGAGGCTTAAAGGAAAGAAAGTGGGGATAAAAAACTCGCTGTGATTGATCCCAACTTGTCATCATAACCTTCTGTCACCCAACTAGACTATAGATGGGCTTCCTGAGGGCATTACTTACTGTACAGTATAGAGATAAAGGAAATGCAAGTGTGACATTGAATAGGTGTAAGGGAATAAAAATACGGGAAGAAAGTGATTGTGAGAATTGTTCCCTCTACAATGGATGGTGTATGAAAAGCATTCTGTGCATTATGCATGCTTTTCCATGCATATGACATTCTTGGTACCACTTTTATCGCCCACGCATTTGGAATCTGGGCATAGGGAGCCAGCACATATGGAGGAGTCAGTGTATGAAAATAATATTTGTAATTTATCTTAGATTTGTATATCATTAGCTGGTGGTTTAATTATATTATCTTAGATTTCTGTTTATCTTTAAAAGTACAGGTAGGTCCCACTAAATGAGCACTTGTTAGATAAGAAACTGATGAATTGAAATTGGGCAATTTAAACCTGATTTTGGTCATCCAGGCTTCTGAGCTTCGTGAATCTGCAGTTCCATCCATCCATCCATCATCCAGTCCCACATTGCCCCATGAGGAGTGTAGGAGCCCGGGGCTAGGCAGTTGGTCCCGACATTTAAGATGAGAGTGACCAGCCTCACTCATCCCTGAGTGGCATTACATGGGCAATCAACCCCAACCACCTCTTGGATATAAACCTTTACCAGCTCAATCCGATTGGAGTGCAATAATTACCCACTAAACCACCAGTCACCAAAGTTTGGTTATATGGTTACCACTCAGCATAGTAAATGGTTTCCTGGTGTTCAGGAAACCATTTGGCTTGTCACTCAGTGTAGAGTCACCCACAGGTAGAAGGAAGAGGAAAGAATGAAGGAAATAAAGACAGAAGAGGGAGTGTAAAGTCACCCGTAGGTAGAAGGACAAGGAAAGAATGAATTACAAATAAAAAGTTTGGAGGTGGGAGGAAAAGTTGCCTCGTATGGTATGTTTTCTTACAAATTATACTGCTTCTTTGACATTTATTATTCAGGGTTATTACAAATGTATACCTTAGAAGTTTTGTGTATTGTTGCTAGTCAGAGTTTGGAGTTTGTGGCCATGGATGGAATTCCAGAGGCATTTCTTGGGGACCATTATGCTTCCTTTCGGTAGATATGGATTAGTATAGATCATTTGTTAATATTATATGTTTCAGATGTAACTAACCTTTATTCTTTAAAATTGCTGTACATAACATTGTAAGTGTAAAATGGTGATCATCAGTTAACCTAAGCCCCCTTTTTCTATAGGTTATGTACAGTTGGCCCCAAACTTCCATGGAATAAACATTCGCATCCTCAGCATAATCGCAAATTGGTCCTGGAACCAAAAAACACACAGATACAGCAAGTGGGGTGGGGGAAGCAGTCACAGGTGTATGCAAGTGAGGGAGCATATTTGGCATTGCAGTGTTGGTAAAATGGGGGGAATTACTGTAACATATTATGATTGTTTTTTCACTTATACAAATGCTAGGATGCTTAAAAAAAAATAATAATAAAGTTATATGGATCAAGCATTACAGTCTTCTGCTGTAAAATAAGTCATGCTGTATATGCAGATGAGTTTGAAGATAGGAAGAGGCTAAGAAGAAAGTGGATGGAAATTATAAGTGAGTGTGTGAGAAAGTGACATATGGAAATTAATGAAACTAAGAGGTTGACAAGGGACCAAAATGGTTTTATTGAATTATTATGGATGTTGAAGTGCATGACAGGTATGGCACCCATATTTTAACTTAGTGATCAGTGGAATGACTCTCTGAAAGGTATGTGCAATGTGCTTCTGTAAAGAATTTTAAAAAAATGTTGATAGTTATGCTTGTGAGATGGAGTCATTATTCCAAAGGCTTGAAAGATGTATGGCCTATTTCATGCTTTCTCTATCTTTGTTTTTGAATCCAGCCTGTTGCAGTCTTTCTGGTGGGAGTAAAGATTGGGATGAGGATGATGGTGTCTTTATCTGGATGACCTTTTTAACTCAACATGACTCACACAGGTAGTGGACCACCACCTCCTGTACCTGGTTCTCTTAGACGGCCTGGCATCCCACCACTGCCACCTACATCCACCCCCCCTCAGCACCTTCCTCCCCAGCGTTCACCAGAGGAGCCACGACACCAAATCATACACCAGCTGCAGGAGGTAAATAGGCACTATTATGTGTGAATTTGGGAATAGGTAGTTGAGGAAGAGAAACAAACTGCAGTGCAGAAGACACTGGTCAAATGTAGGGGTGTTTCAAAAGTTCAGTCTCATAGTTGTGTATTGCATCCATAAGAGGCAAATGGGTGTTTCACAAGTCCAGCCATATAGTTACATATATACAGCAGCCATAAGAGACAGATGCAGCAAAATCAGTGGGTACATGATACAACAAAGTACAATGGGCTCGCACAGTGCGCGAGTGGATGGGCGTTTCACGACCTTGCACCCTGTGATTTTGCGTACCATGAATACATAACCTTATGGGAAAAGTACCATATGTGCTGGACTCCCTCAAACCTTGGTATTTTTTTTAACAGATATAATAAAGGGAAAAATTTGTAAGACAGATACTACAGATATAGCTAAAAGAACAAAAATATGGTCAGTCACTTTAAAAACAGTAGATGACAGGCCTGATGGACTTAAATAGCAGGGGTTCCGAGGCGCGACAACACACTTAGAGTCACGAGTGTCCCCACCGCATTGGCTCCACCCCCTTTTTTTTTTTTTTTTTTTTTTTTTTACAGAACAGAGGAAGGAAAAACAAATGAGTAAAAAAAAAAAAAAATCCATACACCAGATTACTGGTGTCCTCTGTTCATAAAATATCTGTAACAGTTAGACTTAAACAGTTGTGGGTTGAAATTTGGAGGGAAACAACTCTGAGGAAGCAAGTGTGTTCAACAGTTGCCAATGTTGTACTATTCCAGCCTTTGACAAAGAAATACAGCAGCAGTCATTACGGTGGGGGTTGCAGGTATTCCAGGTGGAGCAGGTGAGTCAGTTGCAGCTATAGAGGTGGTGGGGGAGGCAGCTGGTGAGTAAGGTGGGGTAGTGGAGGTGGAGGAGATGGTGGTGGGCTAGGCAGGGGAAGTGGTGAGGGGAGGATCCTCCATCTTCTCCTTGCTACTGCTCACATTTTCGGCAATTTCCATCATCTCTTCTTGTTTGTTTCATTCCTCGTCTTGTTATGGACTTATTTACAGTACAACAGCTCGGCATTCTCGAAATAACCTTTACTCAGGTGAATCCAAATGTTATTATAGAAACGGGGTATCAATTGTAACTTACTGTTATTGCTGAAAACGTTATTGTTGAAGTCATTATTGGCGAGATCTTACTGCCTCTGTAGACTCCTCTTGAGCACCTTCCCCACAAACCTCTAATGTCACGATGGGCACGTTGTGCAGGGGGGGGGGGGTTGCTTAGCCTGGGAAAATAGCGGTTTTTGGTCACTACTTGCATCTGCTTTGCATATTGTGCGCTAAACTTGCGCATTCAGTGTTTATGGTTATGATTTTTGGTCAGTCGTGTACTACGCGATTCGCGCACTGTGATCACAGGTACTGTGCGAACCCACTGTACTACTAACCTCACTTGATGCCTCATTATGTCTTCATGTGATCTGTGCTTAGTATGAGCATGCATTGCAACTAAAGATTTTCCAGTGGAATCCTGTGTGAGAATAAACTCATGAAACTACCTGTAGACTTGAGACAGTAGTAGTCCTTACTAATTATTTCTTTAGAAGGGTCAAGGAGGCTATTTAATTTTTTTTTTTTTGCTTGGTCAAGATTTTTGTCCCATTACAGTGCACAGTATTTCATGTAGCTCACTGTTAGAAAAAGATAGTGCTATAGCTCTACATCCATTCTCTAGCACATCTTCATGACAAGAATCATATTCTAATGTTATTCTATTGTTACAGCTCAGTTTTGAAAATGGAAAATGTCAGTTTTAGGCCATATTAGTGTTGTTGTTGTTGTTGTTGTTATACTACCTCAGTTTGTCTGGTCAAACAGATCCTTCAACCACAGGAAAAGAACTGCCACTGCAGGACTCCTCTATGCAGTGAATCAATGTTTTCATGTGGATGACAATGAGGCACCCCCCTCCCCCCTCTTTGTTGTTGTTGTTGTTGATGTTGTCAGGCAAATAGATGCGTCTATGTCATCCTCCCTAGACACCCATGTGTCCCCTTGAGGGTCAGTATATGAAGTTGCACCTTTTGACAACCAGTGTTGGTTTGCTTTCTCTTGGGGCTTTTGTTGTGGGGATGCCTCAGTTTCCCTCTGATCAAATCAGGAACTGTGGCCAGGAACCAGATGTGCCAGCTGGGAAGTAAAACACCTTGGAGATTGGCCTTTTGCAGGACCAAAAAAGCAGTAGGCCTTAATTAACCCCTAAACACCGGGTTATTTATAGCTTGGTCGCTCTGTCTGTTGGACGCTCTCTCTGTACTGGTATTTTTCCGAAAATAGCCTCTTCGAACCTTATTATCCTGGAAACTGTAGCAGATAGGGAAACAAATTAAAGACCATATTACTCAGCAACTCTTCTTCTTGCAAATGAAAGTGTCCCCAGGTCTGTAGGTCATCGCATCAGTGAGTAAGGACATGAAGAAGAATACAAATTTTTTGGCGTTAGAGGTAGGATGTATTTGTGTATGTGCTTACGGCACTAACTGTGGCTTTCAACATGATAACTTCTCCAATACTAGGTAAACTAGATACAGTGGCATCCAAGGCATGCTCTATGGCACTATCACTGAGCCCTTTCATAGTATCCTTGGGAAAAGGCTTGGCGGGGGTGGATGAGGCAGTTGGCCACAGGCAGCAGGTATGGAATCGGACAAATAGGAACCTGAAAACATCGTTGTACACCTGGCGAAGGCATGGGACAGACTGACTCTCTCTTTTGTGCTGTGCAAGGACTTCTTTCATACTCTTTGGTGCCGAGATGAAATGGCGCATGGTTCAAACGATGGCGGGCAGACATGCGGCTCCCCCTGCTGCCTGGCGGCCCCTGTACACCCATTTTGCCACGGATATACTCACTGCCCGGCAGTTGGGAGTTAAGGAAGCAAGCTTCCTCCTCATTCCCATAGAAACTCTTGGCATTGTAAGGCATTTGTCATATCTCAAGCAGTCGTTCAATAGGAGACAAAATATTGAGTGTGGGAAGAGAGGTTCATCTTGCCTTGTGAGAAATTATTCATTCCTCAGCTCAGATTTTGAGATGATTACTTTAGTCACCACTTTTAGTGCATATATAATGTCAAAAGTACAGTAGTTTAAGGCCATCATCTCTTTTGTCATGTTGCTCCTAAACTTTAAACTATAGGAATAAGAGTCTGCAATTTACTTCAGTTATTGACCTGTATGAAGGATTGTTTGTTTACAAGTTTCATCAAATGGAGTTCATTAGATTTATATTTAGTAAGCATTTGTCAAAAATTTCTAAATTATCTATATGAAAGTAACAGGCTTGTAAAGTAATGCAAAAAATTTGGCTTGCTTTGTGGCAAACTAATCATAAAAGAGTTGCTTTACAGATTCTTTAATGCTTTTATGATATTTGCATCAAAAGAATATCAGTGATTTTTTTTTTCTCTCTCTCTTTCTTTTGATGAAAATCTAAGTTTCCTGTTGTACCAATTTCCTGGATGTTTGGCAAACTCTCTACACTAAAAAGTATCATTATACAAACATTCCAATTAGAGAGTTTATCATAAATTTTTTGGGCTTTCCAGTGGTACCTTTATTTTTTTCTAGAGCTTTATTAGTTGAGCTAATAGTGTCCAAAAGTTAAAAAACATACGTTCTCAGAAAATGCCCGTTAACGTTGTCAGGTCACGAAGCACTGAGTGACACACCCTCATCTCTCTCGTACCTCTGGCTGCACTGAGTTTGCAGCTGAGACTAAAAAAGGTGCCAGATGTCAAAAGAAAGAGTAGTCGACAATTTATCTTAAAAAAAAAGAAAAAAATTATTTCTGGGTAAATCTTGCACAAAGCTGTGTCATGATGTGTGTAGGAGCACTGGAGTTGCATTTGAGTGCTTGATGTGGGTGTACAAAAAATGCGGTTTTAAAACACTTGTCCATGTTTGAAGGTGATATCACTTTACACAAAGACAAAGGAAGGATGCCAAAACTTTGTGGAATTTTCTCTTAATATTAAAAAATTTCAGTTTTTTTTGTAAAAAATGAAGATGATTGCTTTAATAGCTTCTTCCTTGGGTGCCTCCAATTCTCCCTCACAAAATATAAAAATGACGTTTCTGAGCAAAAAGCGTATAGCTAGACATATATATCCATCCAGCCATCATCCAGTCCTTTGTTGCCCCATAAGAAGCGTAGGAACCCGGGGCTAGGCAAGTTGGTCCGGACATTTAAGATGAGTGACCAGCCAAGGATGAGATGGAGGGATGGAGTGGAGAGGTATATGAGAGAGGGGTGTGTGAATTAGGAGCAGGGCAGTGAAATGGCAGGGGACAGGATGATTTAGAGGCGGTTTGTTTGTGGCCACTCTGTATAAGGGATTGAGGTGTCTGTCAATAGATAGATAGATAGACCAGCCTCACTCATCCCTGAGTGGCATTATGTGAGCAATATACCTCAACCATCCCTTGGATATAAACCTGCACAGGCTAAATCTGATTGGGGGACCATAATTACCCCCTAAACCACCAGGCACAATAATATGGTTATATGTTTACCACCCAGTGAAGTTAATGGTTTCCTGGTGTACAGGAAACCATGTGGCCTGTCACTCAGTTTAGAGTCACCCATAGGCAGAAGGAAGAGGAATGAATGAAGGAAAGAAAGGCAGAAGAGGGAGTGTAAAGTCACCCATAGGAAGAAGAAAGAGGAAAGAATGAAGGAAAGAAAAGACAGAAGAGAGAGGATGGAAGAGAGGAAAGGGCAGACACCCAAAGCAGCACTACGTCGAGTGAGTGGATGGTGAGTGCCCCCACATACCACAAGATAGATATATACAAGTATTAAACCACAATGAAACCTAAGTACCTCTTCCCTTACTTTAAGGCATTACTGATATATCTTCCTCACAGTCTATTAAACTTGTGTGAGAGGAATGTTAACACATTCCTGAGTCCTGACAACAGCTTGTTACAAAGGTGAAAAAGCATATGGATGTGTTGACTAATGCATACTGTGTATACTTTTGGCAGCAGTCTCTGTGACCTACCTTACTCTTCACAGAGGGTACATTACAAATATTATCTAATAATATCACAGTACTAAAGATCATTTAGTCAGGTTGAATTTGTTTTGGAAAAATCCTGTTCTCTATCTCTTGAATTAGGGATGGTGGAAGGATAAGGAATTTTTCTTTTTTCAATTTTCTCTGTGGAAGTTTCCCACAGATTTTCCCAGATATCCTCTACCTCAACCAGCCTGTGTCCTAGAAGAACATTTTTGAGGAGAAAGGTAGTATAATATCGTTTCACATATTAATTAATCAATTAATGGTCTTACTTTCAGTGTTATACTGAACTGTCAAGTTCACAAGTAAGAGTATTTATGCTTCCTTACTGGGTTTGAGATCAACTGAGGCACTGTATTAATTTATCTTTACAGCAGGAGTGTGGAGACACATCACCTCGCCACTCTATTGCTTCCAACACCAGCAGCAACCTTTCTTCCCCACCCTCGCCTGGTCGCCCTCCTGATCACCACCACTCCTCCTCTTATGACTCGTAGGGGTACGTCTGGCCTGGGGAGAGGCTTTGAGCAGGTCCCTCGCAGGCTGCCCACACCTTGGGGGAAGAATATGTATGGTGGAATTGTCTGCTCAAAGGATGTTTTGGTATTGTTACTCCTTCCTCTTCCATCTATGTTAAGTGTTCTATTAAAAAAAAAAAAGTCAGTAATTACTGAAAATAATAGATTCTTCTGGCTGTCACAAAGTTTAACTTAAACCAAGGTAACATGGTCACAAATCAAAAGCAAAACTGAACCCCAGTGGGTGATTCCAAAATTTTTATGGTTCCCCAAGTCAAGTTCTCAAGAGGATGACTCCCTTTGTGATAGAGGCAATACTTAATCAAACACATATACTGTATGGTATGCAGGAAGTTAATAGTCTCCAAATGAAATGTGTTTAAGCACTACCTCTTTGATAGTCTGCCAGATAATGTATATGAGATTTATTAGTACTTACAAGATATATAATTTATGGAAGAATGTAACGGTCTCATGCACATATCTGATATTGGCACTATCATGAAAGTACTGCTTAACAAGTTTGGCTTTAATGGACCTATCTTTAAAATTTACTGGGCAGCTATGAAAGGTTCAAGCTACCTGCTGGTGCTTTGATTGTCTTACAGTGTGTGGGATGTAGGAAGTGTAAATTATATTTATTACTGATGTTTTATATATGTACAAGTTATCTGCAAATAATTTACGAGAATTGGGTTTTATCCATTTCAAGTTCTTACTCTTTTTGTTCGAAAGCTTCTGCTAGTCATTCTTTACTCTTAAGTGTAAATGCAAGCCCAAAGAAATTAAACTGAGATAAAGCTAAGAGTCTGTATTTCATTATGAGCACAAGACAGAAGTTGCAGGTGCTGTGTGGGTTGGAGGGTTGTAACAAGCAATAGAGAAATAATTTAAGGCTGGTTGGAAGTGTTGGTCACTGCAGTGGGGTCAGGTAATGGGTCGCGGCAGCAACTCAACAGGAAACAACTTACTATCTCACTTGGAATTGTTTTAAATAGCCAAATAATTAGCTGTGAGTTCTGAGTATGCTGCAGCAGCAAACGTGGAGTGATACTAGGAAAAACCATGTTTTTGCAAAATGTCATGTCCCAATGCATGTTTTGAAAAACTGACTAGGATTACCCTCTGTCAGGTTTAGGCTTCCTTTGTGATGCAAATAACTGGAGTAGAGTGCTGATGAAGATGCTGGGAAGGGAGGGGTGAAACTAGCACAAAATTTGACTCCACTAGTTTCAAAGGTGTACGTAAATCCAAAAGGTGAGCTAAATTTGCATTTAGTATAATATTCAATAGTGATAAAGGTAAAGACCTGTGTGGATTTGAATGTGTGTGTGTGTGTGTGTGTGTGTGTGTGTGTGTGTGTGTGTGTGTGTGTGTATATATGTGTATGTGTGTGTGTGCACATGTACACCTGCATAGCAATTGTTATAGGTCTTTAAGAAACATAGGGATATTGATGACTTATCAGTAACCGCTGAAAGAAGAACAGGGTTACAATCTTCAGTTTTTTAAAACTGCTCCAGGAGGGACAATCCATTATATTTTTTGAATCATTCCTTGTCAGTGTGATCTGCAGTGAGATCTGACTTCCGGGTGGTAAACATGACAAGCTAGACATTCTTTTAACAGAATTCATTCCTGTTTACGATCATGAAGCTAAGCCTTGTTAAAGTATTATGTGGTGCAGATCAGCTGAGTGTGTCATAAAAGTATGCTTTGATGAATAGTTTTTGTGTTAGGGGACTTGCATTAGTGGTCACTAGTTTTTTGGCAAAAATAAAGTTGGTGAGTTGACCTCCTGACTGACTGTGTTTGGTGTGGTTCTGGAGAAGCCTCCCCCTCAAGACACCACTGCTTCAGGATCACTGCAGCCACAGGTGAATGTCCTGTCAAGGCAATTAAGTCATTACTCCAATGTTATTACAGTAATTTCTTAAGCAAAGTTGCCTTGGTCACTGTTTCAAGGTGTTGTGGATGCGGTGAATCTAAGGCCGTGTGTTTGTTGATAATCTTCCTTCCCTCTCCCCTCATTCGTCCCCAAATCAATTATGGTTATAGAAATGTGAATGTTTCTTGGCTCCTGGCTGCAGTGGGGTCTAGATAACAATAGCAAATGCGTGACTTCAGGAATTTAGTATTTGTATGCAATTTTTTTTATAGTTTGCTTGTGTATAATGCAGATTTTAGTGTTCTTGCCAACCAGTTTTACAGGTCAAACTGTATTGTGTATGACTTGTATTACCTGTCTTAAGTATTTAAATGTTGATTAATTTATTAGGCACAGAACTTGATTTCATACTCCTTCATCCATGCTCTAGAATATTATGCTGTCAAGTTATTTTTTGTAAGTACAATATGTAAATATGTTCCCTAGTGATTATGTTTAAGAAATTTATGAATTATGACATTGTACATTCATATTTCAGCTCGTGTATTGTAGTCTGTAATTTATGATTGGTATGGCCAAGTTACCATGGCCTTGTGTATACTAGCTTTTGTAAAATAGACATTTCTAGAAATATGGCAATATAATTATGGGTGAAATGTGTTTCATTCGAACCCATTCTATAAATTCAGTACTGTGGTTTAGATATGTTTACCTAGAATCAAGTAGGAAGGAAGGAAAAATGAAGAACCATCTCCAAGCCATAAGTTGGTTGTATGGCACAAAGGAAGAAGGTAACTAGGAGAATATTAAATGCAAAATGTGAAGAGCAGAAGAAAAGTGACTATCAGAAAGAAACTGGGAGAGTCACCAAGGAAATCAGCAAAAAGTGGGAACTGAGGTAGCAAAGAGAAGAAGGGAAAACTGAGAAACTGTTAGTGTGCAGTCAAGCAATCAAGAAACAGGCGACTGATAGCCATGGGACAGTTACAATACCACAACGAACCATTGCTTCAGTGCATGGGGTGGCCCTGTAAGGGCAGTTAATTTTATTTTATTTTTTTTTTAATTAATTTATTTTTTTTTAATGTGTCCGACTCAGGGCATAGGCTTCACAGCCTGCTCCCAAGGCCCAGTAGTCCTCCTACATACCATAAACCTCTACATGTCACCAGTTGATGGGTTTGCTCAGTCAAACAGATCAGGGTTACTTTTCAACAACAATACTGTAGCAACAGATTTGGTTTACAGAGGATTTATATTTTTGTTGGTGGTAGGTGTGGGCCCTCACCATCCACTCACTCCATGTAGTGCTGCTCTTGAGTGACTGCCCTTTCCTCTCTCCCATCCTTCTTTCCTTCATTCCTCTTCTGTCTGTCTTTCCTTCTTTCTTTCCTCTTCCTTCTGTCTATGGGTGACTCTACACTGAGTGACAAGCCAAATGGTTTCCTGTACACCAAGAAACCATTTACTATGCTGGGTGGTAACCATATAACCAAATTATGGCACCTGGTGGTTTAGTGGGTAATTAAGGTGCTCCAGTTGGATTGAGCTTGTGCTGGTTTATATCTAAGGGGTGGTTGGGGTTTATTGCTCATGTAATACTGCTCGGGGATGAGTGAGGCTGGTCACACTCATCTTAAGTGTTAGGACCAAATTGCCTAGTCTCGGGCTCCTATGCTCCTTATCAGGCATCGCAGGATTAGATGTTGATGATGATGATATATTTGTGTTATGAATAATGAGATGTGTGATGTCAGGCAGTCGAGAAAAAGGGCACATTCAGGTATTTGTGCAAGTCCACGTGAACTTCACTGCAGGATGTTATGGCCAAAATCAATATTTCTTCCTTGTGGCCATGTAAAAAATGGGAGAGGCTGTCAGTAGGAACAATGGTACAGTTGAAATCACAAGTTTGTGGTTGGTTAGTGGTACAGTGTGAAGCATATTACAATAATGTGTTAAATGGCCCCCACACCTCATCGTAGTGGTCAGGTAATAATATCATTCATCCACATGTACAAAGGCTGTGTTTAAGCCCCTGTACCAGAAACTTCCAAATATGAGTATGCAATAGAGGTATTAAATTTTATAGATCCAGTACAATTCCTGTTGGTGTAGTGATTTGAGATTAACAATTGTCCTGTGTTCATATAATCAGATCTCAATGAGGCAGCTTGAGATTTTTGGATATTTACAGTAATGCCACTTGGGGGAGGTTGGTTACCTACTTTTCAGTGTTTTGAACTACAGTAACCTGCCTTCAGGCCCCTACATCCTCCAAGGGGTAATATGGGACTGACTGCATTTTCTCCCATTGTTTTAAGGATATGGTAACCCCCCTGCTCTCAATCTGTGGTACTATCAGTAGCTTCAGAGACATGGAAGAGGACATACTTGTCTCTGAAGGTAAGAAGGAGTTAAAATTTGTGTGCATATGACCTTCAAACTCCTTATGAATTTGGAAAATAGGATTAAAATGTCAGCAATAATGACTGGTGAATTTTTCCATTGTCAGGCTCATTGATTCATATGTAGCCTATAATAGTCCTCTATGGTAGGTGCAAGCACACACCATAGTACTGTACTTGTTCCAACCTCAGGCTCAGCTGACAGCTGAACCCAGTGGACTGTAGGCTGTTACCACTCCTGTAGTTCACCATCATTTCAGTGAATAGTGGTGGTGGTGGTGGGGGGGAGTGATTTCTATATAACCAAGAAGATCCTCTGCACAGCAATGCCACCATATGAGGGCATCCATCACCAGGTGACTTGAAGCACTTCCTGTGCTGAAAATATGAGAAGGACAGCACTGAGGGAGAGACTTTGCCTATACTCTTCACCCTACACTGGCCTAAAATTACCATCTCCCCATCTTGTATTCCAATCAAGCTGCAAATGAACAAAAATCTGGGCTAAGTTATGGTGAAAGAATAACCCCTTCATTCATGATGTCTGCCTTTCTATGGCCAGGGACCTTAGTACCCTTTATCCTGTAAGGGGTGGGCACAAATTATAGTCTCCGTATCATTCAGTTGTCTTCTATCTGGTTGTCCTCCCCAGTGTGCACGCCCCTCTCACATCACTCTATCCCTCCGTTTCACCCTCAGTCACCTCCTCCCTCTCCATTCCTTCAGTGCACTCACAGTACTCTCCTAGTCAGTCTCTCACTCCATCTTGCCACGTGGTCAAAGCACCTCAGTTCAATACATCGGCTTCAATAGCTGCCCATCTGCGAGAACCTATCATCCATTCACTTGACTTAGTGCTACCTACAGGTGACCAAAACTACCTAACTTACTACTTTGGATAATAACCATATAACCAGTGGACAGTTATTGGTCTAGTGGCTTCAGGTGCTCCAACTGGATGTGGCCCAGAAGCGTTTATAGGGCTACCTGAGGTTTATTACCCCTAGGGAAATAACCACCCTCGTCTTAAATATCGGAAATGACTAGCCTAGCCCAGAGTCCCTACGCTTCTGATGGGGTATAAAAAAGAATTAGATGGACTTCGATAGCTTTAGTGAACGATAGACTAACGCCAAATGTGAAATATTTAAACTTCGCGGGGGGCGATCAAAGCGGATAAACAAACTCCGCAGTGAAGTGGAAACATTTTTTAATCTGCTTAACCCTATGATATAAAACAAATTTCAACATTGGTTTTGAAAGTTTTGTGGATATTCATACAACTCACGAAGAAATAGTTAAAATTCCTATTTACAACGAGGCGGGAGGATTTGCGAGGAGATTCCGATCCTTTCTTAGACTGAAGTGTGATCGTCTTTTCAGGGGAAGTATAGATACTTGAAATAAACAGGGCGGCATGTGCGATAATGTCGGTGAATTTAACGTCGATACACACTGGATGGTTGTTTTTTCGTATTGTGGAAGATGCAGACACCATTACATTAAGGCTGGTCATGTATTGTGCTCATGTGACCCAGAGAATGTCCGGAAGTAAGTCGTATACTCCAATCTCGAGTCTTTTGGGCTATGCTGTTGGGGGCCTCGTAGCCGCCATGTTTGAAGAGTACTTTCGAAGTGACGTGGTTAGTATCCTGCCGTAAATCCACTTTTTTTCAACCAGTTATAGTTAATATACTTATATTATTCTGCTTGTGAAAATTTGATAAGGCAATGGAGATACCTTAGAGGTGAGCATTTCTAGTGAGTATCGGTGTTTCGTGATCATAAAGGGCGACAAAGTCTTAGCAGACGCCCAAGAAAGCCGGCATCGTGAGTATCCTGGCCCACATCTATTATTTTACCACTAGCATCTGATTTACGTGCATAAGTCTGCTTGTTAATATTAAATAAGTTATGGAGATTACTAGGGTATTAGTATGCGAAGGAAGTATTTGTGTTTTGAGATGATTGGAGAAATGGTGGCGTAAATGGAAGAACACGCCGAGGAAGGCGGGCTTCATAAGTATCCTACTCTGATTTATTTTTCGGCAGCTTCTCTTTAATTTACTTACATAATTCTTTTCACTGATTTAGATATGTAAATAGAGATCACTTGGGTGATGTGTATGAGAGAATGTGGGTGAATTGAGATGATATTTGGCATTCTTGTGAGCAGAAGTTGAAGGTGGCCGGCTTCGTAAGTATCCTGCTGTGCCTGCACATTTGCCCTTCTTACAATTAATTATCCACTTAATTCCGCTTACTGTGTTAGTGGTAGGTGGGGGCGCTCACCATCCACTCACTCAATGTAGTGCTGCTTTGGGTGTCCGCCCTTTCCCGTACCTTCCTCTTCTGTCTTACTTTGCTTCATTCTTTCCTTTTCCTTCAGTCTACGGGTGACTTTACACTCCCTCTTCTGTCTCTCTTTCCTTCACTTTTTCCTTTTCCTTCTGCCTGTGGGTGAGTGACACGCCAAATGGTTTCCTGTACACCACGCTTGGTGGTAACCATATAACCAAATTATGGCGCCTGGTGGTTTAGTGGGTAATTAAAGTGCTCCAATCGGATTGAGCCTGTGCAGGTTTATATCCAAGGGGTGGTTGGGGTTTATTGCTCACTTAATGCCACTCAGGGATGAGTGAGGTTGGTCACTCATAAATGTCGGGATCAACTTTCCTAGCCCCGGGCTTCTACACTCCTCATGGGGCAACACAGGATTAGATGATGATTTTTATTTAGGGACTTATGGTTGCTCTAGGGTGTTTGTTGTTGTAACTTGGTTTTCAAAATGAGTAGCTAATGAAAATATGCCAAGAACATTTATTTATTTGTCTGTGTTTGATATTCTTTTCTGTGTAATGTACTGTACTATAAAAAAAAAAAAAAAAAAAAAACGGTGTATTTTCGTTGATAATAAGAGTAATATTGTTAACTTTCTTCCCCTACCTCCAACTACTTTTTCCATTCACTTGCAGGTACGATGTTACTTGTTAATAGTGCATTACATGGAAGATCGAAACATGAATACAGAGTCAAGGAGCTACATGGGTTGCCTAAGTGACAGAACCAGTGTGCCCAAGTGTAGTGTCTGTCAAGGTGAGTCTTTTCAGCCTCCATAGTACAGGGACATTAATGTATTCTGGCAGTCAAGTGATTTTATTCAGTAGGTACCTACATGAAAGAAGCGTTGTGGTGTGGATGTGTAGAAAGCATTAAGAGAAATACATTGAGGTGGCTTGGCCATGTGGAGAGGATAGAGAGCGAGAGACTGACGAGGATCCTACCTCATCCCATCGCCAATTAGGATAGTTAGGATGATGATAGGAGCATAGAATAAGCTAATTTTCATACAGTTAATGTGTTGTGCGGTATTTATTTTTATTAATTATTTTTTATTATTATTATATCAGTTTTTTATCTGGGGAACAGGGTCACTAACAGCTTGAATACTTAGTTGTAGTGATGTGAAATTCGAATGAGTCTCCTTGGTTACTAGTCAGATTAGCCTCCGCACTTAGGATGCTAAGTCGTTGTTACATGAAATATGATGAGCCTTATGGTAGGAGTGAGTGTCTTTGGTAACTAATCAGATCAACACCCCCCCACCTGAATATTAGGTCGTGGTTACGTGAAAATCGATGAACCTTAGTTATGAGGTAATGTGAATCTCTTTGGTTAGTAGTCAGATCAACCCTCCACACTGACTACACTTGGCTGTCAACCGAGCTGATATGGGATAGGGATCATTAACAGATTAGAATAAACGTGTCTTATCTATCTATCTATCTATTGCCAGACTCCTTATTCCCATAAGGGGTGACCCCAAACAAGTCGTCTCCATGTCGCCCTGTCCCTCGCCATTTGACTACTTTCCTCCCAGCTCACACCCCACTCTCTCATATGCCTCTTCACTCTGTTCCTCTATCTCATCCTCGGCCTCTACCTCACACACTCCTCGTTAGTCTCTCACTCATCTTCACATGGCCAAACCACCTCAGTGTACCTCTCCTAACGCTATTACATCCACATCCACACCAGTATCTCAGGTGAAAGGAAAAGAGAAAGTTACCGTAGATAATCCCTGTGAAAGATAACTGTAGTTGGTTTACCTCGACTCGGTCCGAAATTTCGTCCTTGTACAGCATATTTCACGTAGAAGGTGGCTGAAAAAGTTAGTCTGTAACCAAGATAATACAAAGATAGAGAAGAAATGGTGTAGTCCTTATATTGGACATCTACATACATACATACGCACATACATACATCATAAATATATACATACATTCACATACTGTACATGCATACACATACATACATACATTCAAATATATGCACACACACACACTACATACATATACTGTACATACATATATACATACATACATACATGCATACACACATACTGTACATTCATACATACGTACATACATACACATGCAGATATAAATACATGATTCAGCAGCAATCCAGTTTCTCTCCTCCGTCAATACTGTTATGTTCTTAGTACTCTGAGATGGGTCGGCCTTGTGCAGAGAATAAGAGATTGCCTATAATTCTTTCACCTTAACATGGCACAAATTGTCTTCGTTTTACAGCCTATTTCACACAGCTAATTGGCAGGAAAGACAATGCTGTGGCTGTACATCATTCATAGCGCTTCTTCGTAACTAGCTTCATAACATTTTTTTTAGCCCAGGTGTTTGTTCTCTTGTAGTTTTTTTTCACATAGCTCAGTGGCAGAAAGAGACTTCTATGGCTAAATATCCCTTTCGCTGCACTTCGTGACAAACATCGTACTCTTGTGTGGAACTATAATTATTAGGCTACAACTTGGCATTCAAGATTGAGAGAGACGGCATTTTTAGATGCAAATGGCCCTACATTCTTTTCTTGGCACTTACTGATGACTGACTTTGTATCTGGTTGTAATCTGTTGTTAAACTGAGCATTCATTATGGAGAGGTGACAGTTTTAGGACAAGATAAATGAACAGAGTAAGTGAGAGTATCTTCATGAGATACGGCACAGGGGAAGGATGAGACTAAGGATGAGGTGGAGGGACGGGACAAAGGTATTTGAATATGGATGATGTGAGTAAGAGGGAGGGCAGCCTGATGGCAGAGGACAGAATGACATGGGTGATTTTTTTCGTGGCCACCCCTTCTGAGATGAATGCGTCTAGCAAATGTAGGTAGACTGATAGATAGCTTTCTGTGATAGAGCAATAATTGTAAACAGATTGGTATCATGTTTGACCAATATATAGGTGAATCATTTAGTTTTTTCCGTTTGTTGTGTGTTTTAATACAAGGAAGAATTTTAATACAAGGAAAAGTTTGAAAACAAGGGAAAGTTTATGTGATGCTAGAGAATGTGGTGAAAGTTTTTGGCGTATCAGATACCGGGGGCTTGAATGATGAGTGAATGGCAGCGTGGGCCATTGGATTTGGCAAACCTGGGCTGTCTGGACGTTGATACTCCTCACCCAGCTCTAGGGTGGGAAAGGAGGTCCGGATGATGATGAGTTTTAATACAAGGAAGAAGGAACCAAAGGCCAGAATGAATCCCGCAAGACTGTTCCCTCTCAGAAAAAGTACAGACGGAATAAGAGAGAGCCCAGTTAAAGATCCATTTTTTTTTTTTTTATAATACCCTATTCTTCCTACTATAGTTTGTTTTCATCTGATGGAACTTTGTCACTCCCACACCTTGAACAGTATGTCGTTGCGTGATAAACCTTAGTAATGATGTACGAATGAATCTCCTTGGTTACCAGTCAGATCCACCCTCCTATCTAACCACATTTGGCCATCAACTGAACTAAAAGAGGTTAGGGATCTGTGTCAGGTGAAAGCAAACTGACTGTATTAGATATTTTACTCAGGATGGGAGGGTGTTCATAGTCATTATTTCATCTTAGATCTTCATCTCATTCTTGGCCTCCTCCTCCGCCTCACTCATATACATACCCTCATAGTCCATTTCTCATTTTCCATTCTCTCCACATAACCCAACCATTTCAGGATACTTCTAACACACACACACACACACACACACACACACACACACACACACACACACACACACACACACACACACAGACAGACCAATACCGCAACACTTCTTTATTTCTGTATAATAATGTCTGCCTGTCTGTACATGTAATTCCACATATGACACGTTTCCACTGCTCGCACTTTTGGCTTGTCATTCCAGCAGTCTAAGTTTCACTGCCAAATATTAAAATGGGAGCACAGTAGTCATTATTATTATTATTTTTTGGTGTGGTGGATGGAAAGGAGGGTGTAGTGCAGAAAGGGAATATAGGAGAGGATAGGTAAAGACTGATGCTGTGTGAGAACAGAACATTTGTTAGGGTAGGATAAGACACGCCAGATGTCAGGTTGAGTTTTACTGTCAGGAATATACAAGGTAAAATTATTTGAAAGGCTCAGGTAAACTTATACCTCACTGTTTCTCTTCTTGGTATTAAAACCTGACAATCTTTACTACAGCACCACCAAGCAATGGAACTTACTGTTTTAATGATATTATTTTAACGACGTTGGTTTATTGCTGTACCACTGATGTTAACTGTGTATGCAGGAAGAAGGCAATTTATTGGATAGTTATGTAGTGTGATTAAAACAGAAAACATATCTACACTAACAGCTCATTAGGTAAACCCGCTGATTTAGTTCAGCCAAAACCTGTGTTGTATATATAAAATGTTCTAAACATAATATATAACTGCCTTTATAGATGCTTATCTTCACTTAGCAACTAACAAACACTTTATAAATTAATTAGTCAAGATTACAGTGACAGAATCGGTAGAAAATCGGCCTGCAGTCCTAATGGACCCAGGATCGAATCCCGGCTGGGGCAGGGAACAGTTTAAGGATTTGAATTTCCTAATAAAGCAGACTTTCCTGATCTACCAGATGACCCCTCCGACATGTAAAAATACCCCCGCTAATACCATTGGACCAGTCCTGTATGAGGCAGCCCTAGCATGTATTCAATATGGATGGTGGGTGTTAGCGCCGAATTGGTGACATGTGGAGGTGTAGGAGGACTACTGGGCCCTGGGATAGGTCACTGCCCCCAAGAAATAGGCCCTGAAGCCTTTGCCCAGAGTCGGACACGTAAAAAAAAAAAAAAGTACTAGATAACTTTGAAGTTGAGTTTATCCTGAGGATTAGGTAGGGCTTAGTTTCGTATAGGATTCTTTGACAATATTTTTATCGCCATTCACAACGTTACCAAACATTTCACAACGGAACTAAGAGTGAGTATTACTGTGAAAAATACATCACACACTTGTACGCATTATACTTCATTGCCATAGGAACGTGTATATCTTAAGAAATGCCTAGGATAATTATGTGAATACGGCTGGCACAGTTCCTAGATCACAGTGTATTATGGGTGGATCAGTTTACCACATTTACCACACCAGTAGCCATGTGATAAAGACAATAACATAAGAATGAAATAGTTTACACGTTGCTAAAACAGTCTGATGCCTTAATTTACTACAGACTTGAAACCTGAGTTGTGTTAGTTTGATTTTAAGACTGACGTGGGATGATGGTATTGTTCTTTAACTTGGCACCACTGTAAGAGTATTAATTTTGCTATAAATAATCTATTTCAGGTATATACACGATATATAAACAATACCAGTGTTGTAATATTCTTGTATCCACCCACCTGTACCAAAGAAACAGGCATGGATGTTAGATTTGTGAAAATATCGTCATTTTTATGTGAGCCACCGAGGAGACACGATGAGGGACACGCTCTCTCTCTCTCTCTCTCTCTCTCTCTCTCTCTCTCGCACACACACACACACACACACACACACACACACACACACACACACACACACACGTAAACCAGGTGTAATATGAGTAATTGACAAAGGTGGCATAGTAGGTGCCGTAACACCCATCCTTTAGCGATTTATTCTGCCCATAGCACCTTAACATTGCCTTATACATTAATTATATGATTTGAATATAAATATAGTTTACATCAGTAATATGCATAAAGATACTGAGATGTGGAATGCAGAATAAGTGGCCAGGGTAGAGGTGTTACGAAATAAAAGCCAGTTGGAGTACCACCGCGAGTCTGCGTTGCCGTGGAGATAATACCACCGCGAGTCTGCGTTGCCGTGGAGATAATACCACCGCGAGTCTGCGTTGCCGTGGAGATAATACCACCGCGAGTCTGCGTTGCCGTGGAGATAATACCACCGCGAGTCTGCGGGAGATAATACCACCGCGAGTCTGCGTTGCCATGGAGATAATATCACCGCGAGTCTGCGTTGCTATGGCGACAATTCCACCGCGAGTCTGCGTTGCCATGGAGATAATATCACCGCGAGTCTGCGGGAGATAATACCACCGCGAGTCTGCGTTGCTATGGAGATAATACCACCGCGAGTCTGCGTTGCCATGGAGATAATACCACCGTTGTCTGCGTTGCCATGGAGATAATACCACCGCGAGTCTGCGTTGCTATGGAGATCATACCACCGTGAGTCTGCTTTGCCATGGAGATCATACCACCGTTGTCTGCGTTGCCATGGAGATCATACCACCGCGAGTCTGCGTTGCCATAGGGATAATAACACCGTGAGTCTGCGTTGCCATGGAGATCATACCACCGCGAGTCTGCGTTGCCATGGAGATCATACCACCGCGAGTCTGCGTTGCCATGGAGATCATACCACCGCGAGTCTGCGTTGCCATGGAGATCATACCACCGCGAGTCTGCGTTGCCATGGAGATAATACCACCGCGAGTCTGCGTTGCCATGGAGATCATACCACCGTGAGTCTGCGTTGCCATGGAGATCATACCACCGCGAGTCTGCGTTGCCATGGAGATCATACCACCGTGAGTCTGCGTTGCCATGGAGATCATACCACCGTTGTCTGCGTTGCCATGGAGATCATACCACCGCGAGTCTGAGTTGCCATGGAGATAATGCGACCGTGAATCTGCGTTGCCATGGAGATAATACCAACGTGAGTCTGCGTTGCCATTGGGATAATAACACCGTGAGTCTGCGTTGCCATTGGGATAATAACACCGTGAGTGCGTTACCATGGAGATAATACCACTGTGAGTCTGCGTTGCCATGGAGATCATACCACCGTGAGTCTGCGTTGCCATAGGGATAATAACACCGTGAGTGCGTTGCCATGGAGATAATAACACCGTGAGTCTGCGTTGCCATGGAGATCATACCACCGTGAGTCTGCGTTGCCATGGAGATAATACCACCGCGAGTCTGCGTTGCCATGGAGATAATACCAACGTGAGTCTGCGTTGCCATAGGGATAATAACACCGTGAGTGCGTTGCCATGGAGATAATACCACTGTGAGTCTGCGTTGCCATGGAGATAATACCACTGTGAGTCTGCGTTGCCATGGAGATCATACCACCGTGAGTCTGCGTTGCCATGGAGATCATACCACCGCGAGTCTGCGTTGCCATGGAGATGATAGGATTTCCCGCCAACAGGAGAGACGTCCATGCCATAAATTCTTTGGGGGGGGGGAGTTGATTTGAATAATTAAATTGTAGAGTCTAGAGTTACCGATATATACCTCCATTTAGCGGTACTGTGTACAGTGTAACGGCAGGAGATCTAGCGGTGTTATAGAGATATTTACAAAGGTTTGGCGATATTTTAATGCTGTATTTTCATGTATCATTATTATACAGTATCCGAGATCCAGAAAACTATCCCTCCTCCTAAAAAGCCCAGATTGAAATCCAAAAAGCATTTGGTCATGAAATAACAAGTATAAGGAACACCATCAAAAATAATACTTCAGCCATTTTTTGACCATGTCTGTATAAATCCCCCTGAAATAACCATATCCCACACGCGGCCTCCTGTGTGGGAACCCCTGACGTAGAGCGAGCACGCAGCGTCTCCCTCATCCTCTCTTCTCGGTGGCCCACATAAAAATGACGATATTTCCACAAACATAACACCCATGCCTGTTTCTTTGGTACAGGCGGGTGGGCACAAGTATATTACAACTCTGATATCAGTTATGTATCGCGTATATGCCTGAACAAGTTTATTTACGGCAAAAATAATGTTTTTACAGTGATACCAGGTTAAACACGAATACTGTCCTTGCACTTCGGTCATACAAGTGAATGAAAACAACTCGAGTTTCAGGTTTCAGTTGAATTACAGTCTCATATAAACTAAGTAATAAATAAGACATTAAATTGTTATGATATCGTCTTTACCACAAAGATACTTGCGTGGTAAAAATCGTAATCTCCTCCAGCCGTAAATACACTTGTGATCTGGGAACTATGCCAGATGTATACACAAAGTGGCCTACACATTCCTTACGTTATAACGTTTCCAGTAGCCATGAATTATCAATACACGTGGTAGTTGCATTCTTCACACTGATATCCACTCGCAGTTCAGTTGTATAGTGTTTGTAATCATTATATATCGAAAAATTAGGATATAATTTTATACTCAAGCAATAGCATACGGAACTTTGGCTGAGGATAATTTATAACTATAACTGGGGGGTTGTTGCGAGAGCTTCAGGGAGGTATTTATAAAGAATCCTAACTAATATACAGGATGAACCAAACGCCGTAAGTTAGGTAGTATGACTGGTGGTTTGTTTTTCATATTTTGTCACACTGATGTTGACTGATTAAATTATAAAGTGTTTGTTAGTTGCTTGAATGAAGATAAACGTATATATACGCAGTTTTATACACAGTTTATGTTTAGAACAGTTTATAAATACAGCACAGGTTTTGGCTGAACTAAATCAGCGGGTTTGCCTAATGTGCTGTTAGTGTAGATAGGTTTTCTGTTTTAATCACACTACATAACTACCCAATAAAATGTCTCCTTTATGCATACATAATTAACAATAATAGCACAGAAATAAATCAACGCAGCTAAAATAATATTACCATTAAAACAGTAAGTTCCATTGCTTGGTGGTGTTGTGTTAAGACGGTCAGGTCTTAATACCAAGAAGAGAAACAGCAAGTATAAGTTTACCTGAGCCTTTCCAATCACTTTTCATGGTATATTTTGTACAATAAAACTTAACTTGACATCTGTCCTGTCTCATCCTACCCTAACAAATGTTCTGTTCTCACACAGCATCAGTCTTGGCCTATCCTCTCCTATTTTTCCTGTCTTCACTACACCCTCCTTTTATCCACCACACCAACCACTTCAGACCAACCATGCTTCGAACCTGTCAGTGTTCCAGCGTTTTCATAAATACTCGGGTTTAATTTACTCAGCTGATGGTCCAATTACTATTGTTACATGGCATGTGTTCACTTGGGTTCATCCAGACAGCCGCATCAATGATACCTGCAGCTTAAACACACATTACCTGAGGAAGCAGTTCAACCAAAACCTTGAACCTTTTCCAGCACAGACTGACGTACAACAGTTCCCACATCATGACTGCATTACCTGTTGACCAGATGTGGATTTTAGCACAAAGGTTAATAGGAAAATAAAGGCGATATGGCGTAGAAAATAGTGTTACTTCTAATATTAATAGGATACAAACCATTACTTTCTTATAAACTAGAAAGTAAATCTTTTTATTTGTCATAAGAGTGTAACTGGGATGGTACGTTTTTTCCTTGTATTGGCAACACTGAATGAATATTATTTTTGGCTTAGATTATGTTATTCAGGTACACAGGCGATTCATAAGTGATCCAGTTTTGTAATAACTATATACACATCCGTCTGTACCAAAAACACACAGGTGGGAGGTGCAGTCATAGAAATATCGCCATTTTTATTCTGGTCACCGCGGAGTGAGGATGATAGCGACGTCGCTCGTGGTATCCATGGCAACGCAGACTCACCCTCGTCTTCCCAATGGGCCTAGAGATTCGTAACACGTCTTCCAGCTATTCATCCTGCCCATTACACCTCAGTAGCATTTTTAAGTTATTGACGCGAACTATATCTACACTTGAATGACACAAATAGCATGTATTATAATGCTGGGTGGACTAGCTATATTTCGTAAACTTCCTCCGTAGAGATTTACTCTGCTCATTATGCCTCACTATGTTCTCGTAATGCTAACACCAAAATTGATGTCAAACGAGATAACATACAGGAGAAGGCTGTTATGTAATATTGGAAAAAGTTACTAAGGATAAGCTGTTAGGAAAAATATAATGATCAGCGTCAGTAACACGCCAAGTTAAATAATATCTTTGAAAGATAGGAAGAATAAAATGAGTGATAGGTTGTAGGTGTGGATGGAATACCTATCTTTATATATAGCTTGGAGAATCATGTAAAATTACGCAACAGTATCGATCTACCAATCTCAGTCTTTGTTTTTCTGTCTTCAAATATCTATTTGTCTTTTAATATATTTATCATATCTATCTGTGTCTTTATCGCCATAAGCCGTAATCTCGTAAGGGATGTCCAGAAACACATATGTCCTCTGCCATCTTTACTCTCCTTGCACCTCACATCCTTCTCTACTCCATCCCTTCATCTCATCCTTCTGTACTCCATCCCTTCATCTCATCCCCCTCTACTCCATCCCTCCATCTCATCCCCCTCTACTCCATCCCTCCATCTTATCCTCCTCTGCTCCATCCCTCCATCTCATCATCCTCTACTCCATCCTTCCATCTCATCCCCCTCTACTCCATCCCTTCATCTCATCCCCCTCTACTCCATCCCACCATCTCATCCTCCTCTGCTCTGTCCTTACATCTCATCCTCCTCTACTCCATCCCTCCATTTTATCCACGGTCTCCCTTTCCCTCTCCCTCCATATCCACCGCACTCACACGCACTCCTAGTTAGTCTTTCAACTTCCATCCTTTCCACATGGCCAAACCATCTCAAAGTATTTCTCCTAATGTTTTCACCACATCCACAGCGCTCCTTCACTTCCTCGTCTGTCTGTCACTCCACCTAACCCCACATGCTGATCAGGTATTTAGTTGTTGCTTTTTCCATGAATTTATTTAGTTTACGATACGCTTTTATAACTGAAGGAGTAGGATACAGCCCACATTATCTTCCCTTACTGAGGAATGAGGACTTCTTACATGGAATAAAATCGTTTGCTGGTAGGAAGAGTCAGATAACAAAATACATTGGTGGATGTAAACAGCACCATATGCAGTATAATGTTAGTGTGTGTGTGTGGGTGGGTGTGGGTGTGTCTGTGTGTGTGTGTGTGTGTGTGTGTAGTATATTTGCTGTGTGTATAATTATGTGTTGTGTGTAGACTGTGTCCGTGTATTGTGTATGCGTGTTGATGTGCGATAATATGTATTGAGCATGTCTTGTATGCGTATAGTGTGTACGTGTGTGTGTTGATGTGCGTTTACGTGTATTATGCATGTTTAGTATGTGCATGTAGTGTGTAGGTCGTTTGTAAGCTGTGTGTGTGTGTGTGTGTGTGTGTGTGTGTGTAAATCTGTGGTCAGTTAAGGATATTCTGTATATGCTCAGTTCACCATGTACACTACCACGCCCACACCAGCAGACTAGGCCATTACAACAACACAAGATCCCTGCAGTTGAGTTACCAGTACATTAAAGGCACACACCTAATCCATTTCCTAATCCTGCAGCTTCACGAACACTCCATCACTTCATTCCACTCTAAGACAATTTTTACTTATTCCAAAATTTACTTCCAGATTTCCTTTCTCTCTCTCTCACACACACACACACACACACACACACACACACACACACACACACACACACACACACACACACACACACACACACACACACACACACACACACACACACACACACACACACACACACACATTATCCAGGTGTAATATGATGAGTAATTAGCTAAGGTGGCACAGTAGGCGCCGTAACACCCATCCTTTACCGATTTATTCTGCCTAAAACAGCTTAACATTGCCTTGTTTATTATATGGTTTTAATAAATACAGTTTTCTTCGGTAACGTGCATAAAAATACTGAGGTGTAGAATGCAGAATAAGTGGCCAAGGTAGAGATGTTACGAAATAAATGCCAGTTGGAATACCACCGTGAGTGCGTTGCCATGGAAATAATGCGACCGTGAGTCTGCGTTGCCATGGAAATAATGCGACCGTGAGTCTGCGTTGCCATGGAGATATACCACCGTGATTCTGCGTTGCCATGGAGATATACCACCGTGAGTCTGCGTTGCCATGGAGATATACCACCGTGATTCTGCGTTGCCATGGAGATAATACCACCATGAGTGCGTTGCCATGGAAATAATGCGACCCTGAGTCTGCGTTGCCATGGAGATATACCACCGTGATTCTGCGTTGCCTTGGAGATCATAGACTTTCCCGTCAACAGGAGAGACGTGCATGCCATAAACTCTTCGGGGAGGGGAGAAGGAATAATTTAAATAATTAAATAGTAGAGTCGAGTTATATACTTCCATTTAGCAGTACTGTGTACAGTGTAGGGGCAGGAAATCTAGCGATGTTAAAGAGATACTTATAAAGGTTTGACAGTATTTTAATGCTGTGTTTTTATGTATCATTATTTTTTAGTATCTGAGATCCAAAACGCTATCCTTACTCCTAATACGCTTGTTTAAAATCCAAAAAGATTGGGTCATAATAAGGAACACCATCATAAATGATACTTTGGCCATTTTTTGACCATGTCTGTATATATCTCGCAGAAATACTTAAATCCCTTACACGGCCCCCTGTGTAGGAACCCCTGACGAAGAGCGAGAGCGAGCACACAGCGTCCCCCTCATCCTCTCTCCTCGGGGGCCCTCATAAAAATGACGATATTTCCACAAACATAACACCCATGCCTGTTTCTTTGGTACGGGCGGGTGGGCACAAGTATATGACAACTCTGATATCAGTTATGTATCGCGTATATGCCTGAACAAGTTTATTTAAGGCAAAAATAATACTTCTACGGTGGTGCCAAGTTACAGACCAATACCATCATCCCACTTTGGTCTAAAAAACAAATGAAAACAACTCAGGTTTCTAGTTTGTAGTATATTGAAAGCATCATATTGTCTTAGTAATACGTAAAACATATCATTTTTACGTTACTGTCTCTTATGCATAGCTACTGGTGTTGTAAATCTTCGTAAATTCGTCATCCCGTAATACACTGTGATCTGGTAACTATGCCAGCTGTATTCACAAAGCGTCCTAGACATTTCTCGCAATAAACATATTCCTTCAAAACTGAAATATCAGAAATACATTTGTCTTTTGAATTTTTCACTGAAATGCTCACTTAGTTCGTCAGTGAAGTGTTTGGTAGCGTTATGAATGGAGATACATAGTAGTCAGTGAATCTTATATGGAAGTTAGGCATAAGATAATTTAAAACTATGGCCCATGGATGTTGTGAGAGCTTCAGGGAGGTATTCGTAAAGGATCCTACACAATGGACACGATAAACCAAACTCCGTAAGTTATCTTGTATGACCGGTGGTTTGTTTTTCATAGTTTATGTCACTATTATTGACTGATTGAATTATAAAATGTTTATCAGTTGCCTGAGAGAAGATGAACGTATATATTGGCAGTTTTATACACAGTTTATGTTCAGAACAGTTTATAAATACAGCACAGGTTTTGGCTGAACTAAATCAGCGGGCATGCCTAATGTGCTGTTAGTGTAGATAGGTTTTCTGTTTTAATCACACTACATAACTACCCAATAAAATGCCTCCTTCCTGCATATATAATTAACAATAATAGCACAGAAATAAATCAACGCAGCTAAAATAATATTACCATTAAAACAGTAAGTTCCATTGCTTGGTGGTGTTGTGTTAAGACGGTCAAGTCTTAATACCAAGAAGAGAAACAGCAAGTATAAGTTTACCTGAGCCTTTCCAATCACTTTACATGGTATATTTTGTACAGTAAAACTTAACTTGACATCTGTCCTGTCTCATCCTACCCTAACAAATGTTCTGTTCTCACACAGCATAAGTCTTGGCCTATCCTCTCCTATTTTCCCTTTCTTCACTACACCCTCCTTTTATCCACCACACCAACCACTTCAGACCAACCATGCTTCGAACCTGTCAGTGTTCCAACTTTTTCATAAATACTCGGGTTTAATTTACTCAGCTGATGGTCCAATTACTATTGTTACATGGCATGTGTTCACTTGGGTTCATCCAGACAGCCGCATCAATGATACCTGCAGCTTAAACACACATTACCTGAGGAAGCAGTTCAACCAAAACCTTGAACCTTTTCCAGCACAGACTGACGTACAACAGTTCCCACATCATGACTGCATTACCTGTTGACCAGATGTGGATTTTAGCACAAGGACAACAAGAAAATAAAGGAGATATGGCTTAGGAAAAAGAGTTACTGCTGATATGAACACCATAGAAACCATTTCTTTATTACGAACTAGAAAGTAAATCGGTTTTTATTAGTCTTAAGAGTGTAACTGGGATGGTATGTTTCCCCATTGTATTGGCAACACTGAATGAATATTATTTTTGGCTTGAATCACGTTGTTCAGGTACACAGGCGATTCATAAGTGATCCAGTTTTGTAATAACCATATACACACCCGCCTGTACCAAAAACACACAGCTGGGAGGTGCAGTTATAGAAATATCGCCATTTTTATTCTGGTCACCGCGGAGTGAGGATGATAGCGACGTCGCTCGTGAGGGGGAAAACCAGTGGTATCCATGGCAACGTAGACTCACCCTCGTATTCTTAGTGGACCTGGGGATTCGTAATACGTCTTCCGTAGCGATTTTATCTGCACATTACACCTCAGTAGTATATATCTCTTGTGTTATTGACGCGACCTATATCTACACAAAAATGACATATAGTATGTACTATTATGTTTAGTTCTAATATATTTATTTTCGTAACGTTTCCTCAGTGGCGATTTGCTCTGCTCATTTAGCCTCATTATCTTGTCATGTTAATACAAGCATTAATGCCAAAAAAAAAAAAAAAAAAGAAAGAGGGGGCCAAGATGTAATACTGGAATAAGTCGCAGTGAAAACTGTTACGAAACCTAAGGGAAGACCTGCCCCAGTATCACGTAAAGTCGTTTGAAGTTTGCAAGAGTACAATGAATGATACGTTATAGTAATACTTGGATTATTTATCTTTATTGATATAAGCTTAGAGGATTCTGTGTTTGACTCCTGTGACACTATAGCCTGTTTTAGTTTGCCTGTATCTCCTTGCATGTCTCTGTCTGTGTCTGCATTTATCTGTCTAATTATCTATCTATTGCTACACGCTTGATTTCCGTCAGGGTTAGCTACAAACGCCTTTATCCTCTGCCATCTGACTGACCTCTCTCCAACTCACATATCCCCTCGTCTGTATCGCATCCCTCCGTCTCATCCTCGGTCTTCCCTTCCGTATCCCTCCCGTGTCACCTTACACACTCCTAGTCGGTGTCTTTTTCTCCATCCTCTTCACTTTGCCAAACCACATCAAAATATATCATTTCATGTGCTTGCCACCTCCACATCAAGACCCCTACGCTCCCCTACTTCTCAATTGTCTCTCTCACGTAATGGTGCTCACAGATGTTTTGTTATTGTTATTTCCATGACTTATTTAGTTTAGGATAGACTTTTGGTACTGAAGGAGTGAGATACAGTCTACATCAACCCTTTTACTAATCATGGACTCCTTAAATTAATTGTGTGCTGGTAGGACGAGTTAGGTAACAAAATACATGAACTTACCAATATGCCGGGAATCGAACCCGGGACTCTCAGGTGAGAGTGTAAAAATACAGGTTCTCTCTTCAAAATACATGAAAAGGGGCGCGGTAGCACAGTGGTAGCGCGCTGGACTCGTAATCGGGGGATTGCGAGTTCGAGCCTCGCCCGGGCTGCCGTGCCGGGAATGGTAGCTCGCTTCTGTAACCCTAGCGGGGCTATATAGTCCAATACAGGGCTTAGCTCGGGGGAACTCCATTTTTTTTCTTCAAAATACATGAAGTATAAACAGTATCCAAGAGGATGTTAAGGTGTGTGTGTGTGTGTGTGTGTCCAGTTAATTGGTATTTTATTTACCCATACTAATGCCTCATTTCAGCACCATCACTGCCACACCCACGCCCATACCAGCAGACTAAGCCACCCTGGAGCACAAGACTCCTCCAGGTGAGTTGCCTCCTTCCCCCTCAGTGCCAGCCTCCACCTCCTCCTAATCCTACACCCCTCAGTGCCAGCCTCCACCTCCTCCTAATCCTACACCCCTCAGTGCCAGCCTCCACCTCCTCCTAATCCTACACCCCTCAGTGCCAGCCTCCACCTCCTCCTAATCCTACACCCCTCAGTGCCAGCCTCCACCTCCTCCTAATCCTACACCCCTCAGTGCCTACGTCCTCCTAATCCTATCCCCCTCTTAGTGCCAACCTCCTAATTCTACCTCCCCTCAGTGCCAACCTCCTCCTCCTAATCCTGATCCATCTTAGTGCCAACTTCCTCTTAATCCTACCCCCTACCCCTCATTGCCAACCTCCTCCTCCTAATCCTGATCCTTCACAGTGTCAACTTCCTCCTATTCCTACCCCCCCCCCTCAGTGCCAAACTCCTCCAAATCTATGCCCCTCTCAGTGCCAACCTACTTATCCTAACCCTGATCCTTCTCAGTGCCAACCTCCTCTTCCTAATCCTACCCCCTCTCTCAATGCCAACCTCCTCCTCCTCCTCTCCCTCAGTGCGAACCCCCTCCTCTTCCTCAGTGCCAACCTCCTCCTCTTCCCACCTCAGTGCCAACCTCTTCCCCCTCTTCCCCCCTCAGTGCCAACCTCCTACTCTCCCTCAGTGCCAATTTCCTCCTCCTCCTCTCAGTGCCAATTTCCTCCTCCTTCTATAGTGCCAACCTCCTCCTCCTCCTCCTCTCCCTCTCCTTCAGTGCCAGCCTTCCTTCTCATCTCCCTCAGTGCCAACCTCCTCCTCTTCCTCCTCCTCCTCTCCCTCTCCCTCTCCCTCAGTGCCAGCCTTCCTCCTCATCTCCCTTAGTGCCAACCTACCTCCTCCTTTCTCAGTGCCAAATCTTCCTCCTCCTCCTCCTCTTCCTTAGTGCCAACCTTCCTCCTCTTCCTGTCCCTCAGTGCCAGCCTCCTCCTCTCGCTCAGTACCACCCTTCCTCCCCCTCCTCTCAGTACCAACCACCTCCTCCTCCTGTCCATCAGTACCAACCTCCTCCTCCTCCTCCTCTTCCTTATTGCCAACCATCCTCCTCTCTCTCAGTGCCAACCTCCTCGTTCTCCTCCTTTCCCTCAGTGCCAACCTCCTCGTTCTCCTCCTTTCCCTCAGTGCCAACCTCCTCGTTCTCCTCCTTTCCCTCAGTGCCAACTTCCTTCTCGTCTCCCGCAGTGCCAACCTCCTCATCCTCTCCCTCAGTGCCAAGTTGCCAACCTCCTCATCCTCTCCCTCAGTGCCAATCTCCTCCTCCTCCTCTTCTCCCCCAGTGCCAACCTCCTCCTCCTTCTCCTCTTCTTACTCAGTGTTAACCTCCTCCTCTTCTCCCTCAGTGCCAACCTTCTCCTCCTCTTCTCCCTCAGTGCCAACCTCCTCCTCCTCTCCTGCAGTGCCATCCTCCTCCTCTTCTCCCTAATTGCCAACCTTCCTCTTCCTCCTCCTCCTCCTCCTCCTCCTCCACCTCTTCTCCCTAATTGCCAACCTTCCTCTTCCTCCTCCTCCTCCTCCACCTCTTCACCCCAATTGCCAACCTTCCTCCTCCTCCTCTTCTCACTCAGTGCCAACCTCCTCCTCCTCTCCCTCAGTGCCAATCTTCCTCCTCCTCCTCTTCCTCCACCTCTCAGTGCCAACTTCGTCCTCCCCTTCCCCTTCTCGTCTTCCCCCCTCCCCATCTCCTCCTCATCCCCCATCTCCCTTCTCTTCCTCCTCCCTTCCCCATCTCCTCGTCCTCCTTCCCTCTTCTCA
Source organism: Coenobita brevimanus (assembly GCF_032717465.1). Classification (NCBI taxonomy): domain Eukaryota; kingdom Metazoa; phylum Arthropoda; class Malacostraca; order Decapoda; family Coenobitidae; genus Coenobita; species Coenobita brevimanus. Next base: position 27,409,135 of record NC_137060.1, on the reverse strand, counting down.
TCTCACCTCTCCCTCAGTGTCAGCCTCCTCCTCCTTCACCAGTGCCAGCCTCCACGTCGTCCCCCCCTCCTCCTCCTCCTCCTCATCATCATCATCATCATCATCATCAGCAGCAGCAGCAACACCCTCTCCTTCTCATCCTTCCCCCTTCTCCCCTCTTCTCCACCTTGTCATCATACTCCCCCCTCCTCCTCCTCTTCCCCCACCCCCCTCCTCCTCTTCCCCCACCCCCTCCTCCTCTTCCCCCACCCCCCTTCTCCTCCTCCTCACCCCCTCATCCTCATCCTCTCCTCCACCCCCCTCATCCTCATCCTCTTCCCCACCCCCCTCTTCCTCCTCCTCCTCTCCCCCACCCCTTTCATCCTCCTCCTCCTCTCCCCCACCCCTTTCATTCTCATCCTCTCCCCCACCCCTCTCATCCTCTCCCCCACCCCCCTCATTCGAATCCTCCTCTTCCCCCTATCCCCCCGTATCATCATCCTCTCCCCCATCCCCCTTTCCTCATCATCCCCATCCCCCCTCGTCCTCATCTTCTCCCTTAGCCCCTCGTTCTCATGCTCCTCTTTCCTCCACCTCCTCCTCCTCTCCCCACCCCGTTCATCCTCCTCCTCCTCCTCTCCCTACCCCTCTCATCATCCTCCTCTTCCCCCCACCCCCCTCATCATCATCATCCTCTTCCCCCACCCCATCATCCTCATCCTCTCCCCCACCCCCCTCATCCTCATCCTCCACCTCCCTCATCGTAATCATCCTCTCCCCCATCCCCCTCATCCTCATCCTGTTCCCCACCCCCCTCATCCTTATCTTCCCCCCACCCCCTCATCCTCTCCCCCATCCCCGTCATCCTCTCCCACACCCCCCCTCATCCTCTCCCCATCCCCTCATCCTCCTCCCTACTTCCCTCATCGTCCTCACCCCCACCCCCCTCAACCTCTTCATCATCCCCTTCTGCCCCTCGTCCCCCTTCCACTTCCTCTTCCACCCCTAAAACTCCTCCCCCTCATCCTCGTCCTCTCCTCCCCCTCCTTCTCGTCCCTTCCTCCTCCTCCCCCTCCTTCTCGACCCTTCCTTCTCCTTCTCCCCTCTCCTCCCTCTCTTCATTCCTTCTCCTCTCCCTCCTCCTCATCCCCTCTCCTCCCCTCTCCGTCCCCTCCTCCTCATCCCCTCTCTGTCCCTTTTTCTTCCCCTTCATCCTCACTCCTCCTCCTCCTCCTCATCCCCTCTCTTCCCCCTCATCCTCTTCCCTCATCCTCCTCCCCTTCGTCCCCCTCCTAATTCTTGCCCCCCTCCTAATCCTTGCCCCCCTCCTAATCCTCGTCCCCCCTCCTAATCCTTGCCCCCTTCTAATCCTCGTCCCCTCCTAATCTTCGTCTTCCTATTCCTTGTCCCCCTCCTGTTCGTCTCCTCCTCTTCCTCCTCGTCCACATCATTTCATTCCAGCTTTTCCACTTTTTTTTTTTTTTTTAAGTAGTCTTTGATAATATTTTCGCCTGTGCAAATAAAGTCGTCATCTGTGTGTTTTAATGCCAAATTAGGGAGAGCGAAAAATAAATTTGGTGAGCTCCGGGATTTAGCAATAGGGAATCATAAGACCCGGGTGTTCAGCAGAGGTACAAGCTTCTAGTTTTTCCCACCAGATGGCAGCACCAGTCTTCCCAGCAACAGAAAAACATAAGACCCCTTCCCTGTGCAACCAAAATTAGTTCAAAGAATGACCAATAGATGGCAGAACTAACATTGGTGCTGCCATCTATTGGTCATCCTTTGAACTATTTTTGGTTGCACAGGGAAGGGGTCTTATGTATTTCTGTTCCTGAGAAGACTGGTGCTGCCATCTGGTGGGAAAAACTGGAAGCTTGTACCGCTGCTGAACACCCGGGCCTTATGATACCCTATTGATGGCCCCCCCCTGATTTTTAGACTGGTAGATGGCGCCACCGTCGCTTGTCGGATTCGACGGTGCTGCCATCTATTGGCAAATATGTGCAACTTTTTACCGGTGCTGCCATCTGGTAGAAAATATGTGAACTAATTTTACCACTGCTGAACACCAAGGCCTCATTCCCCCCTATTCATCCATGGGCCTGGTAAGTTTTGTCTTCTACACTACTACAGAGGATACAGGAAACAGGGTAGATAATATTTCCACCACTTTATTTTGTATTCAGTATTCAACACGTTACGTCTGAGATTCAAGTTACATTGTATATGAGGTTCATGGCTATGAAAAACGATGTAAATAATGAAGGGGGGGAGAAATGTAAATGTTGAGACGAGATGGTGGGGGGGGGGGATTCTTATCTCAATTCATGACTCATAAAAGAATCAAAGAGACTTTCTGTGGACTCAACCACTCCATATAAAGATGGTTTTAGTAGTAGTTCTAGCCACAAGTTCATCTGAAATGTGAACCCAGTGGGTCAAAGGCTGAAATTATTGTCTAACTGATTATTTTCCAAAGCAATCTCGGTATTGATAAAGGGAAGACATTATGGGTAGGAGAGTGGGAGGGCAGGATAATAGGGGTATGGGATATGGGGAGGAAATCTGAGATAATTTAGTGATAAATTACTGGTGATTGGTGGGAAAATAATTATCAGCAGTATACAATAATTCCAACCTGCAGTCCACTGGGTTCACATTTCAGGTGTACTACTACTGCTACTAAACCATCCAGTATTATATTTTGCATGGCGTGGGTGAGTGCACAGAAAGCATTTGGTATTTTTTGTGGGCCATAAATTGAGGAAAGAATCCCCTCCCCCCTGTAACTCTCTCCCCCTCACACACACACACATCCCATCTCCCCTTATACATACACTCTCCTTATCACACCTGACCCCCATAATTCTTTCTCTCATATCCCGTTACCATACATCTCCCCTTTAACTCTCTCTCTCTCTCACACACACACCATTATATGTACCCTTCAACCCCACTCTCTCTGTCCAATATGTCTCCCCCTTAACTCTGATCCCTTTATCATACGTCTGCCCCCCACTCTCTCTCACACATACGCACACAATTCCGTTTCCTCTTGTTATTTGTACCATTCTCTCTCTCTCTCTCTCATGCACACACACACACACAATCCTATTTCCCTTTGTTATGTACCCACCTCTCTCTCTCTCTCTCTCACACACACACACACACAACCATCTCCCTTTGGTCTAACTAAATAGTGTAATATGTAATGCTGAAAATGCCACTGCAATATAATTATTTGTATTTTTATACATAAAAACCTGTAAGTTTTGATGTCTTTCCATATGCTGTTGTTATTATTTTGCTGCCAGCTTTAGTAGTAGCAACTTCAGTGTTACATTGTATACTAATACATACATTATACAGTGATACAGAACAATGCTGTAACTGATTTACAATACCAACATCACATAGGACTGTACTCCAAACAGTACTTAGCACAAAAATGGAAGACTGAAGGAAAACTGGACCAAGTTAAGGTAAAAAAGGTATATACAGTACAGGCAACTGAAACAATATTGTAAAAATGTACACACAAGAATTTATTTTTACAAAATACCATTCATTTGCTATACATATATGGTATGTGGCTATACTCTCTTCACCTTAACTTGGCTGAATTTTCATAATCTCATAGCTGAAATTCTTGTTCAATAGAAGACACATCATTTTCATAGCACTTCCTCATGACTAGCACAATATTCTAGGTAATCTCTTGTTACAAGAACTGTACAGTGATAATGGAAAAGATGCTAATTTTAGGCCAAGTTAGAGTGCTGGTAAAAAAAAAAAAAAAAAAAGTTGGCATTCAGACAAACTACTATTGACATTTGAAGCCTTTGTGGATGTTTTACATTATCAGGCCATCACAAGAAACTAGTTGCAAACTGACTGGCCCATACTAAATGCCCTCAGTAAAAATTCTGTGTTAAGTGGTTAAAAGCTACTTTAATTTTTTGCCTGCACACATCAATGACTTACTATGAATTAATTACTAGTAATAGCTTTAGAAAATTGTCCTCCTGATGCAAAGGGTAATAGAAATTTACATAATGGAGCATTCAGAAAAAGATCCACTGATTCAGGTCTACTCATGTCTGTGTCTAAGAAACGTGCTGAGCATTAAGCGTAAGTCCATCCTTATATATATGTATTACAGCTCTAACCTGGGATTTAAAAAAAAAAAAAAAACAGGAGCCCCCCTCCCCTCCTACGTAAAAATGTCTTGTACATAATCACTTTAGTCCAGTTCAGTTAATATACATAGTCCAGTTCAGTTAATATACAATCATTTATATGTGTGTAAAGGAGGTACAAGGTAGGGCAGTGGATGTGGGGGTGGCCCTAATGAATGAGGGTGAGATTTGGAAGCTTCCGGTGTTGCTGTTTGCTGATGATACAGTATTGTTGAGTGAAGATGAATGGGAGTTGCAAGGTTTGGTGAATGAATTTGGGACAGTGTGTAGGAGGAGGAAGCTGAAAGTTAATGTAAACAAAAGTAAAGTTATGGTGTTTGAGAGGAATGAAGTCACAGAGTGTGCAGTGAGGTTGGATGGTGAGGATATGGAGAATGTGAGTGCATTCAAGTACTTGGGTAGTGTGATGAGTAAGGATGGAACTTTGGGGGGATGAAGTACGTGAAAGGGTACAGCTGGGAAGAAAGGTTGTTGGTACACTGAAAGCAGTGATGAGAAATAGGGAGGCGAGTATGGAAGTTAAGAAGTCACTGCATGATGGTATTGTGATCCCTACCCTGACGTATGGAAGCGAGGCGTGGACCTTGCAAGAGGGGTACAAGTCAAGAGTGAGAGCAGTGGAAATGAGGTACTTGAGAGGAGCATGTGGAGTGACGTGGAGGGGCAGGTTGACGAATGAAGAAGTGAAGGAACGTTGTAGGGTAGATGTGGATGTGGTTGAAAAGATTAGGAGAAATACACTGAGGTGGTTTGGACATGTGGAGAGAATGGAGAATGAAAGACTGACTAAGAGGGTGTATGTAGGTGAGGTGGAGGGAGGAAGAGGGAGGGGTAGACCGAGGATGAGGTGGAGGGATGGAGTTGAGAGGTATATGAGGGAGGGGGGGGTGAGCTGGGGGGAGGGGAGTCAAATGGTGGGTGACAGAGTGACTTGGAGGCGTTTTGTCTGCGGCCACCCTTTGCGGGATTAGGCGTCGGGCTATAGATAGATAGATAGATAGATTTATATGTACAAAATGCACCTACAGTATTTGCGTGACCACCTTCTACCTATGGTCAATAAATAAAATTTTAGCATGTGATGGTATGTGACAGATGTTGGAAGCAGTGAGTTGGGTAGCTTGGACAACAGGAAGAGTGGATTGCTGCAGCCTGGTAGGGAGAGAGACACTGTGTTACTAGAGAGCAAAATAACTGCATAGGAAGAGATATTAGGAAGTTAACTGATGACAGCAGGAAAAACATCATAAAGATAAAGCTTAATATGATGGTAATATTTCTTAATATAATATATGCATAATAAATACAGTATTGCCATCATATTCATTACAATTATGATTCTGCTGCTGTAGTCCCAGGCTCCTCTGAAGGTGAACCAGTGAACTACAAGCTCATATTTTGCAGTAAATCCTTTTCTTTCCAGGGGATAGCAAGACTGGGTACATGGTTATATTGGTGCCACTGCATGAAGGCATCCCTGTATAGCATCTTGATATAACAAAATCTTACTTACATGCTTTCTCTTTCTGGATCCTCCCTAACCCAATCTTTTAGTGATGTTAAGGTAATCCATCCATCCATCATCCAATCCTACATTGCCCCATGAGAAGTGTAGGAGCCTGGGGCTCGGCAAGTTGGCTCTGATCATCCTCACTCATCGTTGACTGGTGTTGGGTGAGCAGTAAACCCCAACTAGTCCTTGGATATAAACTTACACGGGCTCAATCCGATTGGAGCATCTTAATTACCCACTAAACCACTAAACACCATAATTTGGTTATATAGTTACCACCCAGCATAGTAAATGGTTTCCTGGTGTACAGGCACGAATTTGGCTTTGTCACTTAGTGTAGAGTTACCCATAGGCAGAAGTAATATATATATATGTATATATATAGTGGTAGGTGGGGGCATTCACCATCCACTCACTTGATGTAGTGCTGCTCTCAGATGTCAGCCCTTTCCACTCCATCCTTCTTTCCTTCCATCCTCTTCTGTCCTTATATCCTCCATTCTTTCCTTGTCCTTCTGCCTACAGGTGACTTTACACTCCCTCTTCTGTCTTTCCTTCCTTCTTTCCTCTTCCTTCTGCCTGTGGGTGACTCTACACTGAGTGACTAGCCAAATGGTTTCCTGTACACCAGGAAACCATTTACTATGCTGGATGGTAACCATCAGACCAAATTTTGGTGCCTGGTGGTTTAGGGGTGGCTGGGGTTTGTTGCTCACATAATGCCACTCAGGGATAAGTGAGGCTGATCACTCTCATCTTAAATGTCAGGACCAACTTGCCTAGCCATGGGTTCCTACGTTCCTCTGTTGGGCGACATAGGATTGGATGATATGTATATGTGTGTAAAGTCACACTTAACGTTGGTTTGTTCCTGGGGAACTGGATCTTCAGTAAGAGTAAACACAGTTTCATGACAATTGTAATGGATTATATTACCAGATGTTTCAACATTTCCTTAATGTCATCTTCAGCGGTCTAAAATGAAAAAATTAAAATTACATGTATGAAAGTGCTTTAAAGATACAGCAGTGGTAAATAAGAAAATTAAGCTATGTTCAGGGGGTACAATGATATAGTATTAAGTTGGGGCTTAAGCAATTTTATTTATTTATTTTTTTTAAAATAGAACAGAGGAAGAAAAAGCAAATGAATAAAAAAATTTAATATGCAAGGCCTCTAAGATTCTCACACTGTCACTATACTCATTTTTTTTTATTGAGGCGAAGATGCACTTGATACGTTGGTGACAATTGGCTAAATGCAACATGTCCGAATAACATTTACTAAACCAAATTTCCCCATCAGATATATGTTGTCAATTAATAATAAAGAGATTATGAAGTAATATTGCATTCAGCCAATCATCACCAATCTGTCAAGTGCATCTTCGCCTCGATAAAAAAAACTGAGTATAGAGCAGCTATTAAGTACACTCAATCCTTGAGTACCGCGGGCAATAGGGACTGGACAAGGACCGTGGTACCCAAATCCGCGTCACTCAGACAATATGTTTACATGTATAATGGTACAATGTGTTCTGGCAACTTTCCAAAACTCTCACTTTTACCCCTTTTTACCACCTAACCCCACGTAAATTACCCCCACTTGCACCCACCATCAGGTAAAACATTGAAAGAGATATAATTGTTGCAATTAAAAACATCAATGGTATTAAAAATAGCATTAACAAAAATAAAAGTTGGGATGGGTACCCTTTTGTTGATACGTAGCTCCCCGGTATTTTCCTCCCATCCCCAATGTTGTTGTCAAAGTTTTGCCTTCTCTCATATCATGTGGTTTTCAGGAGAGACCTTAGGCCATATGGTTAGACAAAAATTTATGGGTCTGGCAGTTTTAGAGTACGAAATAGAACGAAAATTTGTGCTAACAAGAAAAAATTACTTTAATCCGTGTGTTCTCGTGAGTTAGCGTTCAGTTTCACATTTTTCGTTTGATATCGCATTTCCCAACGCATTTCTGATAAACTAAACATATGGCTAAACTGCTCAATCAGTTCGAAATGTGTTGGGAAGAGCGATACCGAACGAAGAGTAATGTGTTGGGAAGAGCGATACCGAACAAAGAATGTGAAACGGAACGCTAACTCAGGAGAACACATGGATGAAAGAGTACCTTTTTTCTGGTTTGCAAACATTTTTGCTCCATTTTGTTCCCTAAAACAGCCAGACCCGTAAATTTTAGTCTAACTATACAGCCTAACGTCTCCCCCGAAGGCCACATGATACGAGAAGGCGAAACTTTGACAACTTTGGGGTTGGGGGGCGGGAGTAAAATACCGTGGAGCTACGTATCAACAAAAGGGTACTCAGTGGAGGTGGTGTTGACCCAGTCCAACTTCTGTTTTTGTTAATGCCATTTTTAATACCACTGATGTTTTTAATTACAACAGTTATATCTCTTTCAGTGTTTTACCTGATAGTGCGTATAGGTGGAGGTAAATACGTGGGGTAAGATGTTAAAAAGGGGTAAAAATGAGAGCTTGCTTTCTCTGACGCTCCACATAACGCCCTATAAGCTTCTCAGTCAGTTTCAGGACAACATATAAACCTTCACAGCTGCCAGGATTGCATCACTTCCTACGCACGATCTTTATCTTCTCCGTCCTTCCAAATCGTTATGATGGTGCTTTCTTTTATGCTATGGTTTTTCTTTTTTTCTTTTGCCATTTTGATGTATGTACGCTTAAAGCAGTGGAAGAACCTTACCAATTCAGTTCATATTCCTCTAGTTTGTTTTCTGTATTTTTCTGACTATTTTCAGGGTGGTAAATTACCTTTTCCTGCTGAAAAATTTCCCTCTTTTTATCATCACGTTCCTTAAGCCATAACATGATTGTCTTGATGTACTCAACGGTGATTTTCGTCTCCCAACTTCCCAACTGGATGCTACGTTAGGTTAGGTTAAATTATAAGGTATAGTTAAGCTAGGTTAGGTCAAGTTTAAACACTTAGGTTAGGACAGGCCATAATTTCGCCGTAACCCTGATGTGTCAAACAAGTTGACAGCGGAATACAACTTAAAACGACGGGGGAAACAGATCTAGTATGAAACGTTTATTTACCTCCCAGAAGTAATCCGACAAACATAAGACTATCAGGAAGAAGAACGAAGAATGTGAAACTGAATGCTCACTTACACGAGCAGAAGTATTTTGTGTGTGTGTGTGTGTGTGATTAGCAAACATTTTCGTTCAGTTTCGTCTCCTAAAACTCGAAACCCATATGACTGTGAGGTAGAGTCTGTGAGACGCGAGAAAGGACTTGACAGCCGTATGCTCAGTCGGTCCTAAATGTGTTGGGAAGCACGAAACCGAACAAAAAATGTGGAACTGAACACTAACAAGAACACATAGACGAAAGTATTTTTTTCCAATTAGCAAACATTTTCGTTCCATTTCGTCCCCTAAAACTGCGAAACCCATTATAAGTGTGGGGTGGAACTAGGTGAAGCATGAGAAAGGTTTGATAACAGTATGCTCAGTTAGTTGGAAGTGTTGGGAAGCATTAAATCGAACGAAGAATGTGGAACTGAACGCTACGATAACACATGGACGAAAGAGTAACTTTTCCTCTAATTAGCAAACATTTTCATTCCATTTCGTTCCTTAAAACTGCAAAATCCATGATAATTGTGGGTAAGAACTAGATGAGGCATGAGAAAGGACTGATAACCATATGCCCAGTTGGTCCAAAATGTGTTGGGAAGCATGAAATCAAACGAAGAATGTGGAACTGAACTGTAACTTACGAGAACGCAAGGATTTTTTTTTTTTTTTTTTCTGATTAGCATACATTGTCGTTCCATTTTGTCCCCTGAAATTGTCGAAACCCATAAATTTCGTCAAACCGTTCGGCCTTGAGTTTGCCCAGAAAACATATTTCCATTCTGTATGCGTATTCATAAAAACCACCAGGAACCCTCAGCCAGGAACAACGCTTGCCCATTCGTTTAAAAACTAACCATAGGTTTTTCACGAAAATATGCCCACTGTGCTTCTCAGGCAAAATTTCAGCAACCTACCCTAACCTATCACATCTCACTAGGGCTGTTTGGCTGAGGTGGCTGGCTGTGGTACTGAAATAAATACCCATACAGAATGGAAATATGCGCCCAGGAAGTGTACCCAGAGGTTAGAGGGTGACGTCATAGCGCGCGGCTTTCAAATTTCGTCCCCAGGCCAGCTGACTTCCCGCGTGAGCTCGAGTTTTTCCGCGTGTTGACATGACTTCTCTCATTATGCTGACCGCGTTAGAACAAAAACGTGTTACTCAACCACGTGTTACTTAAGGATTGAGTGTATTTTGAAATATTCACCTTGAAGATGAGTATCACACTGATCACTGTGTTACCTCACAGTTGAGTAAGGTGGTGACTGAAGCCTACGACCCGTTCTGCCAGACTGGCCCATGTGTTCAGAGGTGTGTGTTTTGAAGGCACGAATATACCGTTTGGCAACCAGGGCAGGTAAAGTAGTAAACTACAGACGAACACAAATCAACTGGCAGAGTCCCATTTGGCAACTAGGGCAGGTAAATGAGTAAACTACCGACGAATGCAAGGGAACTGGCAGAGTCCTTAAACTGAAACAAAGACCCAACTTCAAAAGAGCTGAGATGAACAAACCTGAAATCTATACTAGGGTAAAATTTGGATAAACTCTTAAATAAAGTTTGTTCTATTTTCACTGAAATCTCCCCTAGATAACGCAGAATTAGGTAGACTACCTCCTTATTCACTGTAGGGGAACACTGCTTTGGTATCTATTGTTCACAAAAATATTCACCATTTTATCAAACAAATGTGCACTATAACCATTATTCACAAAATACTTCCTCAAAAAATTTACTTCACCATGGAAAAGGGTGTATGTAGATGACAGGCTAAAAGCTCTGTTAATGTCATTACAGCACTGATCCTGTATCTGATGTGACTGAAACTAAAAAAGCATGTGCCCAAATTTGAAAAGGTTGCCTTGCAGAAAATAGAAAAACAAGCTTATCATTGCTTTTCTGTGAAGGAAATGTTTTTATGCTATCTGTTGAGGTATTCTAAGAATAATGCATGTTCTTTAGCTTTTATGGGAGTGCGGTAGCTCGGTGGTATGGTGTTGGGCTCGTAATCGTGAGGTTGCAAGTTCGTGCCCCGCCCGGTGGCTGCTGTGCTGGGAGGGGTAGTGCTCTCCTGTAACCCTAGCAGGGCTATATGATCTGATGAGGTCTAGCTCGGAGATTAATTCCTTTAGCTTTTAAATATTACTAGAGTCTCATCTACATACTCGTATATAAAATGGGTATAAAATGTAACGAACATCCTTCTAGCTGTTTTCTCATGGTAGCAAAGAAAAATGTTCACTAGTATAAATTCTAAAGGTGAACCCATCGCTACCCCATCAACTTGTATATACAAATTATCATTAAACACAACAAGGATTAGAAGTGTTATAGCTTGAAAACAGATTGGGTCATACCATTAAAAATATCTATTCCCTGATATACTAATGACAAACAAATACTTATAGTTTGGACAAAACTATTGTCATTAGTATATCAGAGAACAGATATTTTTAATGGTATGACCCAATCTGTTTTCAAGGAGCTATGATTACTTTGTGTAAAAGACGTCCTTGTTGTGTTTAATGATCCATCCATCCGTCATCCAATCCTACGTTGCTCCATGAGGAGCGTAGGAGCCCAGGGCTATGCAGTTGGTTGTGACATTTAAGATGAGAGTGACCAGCCTCACTCAACCCCGAGTTGCATTACTTGAGCAATAAACTCCAACCATGCCTTGGATATAAACTATACAAGTTGATGAGGTAGCGATGGGTTCATTTTTAGGACCCATACTAGTGAACGTTTTTCTTTGCTATCATGAGAAAACGAAGCTAGAAGGATGTCTGTCAAATTTTAGACCCATTATACTATATACAGGAGGTACAGGATGACACTCTAATAATATTTAAAGCTAAAGAACATGCACTGAAATTTTTAGAATATCTCAACAGATAAACATAAAAACATTTCCTTCACAAGAGACGGAGAAAAATAATAAACTTTTTTTTTTATTTAGTGATTTTGAAAAGCAATGGTAAGCTTCCTTTCCATTTTCTGCATGGCAACCTTTCCAGGTTTGGGCACAAGCTTTTTAGTTTCAGTCATATCAGGTACAGGATCAGTGCTGTAATGACTCTTATTCACATAGCTTTTAGTCTCATCTACATACACCCTTTTTCACAGTGAAGTAACTTTTTGGAGGAAATATTTTGTGAATAATGGTTATATTACATATTTGTTTGATAAACTGGTGAATAATTTCTTAAACAATAGATACCAAAGCAGTGTTCCCCTACTGGGAATAAGGAGGTAGTCTACCTAATTTTGCCTTATCTAGGGGAGATTTCAGCAAAAACAGAACAAACTTTACGAGTTAATCCAAATTTTACCCTAGTAAAGATTTTCAGTTCGTTCACCTCAGTTCTTCCAAGTTGGGTCTTAGTTTCAGTTTAAGGACTCTGCCAGTCGACTTGCATTCGGCGGCAGTTTGCTATTTACCTGCCCTAGTTGCCGAATGGGACTCTGCCAGTTGACTTGCGTTCATCTGTAGTTTAATCATTTACCTGCCCTAGTTGCCAAACGGTATATTGGGAGTACACTTCGTGCCTTCAAAACACACACCGCTGAACACGGGCCAGTCTGGCAGAATGGGCTGTAGGCTTCACTCGCCACCATACTCAGCTGTGAAGGAACACAGTGTTCAGTGTGATACTCATCTTCAAGGTGAATATTTTAAAATACTTGATGGCTGCTCTAGTGACAGTGAGAATCTTAAGTCCTTGTACTGTATATTAAATTGCATATTCCCCAACTTAACAGTACTGTATCATCCTACCCCTTAAACATAGTTTAATTCTCTTATTTCCCACTGCTGTAACTTTACAGCACTTTCATATTTACATGTAGGTAATATTAATAATTTTATCGTTTTAGACCACTGAAGACAACATTAAGGAAATGCTGAAAGGTCTGGTAATAAATCCATTATATATATATATATATATATATATATATCATTATCATCCAATCCTCCATTGCCCCATGAGAAGCGTAGAAGCCTGGGGCTAGGCAGTTGGTCCCAATATTTAAGATGAGAGTGACCAGCCTCACTCATCCCTGAGTGGCATTACATGAGCAATCAACCCCAACCACCCCTTGGATATAAACCTTCACCTGCTCAATCCGACTGGAGCACAATAACTACCCACTAAACCACCAGGCGCCAAAGTTTGGTTATATGGTTACCACCCAGCGTAGTAAACGGTTTCCTGGTGCACAGGAAACCATTTGGCTTGTCACTCAGTGTAGAGTCACCCACAGGCTGAAGGAAGTGGAAAGAATGAAGGAAAGAAAGACAGAAGAGGGAGTGTAAAGTTACCCATAGGCAGAAGGACAAGGAAAGAATGAAGGAAAGAAAGACAGAAGAGAATGGAAGGAAAGAAGGATGGAGAGGAAAGGGCAGACGCCCGGGAGCAGCACTACATCGAGTGAGTGGATGGTGAGTGCCCCCACCTACCATAATATATATATATATATTTTTTTATAGACAATTAGAACCAGTAGGGGTATGAAGAAGCAAAATGAAAGATGACCTTCAATGTTGTGTGTGTACTTACACACTACATTGTTACAAATAAGTATAGTATAGTGAATAGCGTCTGTTGTATGATGTCTTTTCTCATACATTCTTGCTTCCACCTTCACCACCCTTCTCTCTGGGATCCTGTCTCGGTTTCCACCAAACGCCTCTCATACCCTCTCGTCCCCCACTCCCACCTATTGTTATCCAACATAAACAATGGTGAAATGACTTGTCAGGTATTGATCATTTTAATATTACCATACACCTCTGTATTAAGCACCAACAAATCAATAACTTACAATGCCCTGGTATACCTGCCAACTATTTCATCCTGTTGTAAGTTTACATGACATACTGCAAGTTAGACCTTGTGTTACAAGGACATTTGGTTGTTTATGTTTAACAGGGTGTGCTGTTTTGGATGTTCATTAATTCATATTAACATGGAAATTTAAGCCTTACATTATAAACACGTCATTATCGGATGAACGAAATGAATCAGGGATCTGCTCTGACAAACTACACACCTTCTGCCTTAATGAAAATATTCCAACCAATTGCCACAACAGCGACACAGTGTCATTATGTATATGACTGACCCACATTCAGTCATATATATAATGACTGTGTTGCTGTTGTGAAAACTGATCAGAATATTTTCATTAAGGCATCGAGTTTGTGGTTTGTCAGAGCCGACCCCTGACTCGTTTCATTCATTCAACAACGACAAGAACATAAACCTTACATGTTTATAGTGTATGGCTTAATTTGCCATGTTAATATGAATTAATGGATGTCCAAAACCACATAACCTGTTAATGATAAACAACTATGTCCTTGTAACTTAAGGTCCAATTTGCAGTGTCACGTAACAGCTTCCAACAGGATGAAATAGTTGGCAGGCTTACCGAAGTATTGTATGTTATCGATTTGTTGGTGCTTAATACAGAGGTGTCTTATAAATACTGTAATAAGATCAATACCTGATGGGTCATTTCATCACTGTTTATGTTGGATAACAATAGGTGGGAGTGGGGGACAAGAGGGTATGAAAGGCATTTGGTGGAGACTGAGACAGGAACATAAAGAGAAAGGTGATGGAGGTGGGAGCAAAAATGTATGAGAAATGACATCATTCAACAGATGCTGTTCACTATAATATAATTATGTGTAACAATATAAAATGTAAGTATATAAACAATAACACAGTACACTGTAGGTCTTCTTTCACTTTTGTGCCTTTCTCATATGTTGTGGACAGCAGAACGGTATAACATATTAAGTGCCTTTACATACTGTACTTTCCCCTACTGGTTCTGACTGTCTGTAAAAACAATAGTGACACTGTAACATCACCAGCTTTGGCAGTTCCACATCTATCCAACAACACTTACACTGGGGTTGGGGTAGGGGTGGTGGGTGTGGGGTGTTCGATGGCCTGGTTGCTCACTGGCCACTCCATCTGAGGGGGGGGGGGGAATAGTGTGTACAGTACTCGCCATGTGATGGTTTTGTGTATGTTGCTGCCATACTAATGTTGCCCTCAAGTTCCATTTGGTGTTGAGAACATGATATAGTACATCCTTAGCATGGCCCTAATGGTTCAATAATTTTAGCATCCTATGTAATAATTATAACACTAACATCAGCCTCTTCATTCCAGATAAGGGGCTTCTGACCTATAACAGGACTGTGTATGAAGAGGATGTTACCCACCAGTTCACCACATGGGATTTGGACAGCAGAGTGGATGGATTGGTACTGCAGAAGAAGAGGACGCATGGACTGGTGTTGCAATTCATGAGGACAGATGAACTGGTGCTGCAGATCAAGAGGATGGGTGGGCTGGACCTGCGGATCAAAAGGAACTAAGGAGACAGAAGCCATACAAAAGGGGGTGGATGCTGGTCATACGCTTGTCCTAATGTTCTGATACTTTTGGCCCCTGTCTGAAAGATTGGACAGAAGAACTACTCAGTTTTTCCCTACTTAAATTTTTATATATTTTTTTTTTAACTTAGTTTTCCGCAAATGGACTATTTTTCCCTGGAGACTCTCTGAAGTATGGAACACAATAAAACTATGGAATTTCTATGCATGTTTTCTTACACCAAGATAAATGCTTAACAATGTATAGCTAAATCACTTAGAACTTATGGCATTAAGGTTTTTGAGACAACAGCATAGAGGTCTATACATTGACTGCCGGGGCATCAGTCTCTGCGCGAGCCAGCATTTAATTCTAACATAAAGGACATATGGCATTCAATTTATCTATATATATATATATATATATATATATACTGTATATATATATAATGGCAGTCATCATTATATAGAATCAGTCTCTTATATAGCTGGCATAGAAGATTCTCTAGAACAGTAATGGTAGAGGAGTAACTTTCAACAGTTTGCACAGACGTACAGTATGTTACTTTCTTGCTGTGAACTGCTCATATGAATCATTCTTACATACTGAAACTGTTATTGTGAGGATACAGCAATTCTGGCCCAACAGACCCTCTGATCTTCAGGTCCAGGTTGGGCCAACAGCTGTATCCTCACAATAAACAATTTCAGTATGTGGGAATAATTCATTTGAAAAATTCACAGCAGGAAAGTAACATACATCTGTGATAACTGATGAAAGTTACTCTTCTAGAATATGTGGGGATATGAATTTTGACTTGACCTGGACCTTCAGATCGTCAGGACGAAGTCAACACTCATATCCTCAAAATAAACTTGAATGATTCCAGCATATAAATGAAAGTCATGCACAAAGATATAGTAGTGGGTCCTCGTAAATCAGGGATGTGTCCAGTCAACAAGAGAAATTCTCTTCAAACTTCCCAATACAATACAAGCCTGGGATCTCTTATCTCTTAACACTAGGTTAAGAGATGATGGATATGATTTAATAACCATATACAGTTAATTATTACTGAATGACTGGCTTAGGATACGTCTTGCACATAACAGATTAGCAGGCTTGTATTGTACTGGGATGCCTGAATCAAATTCCTGCTTTCCAATGTACAACTGCTGAAAGTAATAACGATCCAATGATAGGCTGAATGATTATGACATTTTTAACATTATTTCTGAGAAATACATTAGGCTTGATCATAATCCTGGATTTCAGATGCTGCTAACACTGATTAAATATTATACGGAAATGGATCAATACTGAAGTGACTGCAATACTGTACTAAGTCAACTTTTTCCATTTGGCTGGCACTGTAAATCTGGACATATTGGTGGACATTACTGTATACATGTAAGAATGGAACCTGCATGGTACAATGATTTAATTTGTAAACTTCCTTGATCTGATGTGTGTGTTTTAGTTTACTACTGCTATTACCAGACAATTTTATTATACTTCTGAAGCCTCTCATACTCCATCTAACCTCTCTTGTTTGAAAAGTTTAATTTTAATGTCCATCCATCCATCCATCATGCAATCCTACCTTGCCCCATTAGGAGAGTAGGAGCTCGGGGCTAGGCATGTTGGTTCTGACATTTAAGATGAGAGTGACCATCTTCACTCATCCCTAAGTGGCATTACGTGAGCAATAACCCCAACCACCCCTTGGATATAAACCTCCACCAGCTCAATCCAACTGGAGCCTGCAATTACCCACTAAACCACCAGGTACCATAATTTGATTATATGGTTACCATTCAGCATAGTAAATGGTTTCATGGTGCACAGGAAACCATTCGGCTTGTCACTCAGTGTAGAGTCACCCATATGCAGAAGGACCAGGAGAGAATGAATGAATGAAAGACAAAAAGAGGGAATGTAAAAGTCACCCGTAGGCAGAAGGATGAAGAAAGAATGAACGAAAGACAGAAGAGGAAGGAAGGAATGGAGGGAGGAGAAGAAAGGGCAGTCAACTGTTCAATTCCCCAAATTTCCTGCACCAGCTGTATGGAAAAAGCTGTAATATTTTGTAACATCTCTTACTTACAAGGACTAATGACCGTATTATTAACATAAGTGCACAAAGGTGTAAGTCCACTGATACTGATGATCATTTACAAAGCACCTGTAATTATTCTTTGGCCATTTTATGAAGCAGCTGTAATTATCTTCTATACGGCAAAACACCTGAAAGTATTTTTTAAATGATCGGCCTGAAAACCATATTTCAGCGTAACCAGCAATGATACAGAAAGGTTAGACTTGTTCTATCATTATTACATTAATGAAATAATTGTATACAGCCTGCATCCCACACTGCATAATGTGGTCAGCAAAGGTACTACAGTAAGAGATGTTCTGTATCACATGCCTCAGAAATCATTATAAAAATTTCATGGCATATTCACAACTACGTTCTGTTTTAATAATACAGCCTTTACTGTACTGCACTCTTAAATGTGCATCTGAAAAAGAATATAATTTTTATCATTGTACAATACTTGAAAGTAATAAATGATATCCAGCATACAAAGCCATTCTAAAGGCGAGATGAACCCCAAACTCTGATGAACATGAGCAAGAGTTCAGTGACTTGAAAGGCAATGGCAGCTGATAGACATTACAGGCTGCTGGATTTTGTATGCTAAGGGGATATCAGTTTCTGCTTTCATCGATACCAGTTCCAGGATTACATTCTTTTTACCTTAACCTTGCCCAGATTTTTTCCTTTTGTAGTTTAATTTCTGTAGCTCATTGGCAGAAAAAGACAATGCTGGGGCTCTACATCCTTTCCATAGCACTAACCATTCAAAATGAAGAGAAGGATATTATAGGTGTGAAAAGGGTATCGTCAGATATTGCAATGATTCTCTTATGGAGGTAATTTGTTCTTTCACTTAACACTGTTTTATAATTTAGTTGCTGGTGAATTAATACTTTATATTCACTTAAGGCAACTTGATTCACTATACAGTTTTAAAGTAAGAAATAGATTATTCTGGGTTACAAAACCCTGTCATCACCAGAAGGTATCATTACATTAAGTGCATGGATGGTGGGGGCTAATGTCCTGCAGTGTCTCCCATTTCTCTCCTAGACAACCGGTGAAGCAGCATGGGTGTGGTGTGGTGGTGTGGGTGAGGATTTTCCAACCAATCATCATTTACTCTGCAAACAAATAAAAGATTAGATTTTGTCCTATTAAAAGTTGCTTGTGATTCATTATACAGCTGTTCTGAGGTCATAGGTAAGTTTTACTGTGCCCCTTCAGTCCTAACTAGGAATACAACTCAGAACTGTTTCAATTCATTGCAGAATTTTCCTTGTACACAGCACAGCCTTTCAAGTGCATACTGGAGGAGTGGGGGGGGGGTGCAGTACACAAGTCATCTTCACTGAAAATTACCTTATTCCTGTGCTATGAAAAATTTGGTATAAGTGATACTAGAAAGGAGATGCACACTACTGTACAGTACTTGGTTAAGAATGTTACACAAGGTGAGCAACTATAAAGTAAAAACACTTACAAAAGCTAGCATGGTCTGTGGTTTGTAATCACAAGGTAGTGTTTGGGGAGACCTAAGAGTATGTATTATGATGGCTGGCTATCACATGTCTTGACACTGGGAAGTAGGTCACCTGTACATGTTCCAGCAGTGTTTTACGGGTCCTGATAGGCATTAACTCGTAATGCCAAGGAACACCACTTTCTACCATTGGTAAAGTAGACCTGGAGCAGTCGCATCTTCGTTGCAGGTCCACCCCCAGATGCTGTTGAAGCAGAAGAGCAGGACAACGTGGGGGCCAAACCACCGCAAACCCCCCTGGCCCCTCACGGGGCCTGAGAACCTGGGAGAGGCTTCGGTTGCCTGGGCAAGTACCACATCTCTCAACACAACACACACAACAGCAACATTTTTTCCACATCGAGAAATGACTCCCCGGTGGTCATTTCTCGACAACTTCTTCAAGCCGGGGACATTGGAAGCAATCCAGGACCCACAAACAAATACACAGCTATGTCCAACATGCTCAAAACCTATCACTCCGAGCCGACACACAAAGGGTTCAGTTCACCACAAACAGGCTCAAAACAGCCCCAGCCAAATCTACAGTGACCCTTTTCACAAACTAGACAGCAGAACACAGTCACATTCCACACCTCACCATAAACAACACTCCCCTACCACACACACACCTAAAATCCTTAGTGTAACATACATCAATGTCAATTAAACAACACATCACAAACATTAAAGATACTGTAAATTAACACCATGACTCAATGCCTTGAGGACACTTGCCCATACAATATTTGGACACAACAAAGAAACCACCACCACAGTGTACAAACAATACATACGTTTAGTGATGAATTATGCAAGTCCTGCTTGGGCTCCTAACCTCACTAAAACACACTGCAACACTTTACAAACCATACAGAACAATAATAATCACAGGCTGTGCGGCTACTAAACCCACAGACCACCTACATCAAGAAACCAGTCCTCAAAGTCAAGGATCATCTAGACATGAGAGGCACCCAAATTCTCACTGCAGCCTCCACAAACCTACAACATCCACTACACTACATGGCAGCACATCCAGTCACACCAAGGAATATCAAAACAACACCCAGCACACGATATCATACACAAATACAGTAAAACCTCGATATGACGGACTTCAATAGACTGGAATTCGCTTTTATCAGAATCGAGGAGCTACTAGACTAAATTCCTATCTATCAGAAAAAGTCTGATAAAGCCAGAAGCAGTCCGGACTGCCTGACTACTTCAGCTATGTTCACCACAATAAGGTAAATAAAAGACATGTTTATCAGTGTACAGTACAGTACAGTATTATTATATATATTATACCATTTGATTAACGTAGTGAAGTTATAACACAGTACAGTACTGCAATGGTAGTGAAACAGTTTAAAAACCATTGGTGCGATCTGGACTAATGTCTGATATACCAGAAAAAGTCTGGGTTAGCAGGGGTAAGTCTGGATGTCGCTTTTATCGGAATTCGCATTTTCCAGAATCAGTCCGTTATAATGAGGTCTTACTGTACTGTCATCTCTCCCCCCTCAGACCAGCCTCCAGAAGCATATCAATACTCAAATAACTAGCCGCTCTATTCAGTCACTTAAAGACAACACACAGCTGCATGCACAGCCTCCTGATATCCACCCTCCTAAATCCTAGTTCCCTCGTGAGGACAGGATCAACCTGGCCAGGCTGAGATGTGGGCATCATCCAGCCCTCTTAAGTTACCAGAAGAGGCTGGATGACTCCATTGCTGATGCCTGTCCAGGATGTAACACAACACCACATACTATTAAGCACATTATGGAAGACTGCACTGCACACAATCATCTACGCCAACAACACAACATACACTCCTTGAGAGCTCTGTGGAAAGCTCGATCTTGGCCTTGGCCTTCCTTCGGGACTCAGGGCTGTTCGGCCAGACTGCCTAGGAAACAACTACTACTATTACCATACTACTACTATCACTAGTAAAGTGATCCCATCCAATGATTCATGGATGGGAGTAAGTGTGAATACTATGTGTAAACTCTCCAATTCAAAAATAATAATGTAAATTCATGATACTGAAACTGTTAACCAATTCAATACAGTGACATTTTTAAATTCTTATTTCCACCACACACTACTCATACAAAGGAGAGATTCCTATATTCTTGCTATCCCTTCATCCTGAATGCTGGGTTGTTTTAGCATTAGAATATGATGCAGTTATGAAAAAGTTCTATGGAAAAGATGCAGAACCATAGAAATGTCATTTCCTGCCACTGCTAAGTGCAAAAGATGAAAATCTGGGCCACTAAGGTAAAAAAGGTATAGTAATGCAGGGGTTAATACTGTACTTCTAAAGGCTGGGTAGTTGTTCCCTATGCAGTCTGGCCGAACATCCCCGTCAAAAGGCTGGGTTTCTAAATCTACTTCAAAAGGATGAAGAAAATCACCTGCAGGTAACCAGAATAAAGAGAAAACTACACCACATGATTCAATGTTATATAATAATCACAGGGGAGCAACAATAATACGATTCTGCATTATAATGAGCTGGCATTCAATAAACCGTATTGTAATTACGCATGGGAACGTCTTTGCTGCACAGGATGGCCCTGCAGAGGCGGATGCTTGCCTGTGGTTTACACATCTGTTCAGCCACATGGACCGGGGTTCATCAATGGCAATGGTATAGTTGACTCATAATGACCACACTCTTGGAAACTCTAAAACTGTCTGAATATTCTGTCTGATAATATAACTGGCAGGCTGTATCACCTACCATATAGTGTAAAATCTTTAATCAGTTAACATTCATTAAACTGTAAATTACTGTACAGTTGACTCATAATGGCTATGCTCTTGATATTCTAATATAAGTTTGAATATTCCATTTTATGATAAACTGGCAGGCCACTTCATGTATCGTGCCTCATATCATCTAAACAAAGTCAAAAGGACTGTTTGTCCTCACCTACAGTGTTCGTAAATGTTTCCACGTGAAAATTCATAATATTTCGGTTACATAAGAGGAGAGGGGATACTTCTATGTCCTATCTTTGCTCTCACATCAAATTCGAAAGTGGGTTAGGTTAGCTCAATATAGTTACAATAACAAATAATACGAGAACCTGGAGAATTAATCCTTCCCTCTTTCCTCTTTTTTCGATACGGTACTAAACACATGCACTGAAACTCAATGAGAGATTTGGCCCATGTCAAAATACACAGATAATCATATTATGCTTTTAGGCAAAACCCCCCAAAACTGAAATTTCCAAAAAAAAATCCCAAATTTCCCATAAGTAACATTGCAACAGGACTGTTTTCACTTGAGGAACTGTGCCATACTCACAACCTGAAGATTAAGCTGTGGTTGCATGAAATTCAATGAGTCTTAGGGTAACCTTTTACTTTTGACTCTGATGAGTTCAACAACTGTCACAACTTTTCCTTCCAACACATCTATCACAATCCAATAATATGAACATACTGACACTGGCCCATCTAAATCAATTATGGGTAGAAACTGTAATAGTAGTGATGGGTGGACTGGAGTAGCATAGTAATTTTATCTGACATTCGAGTTTAATTACCACTACCGGGTACTTTACTGTTATTACTATATTTAACACCACAATTTAAGTGCACAAAGCTATGCCTGGAAAAAATACAAAATGCTGATGTAAATGTACCAATATGCACAAGTATTTCTGCACAATTTAGACTACATACCGGTAACTAAAACACCTGTTTATCTTCACCTGACAGGAGTTTGATAAGTGATATGGGAATAGGAATTTAGATTTCCTCCATTAACAACTGTTATTCCAAAATTACTCAAAATTATTCAGTAACTTGTGGGAATGTATTGATATTGAAAGCAGAGAAAAATATAGGGGAAACAAACAAACGTACCACTCACATCCACTCTCACCTTCCCTGCCCTGAACCTGTGAAGCGGGATATCAGATTTTTTTAAATATTCTACTTCTGCAGTGTTAATTGTGATATCAGAATTATCTACAAACAATCAGCAATTCATGGGAAACGTGAAATAATTAGGAAACAACGAAATACGGTCAAAATTACCAAGCTCGAGAGGGCACAGTCCAACAGCAAAGCAACAAATGTGGCGTCCTACGGTCCTACAGCCATACATGCTTTCGTACTTCCGCACTAATTATCGTACAAATAGGGATTGATTGATTAATGAAATGTTCTCAAAATAGCAAAACTGACCTTCCAATACATTCAGATATCTACGAATATAAACTTTAAATTAATCTTTTTAAATGTAGTCATGAAGAGTGGAGAAATTGCAAGATAGTGAGAAAATGACAGAGTATAAGAGCATAGTGGAAGAAAGATTGGGAAGGTATGAGCTAGAGCAGATGGAAGGGGTGGAAGACGTATGTAAGATATTCACGGAAGAGATAAGCGCAGCGTGTGAGGCGGTTTGTGGAGTGAGGAGGAGATGCAAGGGTGTGCAAGGGCCAGCATGGTGGAATGATGAGGTGAAACGAGCTGTGGAACAAAAGAAGAAGGCATATGGTGAATGGTTGGCGAGTAGAGGTAGGGGAGAAGATGAGAGAGAGAAGAGAGAGGTATATGTGAGCAGGAGAAGGGAGGTTAAGAGACTGGTGAAGGAGAGTAAGAAGAAAGTGGATGAAGAGTTTGGGAGGAATCTGAGTGTGAAATGGAGGGAGAGTAAGAAATTGTTTTGGAAGGAGGTAAAGAAAGTAAGGCAGTGTGAAAGGGGAAATAGTAGGGGAGTGAAAGATAGGAATAATAGATTGTTGGTGGAGAAGAGAGAGAAATTGAGGAGATGGAAGGAGCACTTTGAGGATTTGTTGAATGTAGAGAGTGAGAGCAGTGTGGGTATAAGTGGTTGGGGAATGGCTGGGAGAAGAAGAGATGAGAGGAGGGAGGAAGAGATCAGTAGGTCGGAAGTAGTGGAAGCGATGAAGAAGATTAAGCTGGGAAAGGCCCCAGGAATTGATGGAGTGTGTGGTGAAATGCTTAGGTATGGGGGTGAGATTGTTGTGGAGTGGATATGGAAGTTGTGTAGATTGGCTTGGGAAGAGGGAAGGGTTCCAGAGGACTGGAAATCAGGTATAATTGTTCCTCTGTACAAAGGAAAAAGGGAGAGAGAAGTATGTGGTAACCATAGGGGTATTTGCCTTCTTAGTGTGACTGGTAAAATATATGGTAGAATACTCATTGATAGGGTTAGGCATATGACAGAGGAGCTAGTTGGAGAAGAACAAGGGGGATTTAGGAAGGGAAAAGGGTGTGTAGATCAGATATTTGTTCTAAGATGTTTAGTGGAGAAGTATGTAGAGAAGGGAAGGAAAGTGTATGCTGCCTTCATGGACTTGGAGAAAGCTTATGACAGAATAGATAGGCAGGGTATGTGGAAGGTATTAAGAATATATGGAGTGGAGGGGAAATTGTTGAGTGCTGTGAAGAGTATGTACGAGGGAGCTAGGGCTACTGTGCGAGTGGATAGTGAGCTGAGTGAGTTCTTTGATCTCAATGTGGGACTGAAACAGGGGTGTGTGATGTCTCCATGGCTGTTTAATATATACAGTATATGGATGGGGTTGTAAAGGAGGTGCAAGGTAGGGCAGTGGATGTAGGGGTGGCCCTAATGAATGAGGGTGAGATTTGGAAGCTTCCGGTGTTGCTGTTTGCTGATGATACAGTATTGTTGAGTGAAGATGAATGGGAGTTGCAAGGTTTGGTGAATGAATTTGAGACAGTGTGTAGGAGGAGGAAGCTGAAAGTATATGTAAACAAAAGTAAAGTTCTGGTGTTTGAGAGGAATGAAGTCACAGAGTGTGCAGTGAGGTTGGATGGTGAGGATATGGAGAATGTGAGTGCATTCAAGTACTTGGGTAGTGTGATGAGTAAGGATGGAACTTTGGGGGATGAAGCACGTGAAAGGGTACAGCAGGGAAGAAAGGTTGTTGGTACACTGAAAGCAGTGATGAGAAATAGGGAGGTGAGTATGGAAGTTAAGAAGTCACTGTATGATGGTATTGTAATCCCTACCCTGACGTATGGAAGCGAGGCGTGGACCTTGCAAGAGGGGAACAAGTCAAGAGTGAGAGCAGTGGAAATGAGTTACCTGAGAGGAGCATGTGGAGTGACGTGGAGGGACAGGTTGACGAATGAAGAAGTGAAGGAACGTTGTGGGGTAGATATGGATGTGGTTGAAAAGATTAGGAGAAATACACTGAGGTGGTTTGGACATGTGGAGAGAATGGAGAATGAAAGACTGACTAAGAGGGTGTATGTAGGTGAGGTGGAGGGAGGGAGAGGGAGGGGTAGACCGAGGATGAGGTGGAGGGATGGAGTTGAGAGGTATATGAGGGAGGGGGGGTGAGTTGGGGGGAGGGGAGTCAAATGGTGGGTGACAGAGTGACTTGGAGGCGTTTTGTCTGCGGCCACCCTTTGCAGGATTAGGGCGTCGGGCTATAGATAGATAGATAGATAGATGAATTAGCAAAAGGTTCCTATTTATTACCTATTTTCGTATACTAACGTTTTCCTTTGGACAGTCATCCGAGTTAGGTTGTGCAAAGGGGTAGTATAAAATAATACTGGGAGTTCTCAAACATGGAAAACATCTCAAAATGAGATGGGGGAGGGGGGATGATTCAACTCGAACGAATCCAGAGCGTAAGAACCCATGTGTAATTGACAAGCATTCCCCCTACACTAACCTTACATCCCGGGGCAGAATAATCAGGGGTTTAAGATTCCAGTTTGAATATTTATGACATTAACGCAATCCAAGTGAATCCTCCCAAGGGATCCCGCGCCCCCATTATGCATTAAGAAACTTCAGCGGCATATCTGATAAACGCGAGCTCTATTATCTGACTCTGTGGGGCTCCTGACACCATCTATTAGCTCCTGACACCATCTATTAGCTCCTGACACCATCTTTTAGCTCCGACACCACCTATCAGCTCTGACACCATCTATCAGCTTTGACACCATCTTTTAGCTCCAACACCACCTATCAGCTCAGACACCTTTTGACATCAATTACCTCTTACCATCTACAAGCTCGTGACACCATCTATTAGCTCCTGACACCATCTTCAGCTCTTACACCATCTACTAGCTTCTGACACCATCTACTAGCTGCTGACACCATCTACTAGCTCCTGACACCATCTACCAGCTCTTACACCATCTATTAGCTCTGAAGGTCCTGTCCTCTCTAGTAATTACTCAAAACATTTCCCAGACGATTTTCTTCATCCAAGTTAGTATGGGAGCCAGAGTGATGATACTGGCACCATCAACCCTCTCATGGTTAGGGCAACTCTATTCCTCTAACTCACCCCAGACGATTTTATTCAGCTAAGCCTGAGTCATAGGAGCCAGATGATTAAATTCTGATATATGACAATTCCTAGACGTTTTTTTTTTTTTTTTTATCGCATATGAGTCCGACATACTGCAAATACATATCACCATACACATAGAAACATACACACATGGACAAACATAGCTAAGACATACATATATACCGTTACCAAGACATACCATCCTACCTACCTACATCAATCAATCAATCAATCAATCATTTCCTGTGGCACCCCACGGGATGCATAGGGCCTCAATGAACTCTCTCCACCAATATTTGTCTCTTGCCATCTCCTTCAGGTCCCACCAACACTCCTCTCCTGCTTCTTTTTTCATTGTCCTCAACCAGGTTTCCCTCGGCCTACCTCTACCTCTTCTTCCTCTAGCAGTCCACTCTGGCACATCCTGTATTAAACTGCCTTCTTTTCTGTATATGTGCCCCAGCCACTTCCAGCGAGACAGTCTCACATATTTATTAACGAACATCTATTAAAGATGCCGATGGCTCCCACTTACAGCATGTTGCTTTCTGTCGTGCAATTGCTTGCCTAACTTGAAGGCAGCTTGCAACAGTTGACACATGAAGTCTGTTTGTTCGATTAGTGTTAATTGAGAGAATACTCCCTCAACACTTGCAGACGAATGGGGCAGAGCCAGGAGGCAGCACATGAAGTAAGGGAGGAGGCTGAGTTTCGGATGGTTATGGCCATCTTTTACCGTCCGCAGTTGAAGCCAGAAATTAATTACTGAGTCAATCACATTTATCAGTGACGCCTTGAAATGCAACAAATATTTTCACTCGTCCTGTAGTTCATCTAGTCTTCTTTAATCAGTGCAGGAAAGTGGACTCCAATTTTACAATAAAGTGTAAGCTTCTCTGAAGGGAGAGTGCTTCTTTGGGGTCAAGAACTCGCAGCATGACAAGAACACTGTCCCCCTCAAAAGTAAATCTCTTTCGCATTTTTAGCACAAAGTTCCACCAAAAACTTCTGACAGTCAAGATGAAATAATCTTTCGGTTTCTCTCAGATACTCCTTAATATAAGCATGGACTCACATCTCCCACCGAGGTCAATATCATCAACATATTCTTCTATACTGCATAATCATGGGGATTAATGTTGCTCGGCCCTAGTGATTGAATTACTTCGTCATTCAACAAACAATGCAAAGATGCATCTATATTCATCAGCTATTGTAGAATATAGAGTTGAAAGGCGAAAGTACTGCGACTGGAACTCAATATTCATTTTGTCTACTTTGCAAAGAACATAGTTGTGAAAGTACTTTGTCCCTGGAGTGGTCATCTTTTTGTGTATATGAAAGAATAAAGTAAATGGATAATTTCTATGGTATTCACATAGTATTTAACCTGTAAACCTAAATAATTAAAGATCTATCTATCTATTGCCAGACGTCTCAATCCCGTTTGGGGTGGCCACAAACAAATCGCCTCCAAGTCGCCCTGTCCTCCGCCATTTCACTGCCCTGCTCCCAACTCACACCCCCCTCTCTCATATACCTCTCCACCCCATCCCTCCATCTCATCCTCGGCCTCCCCCTCCCTCTTCCCCCCTCCACCTCACTCACATACACTCTCTTCGTCACTCTTTCACCCTCCATCCTCTCCACATGGCCAAACCACCACAGTGTGTTCCTCATAACGCTTCCTATCACATCCACATCCACACCACAACGTTCCTTTATATCCTCATTCGTCAGCCTGTCTCTCCACGTGACTCCACAGGCTCCTCTTAAATAACTCATTTCCACGGCTCTCACTCTTGACTTGTGTCCTTCCAACAATGTCCAAGCTTCACTTCCGTACGTTAGAGTTGGTATCACAATACTGTCATGTAGTAACTTTTTCACTTCCATGCTCACTTCCCTGTTTCTTATCACTGCTTTCAAAGAACCAGCAACTTTTCTTCCCTGCTGTACCCTTTCAAGCACTTCACCCTCCAAACCTCCACCCTTACTCATCACACTACCCAAGTACTTAAACGTACTCACATTCTCCAATTCCTCACCATCCAACCTCGCTGTACATTCACTGACTTCACCTCTCTCAAAGACCATCACTTTACTCTTCCCTACATTCACCTTTAGATTCCGTTTCTTACACACTCTCTCAAACTCATCCACCAAGCCTTGCAGCTCCCCTTCGTCTTCACTCAACAACACAGTATCATCTGCAAACAACAGTACAGGGAGTTTCCAAACACTATCCTCTCTCACCAGGGCCACTCCAACATCCACTACCCTACCTTGTACCTCTTTTATTACCCCATCCATGTACAGATTGAACAACCATGGAGACATGACACATCCCTGTTTCAAACCAACTTTCAAAGAGAAAAATTCACTTAGTTCACCATCCACACGCACTGCAGCCTTCGCACCATCGTACATACTCTTCACAGCATTCAACAACTTCCTATCTACTCCATATATTCTTAACACTTTCCACAATCCTTGTCTATCCACCCTGTCATATGCTTTCTCCAAATCCATGAAAGCCGCATACAACTTCTTTCCCTTCTCTAGAAACTTTTCCACTAAAGATCTAAGAATGAATATCTGATCTACACAACCTCTTCCCTTCCTAAAGCCTCCCTGTTCTTCTCCAACTAATTTCTCTGTTCTTTCTCTAACTCTGTCTATAAGTATCCTACCATACACTTTTTCTATTATACTAAGAAGACAAATGCCCCTATGATTACCACACACTTCTTTTTCCCCTTTTCCTTTGTACAAGGGAATAATTATACCTGACTTCCAATCCACTCCAATAATTAAAGATACAATGAGAAAACTTTAAAATCCTAAGATATCCAGCTCTTAGATATAAAAATCCCAATATACCAAAACTAGACCCTAAATCCCAAGATCTTTGGAAAAAGCCCAAGGAGTGGCATCACCTGTCTCATGTTTGCGTTCGGTAAACCCTTACAAGTCCGCACCATTTTGTGTTGGTTTGACAATATATTTTCCTGATGTATTTAGGTGTGACCTGAACGAATCTGGCCTTTATATTCGGTGTTCGTGATTGGTTTTCAAATTAACCCCCCCTCCCCATGTCTTGGGGGACTGGTGGGATTTCGTGGTTCTGGGTGGGAAAAATGGCAAAAACAGGCATTTGGGGCAGAAATATATTTAAATCAGTATAACCGGCCAAGGCATATTCGTTATGGTTATTAATGACCGCATGAAACCATTTGACACTGTCTGACACCGAATTTTTTCCACGGTACAAAGTTCGTATGCATACTCTTATACAGGGTATTCAAGAACAAATGCCAGTCCTTAATAATAAAGGAGATATGAATTGCTGATTTTATAAAATTATATTGTATGTGAATCTTAGAAACTTTATTCTTTTTCTGTTGTCAGACGCCTTAATCCTGTAAGAGGTGGTCACAAACAAATCGCCTCCATATCACCCTGTCCCCCACCATTTCACTGCCTTGCTCCCAGCTCACACACCCCTCTCCCATATACCTCTCCATCCCTGCATCTCATCCTTGGCCTCTCCCTCCCTCTCGCCCCTCCTCCACCTCATTCATACGCACCCTCCTCGTCAGTCTCTCGCTCTTCATCCTCTCCACATGGCCAAACCACTTCAATGTGATTTCTAACGCTTCCCATCACATCCACATCCACACCACAACGCTCCTTCACTTCCCCAGTTGTCGTCTGTTTCTCCAATGTGACTCCACAAGCTCCTCTCAAATAACTCATTTCCATTGCTCTCACTCTTGACTTCTGTCCCTCCAGCAAGGTCCAAGCTTCACTTCCAAATGTTAGAGTTGGTATCACAATAATGTCATGCAGTAACTCTCACTTCCATGGTCACTTCCCTGTTTCTTATCACTGCTTTCAAAGAATCAGCAACCTTTCTTCCTTCTTGAACCCTTTCAAGCACTTCACCCTCTAAACTTCCATCTTTACTCATCACACTACCCAAGTACTTAAACACATTCACATTTTCCATTTCCTCCTCATCCAACCTCGTTGTACATTCAGTGACTTCATTTTTCTCGAAGACTGCAACTTCATTCTTCCCTGCAGTCACATTTAGATTCTGTTTCTTACACACTCTCCCAAACTCATTCACCAAGTCTTGCAGCTCCCCTTCGTCTTCACTACACAGTATCATCTGCAAACAACAGTACAGGGAGTTTCCACACACTGCCCCTCTCTCATTATGCCCAACCTTGTATCTCTTTTATAACCCAATCCATATACTGATTGAACAACCATGGATTCAGCCAGTTCACTGTCCACACGCACTGCAGTCTTAGCACCCTCATACATACTCTTCACGGCATTCAACAACTTCCCTTTTTCTTTTGTAATTTTAAGATTTTAAATTTTGAATTAATCATGCAAGGCTACCAACTATTCGTCGCGCCTCAGTTTCAAGACTACGGGCGTTAATCTTTTCCGTCTGGTGAAGTCTTTTCCATTTAATTCTCGTTAGGGATACAGCCTTTGTCTATACCTTCAGTGCAAGACGTTTGGCTGTTACAAGAATCAATGAAGTGTGCCTCATTGGACTTGAAGGAATAACACCATCAACAATTGCATTATTTTAGCACAGGCACCATCATTGTTCCGTACGGTGCTTTATCTTTATTTTACACAAACGATTACCATTGTGTGAACACAGGCTTTACCTCATTATGGTGATGCCAATGCCATGAATTATGGTGTACATCAAAGAATTATTCCCGAGACTGCAGCACTAAAAAAGATGACAACCTGGATATTTCTTTATACTCGAAACAGACTACAGTACACCTGAACACGTTTCTACCTCCTCCCATTATACAGTGTGTATATATATATATATATATATATATATATATATATATATATATATATATATATATATATATATATATATATATATATACTGCATATAAAGGTTCCGAAAGTGGGAGGGGAAATCCCATGGACTGCTCAAAATTCAAATATTCTGAAACAATCACTCAATACCCAAAGTTACCCACACACACACACACACACACACACACACACACACACACACACACACACACACACACACACACACAAACCCTTAACGGAGGTTATTTTTATTTACAGCCTGATCCACTCACTGAGACTCCCACCTGATCCACTCACTAAGACTCCCACCTGATCCACCCACCAAGACTCCCACCTGATCCACCCACCAAGACTCCCACCTGATCCACCCACTAAGAATCCCACCTGATCCACCCACTAAGACTCCCACCTGATCCACCCACTAAGCCTCCCATCTGATCCACCCACTAAGCCTCCCACCTGATCCACCCACTGTATCCATCAAGGCTCCCACTTGGTCTTACAGTAAGCACAATTTCCACCATAAGTCATGCTCAGCTGAAAAGTCTATTTTGTTTTTAATTTTTTCTGGAAATCGACAATGAGTTTCATGGAAGCTATTTTCGATCATCAGCAATCACATGAATGCTTGTATCAGTATGTAAATCAAAAGTATATTTCTGGGCCCAATCTAACTTTGCCTCCAATCCACTGCTCGCATGGATGGTATATTTTTGTAAGGGGGGAAGACTTAAACCATGCCAGGTCAGCAGCTAGTGAGGCTGAGGGTGGGCAAGAGGTCACTCAAGTTAGTTTCGGTTTAGGTTAGATTAGCAGGCATTCAGTAACATCATTAGGTATTAGCTTATCTCTGAGATATGTTGTTGGCTGGTTGATTGTTCCCGGTTAGCTCTCTCCGGCTCGTTCTGTTGCTGTTGGGGTTTTGTCACAATAGTGGTTGGTGCAGCGGCCCCTGGGAACATCAGTAGCTGGAACAGACGTAATCCTAAGTCAGTTTAGTGTTACAAGACGTACATTTCCCTTTTTCTAACTCGTTCACTGCCATGTCTTTATCACTGCAGTGAAGAGGTTGATGGATTACTTGCACATAATGAAGGTATAGGGAGATTATTCAACAGGTGTGAAGCTGAGACGCGGTGTTGAAACATTATCACCCTCTTGAACTCTACTCACAGTGGCTGGAAGCTGGTGAGTGACCCTACTGCATATACAGCTGTATACAGTACGATAGTTATATTACAGAAGAGATGTTTGGAATTAAATAAGATGCTCAGTTGTTAAATATCTCAACCTTTTCAGCCTGAAGACATTATTATTAGTTTAATCTTGCCTTTATCAAACTGTTTAATACAATTTAGAAAGGGCCTGTAGCAGTCAGGGGGTGAGGCAGTATCTAAGCTTAATTTTGAAGCCCAAGCTAAATAAAAGCCTCTTAAAGTATCAAGAATATAATAGCTATGTCACTAGGATAAAGTAGTTGAACTGAGGAGTTAAAATTGGATGAGTGTTCCATGTGACAGGAGCGAAGAAGATCGACACCACCACAACCACCATGAAGTGGAGCAACAGAAAAAAGACAGGCAGTGCAACACGGCATCAACAGTTAAAACGCTAAAAAAAATAAATAAATAAATAAATAAATAAAAAAAGACAAACTGCCAAGAAAGTAACACAGTTTCTAAACACTTCTGATCTTTTCTGATGGTGGATTGCAGTAAGCTGCCAAAGGTAGTGGCAAATGCACGGGAACTAAGGAGCTTGCAATGAACTCTGTATTCATGAACTTGACAAAAACCGGGAATGAAGGTGAGTGTATACAAAGCACTGTCCAACAGAAATGACAACATTCTACCTTTACTTCGGCAGCAGTGCCATCAAACTGTGGGAAGGGTGTAGTGTAGAGGAATCAGATGCAAATAGGATCCTGCTCTGGAGTTGCAGACTTTTTACTTCTCTGGTCTGTTTATTAGGTTATACTGGCTTATTAGTATATGTAAATATATATCTGATACACTGTACTTAATGAACCATTTTCATACCGATAATTTCTCGTCCACACAGTTTGCACAGTTTATAAAATGGATAATATATAACTTACGATTCTGTGAACTGGGCAGCAATCCTGTCCAGTCCACGAACTGGACTGTGCCACGGCAATTCCTGGGGCAGGCTGATTTAATTGCATGGTTCAACCCGATCAATATAGTGCCTGACCAACTCTAGCAGTCAGCCAGTTTGACTCGTCTGTGTAGTTACTATCTAGCAATTTTCCTTTCTCCTTTCATGCAAGCTGTTGTGAGGCAGTGGAGCAAACACACGAGTCAGTCGTCAAATGCTTGACGTGACGTCGTCCACACTGACACCCACACCACCTTACAGCCCAAGCAGACTAGTTGGGCTATGCATCACCTTATCAGTCACTGGCGTTTGTGGTGCCAGGGATCAACGTCTGGGGAGAGGGAGGCCAGAGAGGAGTAGTGTGGCCTTGTAGTGGTCGCCTGGTGTATTCGTTCGGACAGGGACGCCAGGACACTACGGAACCAAGACAGGTGCCATGTCTGTTTCGTTCTGGAAGGGTAGCTGGCTTCGTGTATTTACAGGATGCATGTCTGGCGATGCTTTAAGCTGGGATGACTCCCCCCTGCCTTGTCTTTGGTAATATTGTAACCTCGTGTAATTTCTATTCCAGGATGTTTTGTACATGTTTGTTTATTTGGGAGCCCATACTGTAATAAACTGTAAATATCTATTGTTTTTTCCATATCCAAAACTATGTTTGTCTAAATTATGTGATGTGATTTCCTAGCTATGTGCTTCAAAACATCGAACCCGTGAAAGTCAGATTGGTTAATTCATGAACCAGGCATTTTCACATAAGGGGCGTAACGTATATAATCTATATATAAGGACGTCATCGAATTCAAGAGGTTAATAAAATGTATTGAGGTTTTACAACAGCTTCACTACACATTCATCACAGAAAATGGATTCTTAGCGAGGATTACGCTATTTCTTTTATTGATATAAACTGCTTCATGACAAATCTGTCAAAGGGAGTCCTCTTTGCAATGAATGGGTTAATGGAGGTCCAGCCCCTCCAGTTCTTCGGCTCTATCCAAAGCTTAATCGTCTGCGAGTAGCATGAGTATAAAGTACCTCCTTTAAATAAATTCGTCTGGAGACAGCAACAATATAAAGTACCTCATCTAAATAAAATCGTATAGGGGTTATCATTTCGAATACTTCCCCAAGAGAATGACTTTGGCCGACATAAAAAAGGTGCAGTAATCTACGGGAACAGCACTCCGGTTTTCAAGAACACTATTATCCTTTGGGTTCCATGACTCATTCTTGGCAGAATGAAATAAGTCTGATGTTCACTGCAATAGATTACTAAACCTCTCCCTACCATGAAAGGGTTACTAGCACCGACTAAACTCCCAGGCTCCTTCAACTCATTCAGCTGAATAAAATCGTCTGGGGTGGCCTGGAATAAAACCTAATGACAAGTTAATATCAGTTGCAAGAATCGTGCAAACTGCTTGTTGGCGGGAATTTCCTGAATCTGGGAAGAATTTTGTAATCATTCATGAAATTCCTCCTAGATGCACACACGCTCGCACACGCACACACGCAGACGCACGCACGCAAAGCAAAAGTATGCTTATGTTAAAGAAAAGTCACACACACACACACACACACACACACACACACACACACACACACACACACACACACACACACACACACACGTGCGTGCGCGAAAAAAGCAAAACTATACTTAAGCTGAGGGTAAACGAGTTACGAGTGAGCAACAATGAGACGACAACAAGAACCCAGGAGATGGAAAGTGATGACGTGGCAGGCAGACCTGTGGTGAGATATGAGAGAAGTTTAACCCTTGGGATCGCATTCTGAGACTTCGTAACAACTCTCCCTTGGCGATTTGACTCTTACATTACACCTCAATATCGTAAGTGGCTTGGAGATTTCATAACCCCTCTTCCTCAGCGATCTGGGCATGTTGAGAGGATGGAATACCACACCTGGGTGCGGAAGGAGAGAACTATGCGGGTCGAGGGTACGGTTCCAAGAGGCAGACCAAAAATGACCTGGAACGAGGTTAAAGAGCGTGAGCTCAGGGATAAGGAGCTGAAGAAGGAGGATGCCAGAGATCGAGCTGCGTGGAGTCGCCATTAAGTGAACAAGGCCGACGCAGGCAAACATGTTGAAGCGTCTGTAAAACGACATGATACCGTGCGATTACACCCCAGTATCCCCTCCTATGTTATTAAAGCTATATAGATACTACAACTATAAAAATAGCATACAGGAGACTGTCCCTGCATATTATATAAACAAATCGCCAAGGATAATATGCTAGTCTCACATGCCACCTTAAGTACAGTACAGCATGGCCTTTATGCTGCTGACAACGAACCTATGCGTTAGCTCATCTGTATACGAACCCGGTGGACTGAAGGCTGAAGATGCCCTTAACCTCGGTCCACCTAATTCATCTTGGGAGAGAGGGAGGGGGTTGACTGTCTGTATACCAGGGCTGTTCCACCACCCTGCTAAATCAGTGCCAAAACGTGAAGGCATCTCATATGTCATGGCAGGAAGGACGAGGAAGAATGCAGAATATTCCCATGTCCCGTATCCACCAGCTTCCTTCAATTCATTCCATCTGCCTTGACACATCCTGCATAGTGTCACGTCAAAATACTTAAAGTCTTATAGACTAGTGGTTTGCTGATGGACTTCTCTTCAGTTCATTCTTGTTTTGCCTAAGAACACAAATCTGGGCTACGACAGGGGGGTGATTGTGAGTTGGTCTGTGGCTGGGAAGGAACAGGTTGACCGAGAGAGCAAGGTTGTCAGAACCCTTTGTTCTGACAGTGGCAACTGCATGATGATGATGATAATGATGATGAATCATTAACATGAACTCAAATTCGTAATCATCATCCTATCCTAACTTATTCCCATCATCATCACCACACACACACACACACACACACACACACACACACACAAAACTGAGGTTGGATCCATAAGCAAAAAAAATGAATAAAAAGAATAAAAATACGAGAGAACAATCTACGGCATGCCCGGTGAAATGACCCACACAATCATTCACACATAATTCAACCCTCACTGATACCTGAACGCAGCATAAGATACAAAACAGAAACAAAACGAATATCACACATTTCCAGCTACTGCCATCACCTATCACCTTATAAGAAAGAGTATTGGGACATCTGTTTCCCCGTTCCCATATCAAGCACATTTCTCAGATATTTATTACCGTCAAAAATGCGATAACAGAACATATGGTATGAAACAGAAACAATCAAATGAATATCACACTCATTTCCTGCTACTGCCGACACCCATCACATTATCTGGAAAGTATTAAAGCCAGCTGTTTTGACGACCCTCATTTCAATACCATTTCCCGAAGATTAATTAGCAGCAAAAACATTCTCCTGGGACTAAAAATTGGGAACATATGTGTGGCCTGTGAATGAACGAAGCATACCGGGAAAAAATAAAAAATAAAAACAAGGCACACCACAAGTAAATGTTGCAGGGTGAGGCAGAGTTCATTCAGGTTCGGTGCCTAATGCCAGACACTACCATACACTCTCCTGCCATTCTCCGAACTCCTTCTCTTTTATTGCCCTATCTTCCTTTTATCGGCTTATCTGTGGGTTCTGACAAGGAGTGGGGATTCGAAACAAGGTTCCCGGGTATCCCGACTGGCCTGTTTTTGTGCGGGACTGGGAGGGAAGGCGGCGAAAATTGTCCGATGCAATGATCCGGCTGTGTCCTGGTGCTACGGTAAAAAGAAGTTCCCACGCGGATACCAAAGTCTGTTTTGATTTCCTTGCTGCATCCATCCACGTAGCCAAACTCAGGCTTCCCACGGCTAACAGCACTCACGTACGCCTTGATGTTTGGCGTGACGGTCGATATTTCCTTCCAGTCGGCAAATATCAACAGCATATGCCGGCATAATGTAATACAGATTTCTCCCTCAGAATTTTCCCAGGCTGAGACCCGGCACTGTGGATGCTCACAATGAATCCGTGTTCTGATTGGCTGGTGGGTTGGGAGGCGGGACTAGGCTGCACGCTAGGGGCTTTACGGGGTTACGATTGGCCCGCGCGGTAGGGATGTTGTTGCTACCAATCCAGCATCAATGAAGTTAGGTATATGAGGAAGAACCGCGGTTCTCGTACGCTAGTGTATAACCGTACCCCGTCAGAGTAGGGTTGTACCGCTCGTCCGCGTGTGGGTTTATGACTGTCAACTGGAGAAACCGTGTGACAACCAGTTCCCCGTCCGGACACTGTGACCCCACGTGCTAAGGACACCCAAGCAAGGGAGACAGTGCCAAAGTTTCCGTATTTTCAAGTGCAGGTGTGAACATCTGCGGAGGGCGTGCTGTGTGGGCGGTGTGAGTGTGTGTGGTCTCAACTCGCCTCCCACCTCACCTGACCTCTGTACCCCCCTCCCCTCCTCACACATCTGACAGCAGCTGGCATTTCTCCGCTCCCGTTACCATGAAGTCCACCAGCTGGGACAACAAGCAGGTGGCTCGTAACGTGAGGCCTGGCCGAGGGCAGACGGAGATACGGCAGGAGCGGCAAGAGATAAGGGAATACCTGGAGAAGCTGCGACAACTGGTGCCAGGATGCCCCAAAGCAGGCAAGCTGTCTCGTCTGGAGGTCATTCAACACGTCATTGATTACATAGTAGAGCTTCAGGATACGCTAGTCCACCACCCGGTCAATTCGGTTCTCTCTAGCGATGACCTGGCCACACTGAACAGCAGCCAGGACCTACCCAGCGCCCTGCACGATACCTACTCCACCACTGCTCTCCACCAAAGCGAGGACTACCCACCCTCACCCAGTGACTACCCAGGCTCTCTCCAACAGCAGGATCTCAGTGCACCTCTCCACCACCAAGACCATGAATACTCCAACTCCCTCCACCCAAACCACCACCATCATAACTACCCAACGCCACCCTATCAAGACTACGACTACCCGAGTTCCCTTATACACAATCACAATCAGGATCCCAGTGACTCTCCCCACCGCCACGACCTTCCCTCCCCGCCTCCCCATCTCGCTCTCCCCTCCCCTCCACCCCATCTCGAGCTTCCAAACTCCCCCCTCCACAGTCACAATCGTTCCAGGTCACCACATCACAGCTACGCCCGTTCCAACTCCCCCAGCCACACCTTCACCCTTTCAGTATCATCTCACTACAGCCACGGCCTTCCAGCCTCATCCCGCCTTCGCCGAAATCGCTCCAGCTCTCTCCATGACCTCCCAACCTCATCACTCCACGTCCCAACCTCATCCCACAATCACCACGACCTTTCAACCTCATCGCACCGCAACCTCAACGCCCCCACCTCGTCCCAGCCAAACTACGCCCTCCCACCTCCCATCCGCGACCACACACGACCCCGCCAACGACACCCGAGCAGCAAGACCCCACCACCACAACCATTACCACAACAACCATCCCCTACCACAACCACAGACGCCACTAAATCAAGCAGGAAGAGCAGTAGTCGGAAACCCTTGGCAGTGCTCTCCTCTCTGAAGACCCACAGAAATTAGCAACTCGGGTAGGACGTGTGTGTGTATATACTGTATTGTCTTTTTTAGGTTAAGTCTTATAAGGAACATATTTTTTCCCTAGCCACCAAATACGACATAAGTAGGAGAGAATGATCACTGAAGGATGAATGCAAGGAAGTGAATATAACCAAAACTGATGTCAATACCAGAAAAATTATTATGTACAGTAGAAGATGCTGGTATGATATTTTCGAGGTAGACATCTTGACAGAAGAGACTGCTAACGAGACAAAATATGGAGATGATAAGAGAAATATGTTCAAACAATTACCAGAACCACAAGCACCCAAGTCAACAAAAATGACGTCAGCAGGAGAAAATGATTAGAGAGGGTACGATATGGAGGGATAAAATTAAGAGGTGAAGATTATGACAGAAGAGAATTAGAAGAAAGAAGATAAGAGGTACAAATAAGGAAGATAATGATGTAAACAGGAGAGAAAATGGAAGAGAGTGACGAATGGTGGCGATATGACAAGAATGTGGGAAGGAAAGAAGGAAATGAATGTGAGAAAGAAAGGAAGCAAGACATGGCGAGATAGGAAGAAAAGAAGAGACAGGAGAAGAGGAGAGAAGGAAATAACAGCCAAGAAGAAAAATAACATCAAGAGGCTAAGACGAAGGCAAAAGGGAACTGGGGGAGAAGGAAGGGCAAAGAAGAAGAGGAAAAAAGAAATATAACAGGTAAGTGAATGGAAGAGAGGGTATTAAGTGAAAAGTAGAAGGGGAAGAAGATTACTGAGAGAGAGAGAGAGAGAGAGAGAGAGAGAGAGAGAGAGAGAGAGAGAGAGGTGGGGGAGGGGGGGAGAGGGAACAGATGGTGGTATGCCAAATAAGCAGACGGGCCCAACTTCCTAAAGGGAGGAGGTGTGGCCGCCCCTGACCTGCCACCCCCACCCCCTCACCCCTCCCTCACCTCTCAACCTCACACCCTCACCCCCATTCCACCTTCCCTCATCTCTCAGTCTCAACCTCCTCACCTCCACCCAACCCCTCCTTCACCTTCCAATCTCATCCCCACCTCGCCTCTCCCCCATCTCTCATCCACACCCCTCATCCTTCTCTCACCTTCAGCCTCACCCTTCACCCTCACCCAACCTCAATCATCTCACCTTTAACCTCCACTTCCCCCCCTCACCCCCCTTCCCTCGCCCTTATTCATTTTTTTCTTCATCTCTCATCCTCATTTCTCATTATTTTTCATGTCATAACCTCATCCCTCATCTCACCCAAACCCCTCTTACTTCTCACCCTCGTCCCTCCTTCATTTCTCTCTTGTCATACCCTCATTCCTTCCTCACCTCTCACCTTTTCTTGGGCGGGGGAACCTTCTTGCTTTGCTATCCTTATCTTTAGCTCAAAGAATTAAATAAAGTCTTCTCTTAAACAACACCGAAAGGTTCATAAAGTGTGTTGCAGTTTGTTGTCTTTTATTCTGCCTTTGTAAGTTACTCTCCTTTCTCTCATCCCCCCTTGTCTCTCTCACTCACCTTTCGTCCATCCCTACCTCATGTTCCTCATCTTTCACCTCCTCCTGTTTCTAATGTACTCTCACTCCTCATGCAACCTCACCTATCATTACTCCTGAACCCTACTCATAACATCTGCCTTGTCTTCATTCACCGCTCACTCATTACCTCTTCTCACCTCTTCCTCTTCTCACCTTTCAGTTCTTTTATTCTTCCCACAGTTTTTCTTATTTATCCTCATTTCTCATTCACCCTCACCTCCCAGCGTTGCCTGCCTCCTCTCCCTTCTCCCCCACTCATTCTTATCTCATGTCTCTCACTCATTTCCTCTCCACTCATCCTCACCTCACACTTTCAACCTCGCCTTTCGTCTTGTTCTTATTCCTCGCCTCTCTGCCTTGCCCTCATTCATTCTCCATTCATCGCTTCTTGCATCCTGCCCTTCACCTTTCACTACTTCACACCTTCTCTCTCTCTCTCTCTCTCTCTCTCTCTCTCTTCTAAGTTAACAAATAGCCTTGAAAGGATCGCAGGTCTGTTGCTATTTGCCTTCCTTTGTACTCCTTTGTACTCTTATTAGCATCTTCACTCAATCACCCACCCTCATCTCAACTCTCCCCCCTCTCCCCTCTCGAATCCCTCCCTTTCCTCACTCTTCTTGCTTCACTACCCTCATCTCAAACCTCCTTCCTCTTTTCATTGGCATCCCTCCCCTTTTCCTCACTCATCTAACTTTACAATTTTAATCTTGGACTCAAATTTGACCATTAAAGATTCAATAAGTCTGTTGCTTTGTTATTTACCTCTGTACTCCTCCCTCTTGCCTCTCATCCTACCTTTTTTTCCTTTCATTTTCTTAACATATCTGTCTCGTCTCCCCTCCCTCTCGTCATTGTTTACCTCTTGTTTCCCCCTCCCCCCCGCTCTTTCACCATTATTTCTCTCCTTCCCATCCACCCCTTTCCCATTCCTCAACCCCTCTCCCTCCCCCTACCTCACCCCACTCCTCCCTCTTCCATTCCACTTTTCTTCTCTGCTCTTCCCTCTCACCTACCCTCTCTCCTCCTCTCCCACCCATGTTCTCTTCCCTCCCGCCCACCAATTCCTATCCCCTCCCACCTATCCTCTCCTTTCCACTTCCATCCATTTCCTCCTCCCTCCCTTCCCCATTCTTCCTCTTTTCTCCTCTCCGTCCTCCATCCATCCTCTCCTCCCTCCCCTTCTCTCCACTGCCCGCCATCTCGATGGAGTGAGTGAGTGGAGGAGGACAGGTGTGTGGGAATACACCTGTCACGCAGGACGGCTGTTGTGACGCCTCAAGCCACTACCCCCCTTAGTCCTGACCCCACGGCCTCACCACCCCCTCACCCGTCACCACTAGCACCCTTCCTCCCCTCTTCCCACCCCACCAGCCTCACTACCCCATCACCCTCACCACTAACACCCTTCCCCTGCTCTTACCACCCCCACCAGCCTCACTATCCCTTCAACCTCATCACTCACACCCTTCCCCCGCTCATCACTACCAGCCTCACCCCCATTTCGCCTCTCACCTCGCCCTCACCCCTTCTAGCATCACTTCTTCCCTCTTCCTCCTTTATCTCCCTGTCCCTTGCCCTCCCTCTCACCTCACACCTCTCACCCCCTCCTCTCCAACTCAACCATGCCTTGTCCCTCACCTCTCATCCTCCTTCATTTTCAGATTCGCTTCACCCTTACCCTAACACCTCACGCCCTTCCCTCAGTGTCTCACTTCCCCTCACCCACCCACTCTCACCCCCTTCCTCCAATGTCTCACTTCCTCTCACCCACCTCCCCTTCCCTTCCTCCCCCATGTTTTCCTCACCATCAGTCTCATCTTCCTCACCCCTTCCATCGTACCAACCCTCCCCTCCTCTCCCCTACCAGCTTCACTTCCCCCTCTCCTCCCCATGCCTCTCCCTACCCCCTTCCGCCTCCCATCGCCAGTCTCAACTGCCCCTCCCCCTCCCACCCCCACCCTGCCCTTTTGACTCCTACATCTGCCCCACTACCGTTGTCTTATAAGGGCAGCTGTTTTCCCCTCTCCCCCCTCCCTTTCTCTACCCAGCCACCTGTCCCCCCTCCCCACCCTATACCTAAACACCTGCCCCCTCCCCTCCCCCCACCCTCTTAACCTTCCTCACCAGACAGACAGACATCTCTCCCTTAGCACCTGCACCCACCCCCTCCCTCTTCCCATACCCCCTCCCTCTCCCTTTACCCACACCACCCTCATCTTACCCCTATCATTGTCTTACGAGAGTTGTCCCCCCCCCTCTCTCTCTCTCCAAAACACACCTGCACCCCCCCAGCAACTATGGTACCACCCGCACCTCTTCCTCCTTAACATCACACACACACACACACACACACACACACACACACACACACACACAGCTGTTCGTGGTACCTTGGCAACACCAGCTGTCTCGTCTCGCACCCTGCCAACACCTGGGACAACTTACCATTAGCATTCGCCCTGCCAACACTTATCTCACCCTACTTACCAACACTCTTATCAACAATTACGATAACTTGCCAACACAATATACAATCTATGCCACCAATTACGATAGCCTGCCAACAACACACAATCTATGCCAACAGTTACGATAGCCTGCCAACAACACACAATCTATGCCAACAGTTACGACAGCCTGCCAACAACACACAATCTATGCCAACAGTTACGATAGCCTGCCAACAACACACAATTTATGCCAACAGTTACGATAGCCTGCCAACAATACACAATCTCCCACCAAAACACATCACTGAGCTGCAACTACGGCATCTTATTTACCAACAATCTGACAGCAGCACATCTACCAACAATCGTGACATCCGACCAACATCTGACAACCAACCAACAATCATGACATCCTACCAACAATAATAAGAACCACCCATCCAACTCTAATTAAACCCTTCTAACGAGCCAACCCATCATTATCAGTCTCTTCATGATCTAACCAACCACTACCCTACCACACCACAACAAACGTACCCTGACCAACAGAGCTGCAACACCCATCACCACCACCTGTACCAACCAGCTGCCCTAAACTGTACAGCTGCCCCTCCCCCCTCCCTGACAGCTGTCCCCCCAGTTTCTCTCTCTCTCTCTCTCTCTCTCTCTCTCTCTCACACACACACACACACACACACACACACACACACACACACACACACACACACAGCTGTTCCCCAGTGCCTCCAACAGCCTTCAGCCTCACCCACCCTACTCACACCACCCCTCCCAGCTGTACCTTTGCAGACAATACAGCTGCAGGTATGTGTGTAGGGACAGGGTAATAATGTAGTTGTTCCAGCTGCATAACTACACACACACACACACACACACACATATATATATATATATATATATATATATATATATATATATATATATATATATATATATGTGTGTGTGTGTGTGTGTGTGTGTGTGTGTGTGTCCACCCAGCTGCACATACACTTGTACATACACACACAGACAGACACTCACACGCATACCTTCTCTCTCTATCTCTCTCACACACACACACACACACACACACACACACCTGGTCACTTCAGCTGTGTCCCCTCGTCACTCACACCTGCACACGCAACACCCGCCTTCCTCACTCACAGCTGCCCCATGTGTGTGTGTGTGTGTGTGTGTGTGTGTGTGTGTGTGTGTGTGTGTGTGTGTGTGTGTGTGTGTGTGTGTGTGTGTGTGTGTGTGTGTGTGTTCCACTCACGCTCACATACGCTCTTCTTTTCCTTCCTCTCCTTCTCTTTCCATTTGCCTCCTCTCGTTTCATTCCCTCTCCTTTCCTTCGCCTTTCCTAATACACTCTTTTCCTTCCCCTCTCCTTTCCCTCCCGTTCCCTTCCCTTCCCCTTCCCTCTCCTCCCATTCCCTTCTCTTCTCCCCCTTCCTCTCTCATCCCCTTCCCTTCCCTATCCTTCTCCCCTTTCCTCTTCCCTTCCCTTCCTTTCCCTTCCCTTCCCCTCCCCTCCCTTCCAACCAACCAAGCATGGCGACCTTTCTATCTCCTCCCACA
The DNA here is from genome assembly GCF_032717465.1 of Coenobita brevimanus. NCBI lineage: Eukaryota > Metazoa > Arthropoda > Malacostraca > Decapoda > Coenobitidae > Coenobita > Coenobita brevimanus. The sequence goes on along the minus strand of NC_137060.1, from coordinate 27,364,863 downwards.
TTTCCTTTTACAGATCTCTCGCCTCTTCCTCCCTTCAACATTTCTCTCAGAATTTCTCTTGCCATTCCATTCCTTCTCTCATTTATTCACCTTCCTCCTTCAGGCAATAACTGTTCTCTTTTAATTAACGCAGGTCTCTCACCTTTTCCTATAAAATTTTTAGCTATTCTCTTATCATTTCTTCCTTCACTCTCTTTTTTGTCTCATTAATTCACCTTCCTCCCTCGTGCAATTACTGTTCTATCTGCTATTAGCTCAGATCTCTCACCTTTTCCTATATCCAGTAATTCTCTCTCTCCTTCATTACCTCCCTTGCCTCACAGTCACCTTCCTCCCTCATCCAACAAATATTTCGCTTTCTAATAACATGCCATACGCCTAAACCAGACTTCGCCCACTGTGGCAGCTATATAAAGCCCATAATTTCTTCAGCCATAATTTTTGTTACTACCACACGACTGTACTGAGCATAAGGGAGTCTCAAAGCATAAGTTAAATGTGACCATCCCCATCCACTTCAAGATGTTCCCTCTCCCTAAGCTGAATTAAATCGTCTGAAGATAGCAAGAATTAGAGTAAGTCAGGGTAGTGCAAGGGCCAAGTACTGTATCTTACACCTATCAGTCAACCTCTTCTCTCAACCACCTTCTGCCAATCCAAGCCGCCCTCCAGCATGCAGCCTACTCTTGTATCTCAAACTGCATGTCATTATCGAAGCTTAATGTTTACTTCTTTTCCTCTCTCTCTCTCCCTTTCTCTCTCTCTCTCTCTCCGCCTTTAATCGCACAACCTGCCTGTTTACACCAAGCCCAGTGTTTACAAATGATACTCCCGTTTTCTATGCTGCCGTGTTTACAGTATCGTGACCCGTCTGATGGAAACCCGTCTCCGTGTCTTCCTCACAGATCCCCCCCTCCTATGACACGCCGTCCAGAACATCAACCGGGACGTCAACAAAATGATACATCAACCTGGACGCCAACAGAGGGACATCAATCATCAACGTACAGGGAGCGAGTGTGACTGTACTGATGTCATTTCCTCTCAGCTACAGGGATGGTCTTCTGAATGACACGTCTTTCTTGGCTGACATCTCAAAGTATGAAATTTTCGTGGGACCTCACTTCAGTATGACTTCCCCCTTGGCTGACATCTGCCGAGTGAGACATTAGGCAGGGACATCAATTGAGTGTGATCTGTGCAAAGGTGACATCTTTTTGTGGGTGACTTCTCTCTTGGGTGACATATTGATTGAATGAGCACTCCAAGTGGAACATCTTTAGGCAGTCTGACCTTCCTTTGTTTTGATAGGGTATATACTGGCTGACATCTGCTGAATCTGACCTTTGACCTGAGAGACAACTTTTAAGTGGGCACGGATTACCCTCAGCTGAAAAAAATCGTCTGTCGCCCCCCCCCCCCCCAAAAAAAAAAATCCAAGTGGATGGGACGCCTTGGTATCTAAAGGGTTAAGTGTGACCTCTTGACCCCTTCAGTCCGATGACGAAATACTACATTATTCTTGCCGCCTCCGGATGCCATTGGGTCGTATTATAGATGACACAGAGGCTTCGTAACACCTCTTCCTGAGCGATTTATTCAGCGTAATGCACCTTCACATTCTCTTGTATGTCATATTGCTTTAACATGGGCAAATTTCGCAGCAGTAGCACACAAAAGAATAAATCGCTAAGGAAAAAGTGCTGCGACATCTCCAAAGCCACTCGAAAATGACCCACTGAACTTAGGAAAGGCCTCTTGTTGTGAAAGGGGTTAATGAAGGCTATATCCAACCCTTAAACTGCTGTCCTAAGGTGAAGAACACAATCTAGAGATGGCAAGAATAGATTAGAAGATACGTCATTGGACTGAAGAGACTAACTGGGTGGCATCTCTCCAGTGTGACCTAACAGGGAACATCTTTCGGGAGTGTGACCTTTCGGCGATGACCTGTGTGTGTGTGTGTGTGTGTGTGTGTGTGTGTGTGAGGATTCTGAGGGGTGACTTTTTTTTTTTTCATCAGGCGTCGGGGGTGAGTCAGCTAGTGACCTTCCTGAACCGGTTCCTGTGTGTTTGTATAACCCCGGCTTTAACCACCGGACCTGTGAGAACCCCCCCTACCTCCACCCCACTTCTCCCTACCTCCCCCACCCCAACCCCATCTCCTCTCCTACCCATACCCCACCTCCCCTACCCTTCACCTACCACCTATCCTCCACCTGAACTCCACTCTACCTACACCCCCACCCCCACCATCCTCATCCCTCTAACTACACACACCCGCTACTTTCATTAATTGGGGGGAGAGAATGCCAACACCAGATTCGACAACACGCACACACCGGCGTTTCTACCAACACCTGATGAGTTTCAAGCCGCGTCTGCCAATTTATTCGTTTTTTTTTTTTTTTACCGCCTCTGCCAACACCTGATTAGTTTTACGTCACCTCTGCCAACACCTACTGATTGAAAGCCACTGCCAACATGTAATTAGTTTTAAGTCACCTCTATCAACACATGACGGGTGTAATCAACCTTTTTGCCAACACCAGAACAGCTAACTTCTACTTCTGCCAACAAAGTGATGAGTTTAATGCCACTACCAACACTTAATTAGTTGAATCCCACTTCTCTGACCATGTGGTTATTTTTTATGCACCTTTTGCCGACACCTGATGAGTTTACTGCCAAGTGTACCAACATCTTCCATTCTAATCGTCTCTGCCAACACCTGGTTAGTTTCAAGCCATATTTACCAACACCTGACCTTCCCATACCACTTCTGCCAACCGGCTAGCCACACACACCGCCACTGCCAACACTGCTACCGACATCTGGTAGGTTTACGTCACCACTAACAATACCTGAACACCCTGTACAATTCCTACCCCTGCTAAATGCACACCTATGACCGACCCATACTAATTATACCAACTTTCTAAGGCGCCTGGTGGTCTGGTGGTCGAGTATTCTTGTTTGGGTCAGTCGTGCCTTGCTAATTGGTTCACATCCTCTACAGGTGACTGAAACCTTTACGGATATAGGTATACGAATATCATGTAAAAATGCTGCTAGAGGAGTACTTCCATCACTTACCCTTAAATGCTTCGATATACGGCAGCCCAGCCTCGGGGTCCTACGACTCAGGTATCATTACCAATTCACCTGCTATCAACATCATCAAACATACTTCTCTGCTGACCTCAACGCACATACTTACCAAAATGCCTCAAAGCAACCAACATCCCTACTAATACCAACTAAACATTCATACCGAAAAGAAAATATCACCTACCTGTTCTATCATTCCTTCAAATGCAACCACCATCCATTCCACGATCCGCCAACACTGCTGCCATCATGAAGTCCACCGTCCCTGGCACACCAACCAACATCCCAGAACTCGTACTACCTGAGCCATCACTGAAAAGGAAGAACGTGACAGCATTTCAAACAACCCAACGCCGAGGTTCTGGGGCCTCTCACCTGATTGACCAGTCCTCAACCACCCCCCTCCATCTCCCTCCTTCCTTTCCTTCCCTCCTCCCTTCTCCTTTCCCAATCCTTACTCAACCTTCCCCAGACTTCTTACTTCCTTTCCCCTCCCTCCACCTCTTCTCTCCCCTCCTGTACTTTTCCTTACCCTTCATACTCCCATTTCTTTCATCCTTCTACGTCCCCACCCCCACCACTCTCCTTCCCAACTTCTCTTCTCTCCTCTCCCTTCCTCTTCTCCCTTTCTCCTGGAAGGAGAAGTGGAGGGAAAGGAAAGGATGTATGAAGGCCTTCTCCCACACTTTGTTTTCCCTCTACTTCTCTTTCTTTGTATTTTCTCCTCTCCTTTCCTACCTCGTTCCCTCCATTCCCTAGCCTCTCCTCCTTCGTCTTCCCTTCCCTTCCCTTTCCTTTCCCACACCCTCCTCTGCCTTCCCACCGTCTCCCCTCCTTCCCAGCACCCGTCACGTCGCAAGGGAAGGGCAGGGAGGGGTGGCCAAGGTCAGTTTAATGCCGGAAATGCTGGCCGGAATTGTAATGAAGAGGAAGCTAGGAGCAAGGAGTGCAAGGGACACCACACCACTCACAAACACATCCAACCTTTGCATTTGTTTGTATTTGCAAGGCTCACCACACCAATCATCACCTCTCTCCTATGCACATTTTATATTTGTTATTATGTGCAACGAACACTCAAAATCTCTCATGCAACTTTTGTATCTGCTTGTATTTGCAAGATCACCATACCACTTGTAACTTCTCTAATGCAACATCTCTATCTCTTTGTATCTGCAGGGAACACCACATCACTCAGTAAATTCTCCCTTGCAGCATTTGTAGATGTTTAGATTGCAAGGCACACCACACCACTCGTAACCTCTCTCATGAACCCTTTGCAACACACTCATGCAACCTCTGTACTACTGTATCTTTGGCTTGCTTACAGGTTACATGAACATAACCTCTTATCCACAATGTCTCTCAAGTACCCTTTATATTTTACCTCTCTGTGTTTTTGTATCTTACAGTGGCGTAAAAATGTTGGTGTGTTACATAATTGAAATTCCGGAGGCAGTGCAGTCGGGCACAAAGCTTTCATCATCTTTCCTGGAACATAAGTACTCTGCATTTTTGGGTTGCGTATGTATGTATGTATGTATGTTACTTGGTCAGTCTTAATTGCATTCCTTACACGTAGGCACTGCAGCTGGGTACATACGAGTAACTATCAATAGCTCTTCTGTATTATTTGTATTCTGTGTTTTTCACTTATGATGTGAGTTTGTTACATGATTACGAGGAAGCGTAGGTGGGTACACAAATTTTCAATATCCTTGCCATAAACATTTGTATTCTGTATCTTTGTCTAAATGTTGGTCTGTGACGTGATTACACTCTGAAAAAAACTTAGGTGTAAAGTTTTCAATGTGTCAGCTGTTTCATCTGTATTTTGTATCTCTGGTTAAGAAGTGCATTTGGGATCTCGCACAAAATTTCTAATGTTTTTTTATATATCATTTGTATTTTCTGTTTTTCATCTGGTGTTTGGCTGTGGCTTTGCATTGTACTATATAGGAAGTGACATAATTTTTACATATAGAGGTACCGCTGTTTAACCTTTTAGAGAGCACTGGCCTTACTGGAGTGTTTTATTAAGACTACCGCTAAACGATATTATTCTTATGAGTGAAGCTGCTGGCCAAGAGTACCAATTTGTTGCCATTCAATCTTTATGACTGTGACTTGATTAGAAACCAGACATCCACTTAACCCTTAACGGCGCTACAGCCTATCTCGATTATCCCTTTAGTGGCCACGAACTCATTTTGGTATAATATTCTGTCTATCGCCAAACATTTTTTTTTTTTTTTTCAGTTGGGGTAATCCCCTAACTTACAAAGGGTGCGACCAACACCTGCAGTCCTGATATATAGAGAATCATAAAAAACTTGTAATGATTTTAAAGCGTTTATCCTTAAGCCTTTCATTTCTAAGGGGCCATCCGGGACTGAATAAAATCGTTTGGCGGTAGCAAGTATAAAATATCTACAAGGCCATGGGAGTGAATCTTTGTTAATTCATGTGAAGCTATGTGAATCTTTGTAAACTCATGTGTAGCTCTGTGAATCAGTTACCCCCAAACATGTAGAGACGGTATTATGTCTCGCTTCTCATGTAACTATTTATAACACTCAGTAAGCTTAAATATTGGATGGTATATTCAGAGATGCAAAGGTTGGTGTGCATGTAGGTAGGTAGGTGTAACAAAATGCCTGTCTGTAAGCAGGCTGGTTAGTAGGCATGACTTGGGTAATGAAATGGTGGGTAAGTGGGTAAGGTGGGTGGGCTGGGTTGGTAGGGAGGTCGGTAGGTGGGCAGTGAGGTGGGTGGGTAGAGGTGGTATAATGACATGGTTGGTAGTTGCCCTCACCACCCACCTTATCCCAGTTACCTGTGTGTGTGTGTGTGTGTGTGTGTGTGTGTGTGTGTGTGTGTGTGTGTGTGTGTGTATCACATGTGCACCTGAGAATATATCATCGACCAAGACGCACGTGTGAAAGCCACCTGGTCACCCCCCACACACACCTTTCTTGTAGTGAGATCTGCTGTGTGTGTGTGTGTGTGTGTGTGTGTGTGTGTGTGTGTGTGTGTGTGTGTGTGTGTTTGGTGGTCTGGGAGATGAAATATGTAAATTATATGTATTTTCTAATTTTGTAATTAAATTCCATGTATATTTATCGATTCTCAATAATACAACTATTCTCCTATGATGATAATTACTCTCATTTTCACGTTTATCATTAATTATTACTATTATCGATATTGTCATGTTCATCACCATTATTTTTATTACCACTGATTTACTACAATTAGTTATATTACTGACATTACTACAATCATCAGACTTATTATCATTACTTTTATTATTTTTAGTTACAGACCTGGCCCTCACAACTCGTAACAAACCTTTCTAAGCGATTTATTTTACGGTCTTTTCATATTCTCTGGAGGTACTGATGCACACTAAGTTTATACTGTCTAAACACAACGTACAAGAGAATATCAAGGTTGTAATAGGCAAAATAAATAGCTAAGGAAGCGGTGTTACGATATCTCCTATGCCAGTGAGGATGTGGGTCAATGTGAGTGGACTATAATGCGATCCGGAATTAGGTAGTCAGATGTCCCACTGAAACAACATATAACCCCTGTCAATACCCCTCTTAACCCCCCCCTTCTCTCTCTCTCTCTCTCTCTCTCTCTCTCTCTCTCATGCTCCTTCGTTTACTTGCCTATCCACAAATTCCACATACCTATCCACTGCTATACTCTTTCATCCTTTTATGCTTTCTACAGCCATCCATTCAATCCATTATTTTTTCAATGATTCGTCCATCCACCGTTTTATTTCTTAATCCTTCCACATATTTCATCATCCACTAATTACTTCCTTATCTACAAACCATCCACTCGATCATTCATTCATCCATTTACCCATACATTCCTAATTTACTCACCCACTCACTCACTCCTCCATCCATCCCCACTCGCCCATCGATCCATCCATCCCCCATCCACTCCTCCATCCCTCACTCGCTCATCCCTCCCTCGCTCCTCCACCCCGCCCTCATCCATCCGTCTATCCATCGCTAGTGCTAACCGTTAAGTGGTGCCTTGGCCGACATCTGCCCAACAGGGGAATCAATTATTTAATACATGGACAGCTGCTCTTTAGTTACCCCCCCCCCCGCCACGCCGATACAGCTGAGAAACCGTGTGCTTGGGGGCGTATCCAGCATTTCATATTAGCCCTATCTACTTACCTATCTACCTACTTACCTACCTATTAATAGTACTTATCCTACTAACCTACTCATTTACCTATCTTCCCACCTATTTTCCTACTTACCTACCAATTATATTCGTACCTGTCTCCTTACCCTCCTACCTACGTGCCTATACTGTGCTTATCTACCTTTCATTTATATACCTACTTACCTACCTACCTACTTACATCCAAGCTTTTCCTACTAACCTGCCACCTTACCTATCTCTCTCCCCACCAGCTTACCTATCTCTCTACCCACTTACCAAACTACTTCGCCATCTACTGACCTACCTACCTACCTGGCCACGGGTTTAAATGGTTATCCACACTCATTTAATCTCGTTACTAACCTGTTTGCCTACTACTAACTCTCTCTCTCTCTCCCCTCTCTCACTCTCTCTCTCTCTCTCTCTCTCTCTCACGGTTGACTGGGAACAAGGTGAGAGAAGCCATGTGTGTGTGTTTGTGTGTGTGTGAGGGCTGAACACACGTGATAGCTTGGGTTGCTGCAGCTGTGTGTGTGTGTGTGTGTGTGTGTGTGTGTGTGTGTGTGTGTGTGTGTGTGTGTGTGTGTGTGTGTGTGTGTGTGTGTGTGTGTGTGTGTGTGTGTGTGTGTGTGTGTGTGTGTGTGTGTGTGTCCCAGCTGTTCCTTGTCTTGTGCTTCTGTTCCGCCAGCTGCCCCTCCCCTCCCTTCCCCCTCTGTCCTCCCCACCTTCTCTCTCTCTCTCTCTCTCACTCTCCTTCCTCCCCCTATATTCTGCTCGCCCTTTTCCATCACCCATCTCTTCTTCCCCAACTCTCTTCTTCCTTTGCTATCCTTTTCCACCCTCCTCATTTTATCTTCCCTTCTTCCTTTCCACTACCACCAACCCTTCTTCCTCCCTCTTCCACCGCCCATCTCCTCTCCCTTACCTCTCCTATCCGCTTTCAATCCTTCTTCCCTTTCTCCGTTCGCCATTCCTCTCTCCCTTTCCAATATCCTCAGCTCTTCTCTCATCCCCTCCTTTATCTTACTTTCCATTCTGCTTCCTCTCACCTTTCATTTCCCTCTCCTTTGCCTTCTCCTCCTCTCTCAGTACCCCATCACCCTTCCCTCCCCCCCTCCCGACGGCTGTGGCACTTCTCCCCTCTGGTCTGGGGGTAAAGGGAGAGGGGTGAGGGGGATTGGGGGAGGCGAGAGGGGTGAACTTCCTACCAGGTGCCACTACCCTCCCCTTCCCCTCCCTTCCTCCCTTACCCCCCCCCCCGCCATCTGTGTCAACATTTCAACTGTGTCAGTGTTCATTATGTTACCTCACACCCTGCCTCACCTCGCCTCATTCTGCCTCACCTCACACCCTGCCTCACCTCGCCTCATTCTGCCTCACCTCGCCTCATTCTGCCTCACCTCACACCCTGCCTCACCTCGCTTCATTCTACCTCACCTCACACCCGAACCCATCTTCTCTCACACTCCCTTCACCATATTCTCTCCCTCACACGGCACACACACATAACCTCCCGTCACACATCACCTTCCTCCTCATCCTCCCTCTCTCTTCATAGTCATTCTCTCCCTCACACATTAACACACCCCATCCTGACCTTCCCTAACATTCATTCCCTCCTTCATACATCACTTTCCTTCTCACTTCTCACATTCATATTTCTCTCCTTATACCTCATATTTCCCTTCCCTCCTTCATACATCACTTTCCTTTCCTTCTCACCTCTCACATTCATAATCTCCCCCTAATACCTCATCCTTCCCTTCCCTCCTTCATACATCACTTTCCTTCTCACCTCCCACATTCACATTCTTCCCCTCATACCTCATCCTAATCTTCCCATCCCTCCCTCATATTTCACTTTCCTTCTCACCTTCTCTCACATTCATATTCTCCCTCTCACGCTTCACCCACGCCTCCTCCATCAAATCCACGCTGCAAGATTAAAATGAATTTGACTTGTAAGATGCAGGTAAGAGAAAAAAAATGTAAGTTGGCAACAGAATGGAGAAAGCTAAGTATGGTAAGAGGCGTAACCCAGCTGTCAACTTCTCTCTCTCTCTCTCTCTCTCTCTCTCCTTGCTATCATCATCCCTCTCCCATCTCTCCCTCCTCCCCAATTATCTCATTCCCTCCCTCTATATTCTCCCCATACCCACCCCTACATCCTCCCTCCCTGCTCCTCTTTTCCCCCCTCCCCTCGTCCCTTCTCTTTCTCCTCCTACCTTCTCTTTCCTATCTCCACGCTCCCCAACTCTTTCTCCCTTCCTCCTTCTCCACCTCCTTCCTCTTCCTCTCTCCCCATCCCCCTTCCCTCTTCCACAACCACAACAACCCTCAGAAGCAATCAGAGGCGCCCTGTAAATGACTTCTGTAAATAGTGTAAATAAATAACACAGGATTAAGTTAGGCCCATTATTTGTAAGTGATGGAATAAACTATTTTTGCAAGACCTCTGTGTTATCATTTACCTTTGTTTTTGTTCAAGTGGAAATAAAGTCAGTAGTAATAGTCACTGTCCACTACGTCGTCTATATTAAAAGAACGAGTTTATTAGGAATATAAATTAGGAAAAAAAGAGGGCAAAAAACAATGATAATATACTTGGAAATCATGAAATAAAACAATAACAAAAACAAAATAACAATAATAATAATTATAATAATTATAATAATAATAATAATAATAAACAATTCATAAAATAACAACCTTAAAAATAACTATAAATTTCCCAATAAATCTTTCCACGTCACAAACCTGTCATCACCTTCCTTCAGCACTATCATATCTACACATGCACATAACCTCAGCACCTCGCAAATCAAACGCACACACGCAAGCACCCACACGCACATACCCACACCCACAAGCAGATACCCAAACCCGCACGCACACACCCACCCACATGTAAATATCCACACACACACACACACACACACACACACACACACGCAAATATTTGACGTTGGCTAGAACACAATACTAAAGTTCTGACCAGGAAAGAGATATAAGAAAAAAAATCATATAACAGCAGACAACTCAACATTATGCAATTAAATAAAACTGATGAAAATAAAGAAAAATAAAACCCAAATTAAACGGTAAAGATATGCAATAAAAAACCGAAATAATTACGTCCTGTATAATTAAAACAGAATAAACATACACATGAAGGAAACACGTACAGAGGTGCAGAAAAAATGCATATGCAATTCATACTGAGAGAGAGAGAGAGAGAGAGAAGGGGGGCGGCACTGAAAAAATGAAAAAAGGAAATATGAAAACGAAAAGCAAAACTGAAGATGCCGGAATATAAACACAGCTCGAAACAGATAAAAAAAAAGATGATAAAACAATATGAAAAGAAACTGAAACTGCCTGGACACGGAAAGGGAAGTAAAATCAGCTGAAGGAATTATAAACAAGCTGACTAAATAGAGAAATTAAAACTCGAGGAAATGGATGCGAACCTGAAAAGATTTTGGTGATAGCTGGCAAGATAATGAAACTGGTTGGAAATACGAAAATGGCTGAGAAATATAATAAAATCTGGAGGAAAGGAAAGAGAATTGAAACTGGATTTGAAGAAACCGAAACAGGTCATAATAAACTCGAACCACCTAAAAAAAAAAAAGGAAAGAAACTGGATGAAAAAAAAATCTGCAAAGAAAAGCAAATACCTTGTTGATCAACCAGAGGCATTAACAAGGACCGATAAACAAATATAATTTAACTTGAGTAAACTGAAAACCAAATATACATCGTAAAAAGACAGAAAAAAATCACCAAAGGAAAAGGTAATACTGAAATCCACTTGACGTCACAAACGGGAGTAGAAAAACTGCAGGAAAAGGAATGCATACTTAAAAATGAAACCACACACACACACACACACACACACACACACACACACATATATATATATATATATATATATATATATATATATATATATATATCCCCACGAGTGACTACATAAGAGGTGCGTACACAGGTGAAGGAAGATGCACACAGATGGACCACAAGATCTCCATATTAGGCACACGTACACATACACATAGATACACACACCGGAGAAAACCACAGGTAAACGCACATACCTGAAGGTACACACACATGTCCACAAAAACGTCCCTACCAGAAACTGTACACACCTCAAAAACACGCACACACCACCGGAAGAACCACAGAAAAGAAACGCACACAGCAATATAAACGCACAGTTAATATCCACATCCGAATCGCACACAGATGGTACACATGGCTCAAGAAACGATGGCCGAAAAAAGCGTACCTACATACACACGCACACAGACGAACACACACACACACACGATACAGACATACCCCGGATAATAACTATACGAAAAACGTGCATAGATGGTACACACGGCTAAAAAGAATTACTGCTGGTACACGCACACCCACATTTACACACGCATGCACACACACACACACACACACACACACACACACACACACACACGACGACACGAGAAACGTACACAGATGGCACACAGAGCTCATAAAAGACTGCTGGAAAAAACGTACACATAAAAGATACACATACCCGGAAAACATACACAAATGGTACATATAGCTGAAAACCACACACACACACACACACACACACACAGGACACATACCCCGGAAAATAACTACACGAAAAGCGCACACAGATGGAAGAGATACGTACATAGCGAGAGAAATGAGTACATGTGCAGATGGCAAGGTTGGTCATAATACTGTCATGCTGTCGGGTGGCAGGAGGAGGAGGAGGAGGAGGAGGAGGAGGAAGCAAAAAAAAAGAAGAGGAAGTGTACGATGAGGAACGAAAGAGGTGAAAGAGGGAGGAGAGGAGACAGGATGAGGAAGGAGGGAAGGTAAGGAGTTGAGAGAAAAAAAGTAGAGGAGTAGGATAGAAGTGAAGAGGGAGGAGGGAGGAAGACGAGAGGGGGAAGGAGGGGAAAGGAGGTAATAAAGAAGGGAAGAAAACGAAGAGTATGAAGAGACAGGAAGGGAAGGAAAGTGAAATAACGCCAAGGGACGGAGCGGGGAGGGGAGGGGAGGGGAGGGGAGGGGAGGGAATGGAATGGAACAGTATGCAATGGAATGGAGTGGAATGGAATGGAATGGAATGGATGGAAGGGGACGGGGGAAACGAGAGGGCAGGGAAGGAGTGAGGGAAATGGAGGAGGAAAGAGAGAAAAGAGGGTGGAAAAGGAATTAAGAAAAGATAAGACACGTGAGGAGGAGGAGGAGTGAGAAGGGCTGGAGGAAGAGGGAAGGGGGGAGGGGGTAAGAGTACAAAGGAAAGTAAGCAGCAACCTCTTAATGAGGTTGTCATAAGGTAGGATTAACTATGGTATCTATTCTATGAGGCAAAGGAGAAAAAGTAAAGAATTAGATAAATAGATACATAGATAGATAGATAGGTAGATAGATAGATAGACAGATAGACAGACAGACATATATTGACAAACAGATAGAGAGAGAGAGAGAGAGAGAGAGAGAGAGAGAGAGAGAGAGAGAGAGAGAGAGAGAGAGAGAGAGAGAGAGAGAGAGAAGATATACTGGACTGCCGGAGAACAGGAATTATAAGGAGTCTTTCAAATTAGGGAAGAGGGAGGGGAGGGGAGGGGAGGGATCAAAGCGGGGGAGGGAAGAAGGAATGATGGGACGGAGGGAGGAAGGGGGAAGACAGAGGAAAGACGGCAAGGAAGGAGATAGGAGGAGCTGAAGGAAGTTAGGAAGGAAGAAGGCAAGGAGGAAAGAAAGGAAGAGAAGAGGGAAGGAAGTGGGGAAGGAGGGAGGAATGAGGGACAGAAAAGGGTGAAGGATGAAAAGAAAATGAAGGAAAGGGAATGGGGAAAAAATGCAGTAAAATGGCGAAAGGGAAAGAAAAAGGAATGAAGGGATGAAGAGAAGGAAAAAGAAGGAAGGAGGGAAGTAAGTGAGAGAAGCAGAGGAAAGACAGGAAGAGTGATGAGGAAGAGGAGAGAAGGGAAGAGACAAAGGCGGAAGGTGAAGATAAGATATAAATGGAAAGACATGTGAAGATAATTAAGAAGGAGGAGAAGAAGGGAAGGAGGAAAGTAAACAGATGTACGGAAACTGAGGGAGGGAGGGAGGGAGGGAGCGGGGAAGGAAGGAAGGAAGGAAGGAAAATGTAGATACACCAGATGCAGGAAAGGAGGAAGTGAGAAAACATGGAGGATGAGAAGAGAGAAAGGAAAAAGAAAGGAAGAAAGAAGCTGAAGAAAGGAGCGAAAGGGTAGGTATGTCAAAGGAGGAAAAATTAAAGGCTAAGTAAGCATGAAAAAAGCGGAAAGAGGGAAAGACATATGGGCGTAATGAAAGGAAAGAAGCGAGGAAGGAAGGAAGGAAGGAAGAACGAAAGTATGTAGAGGTGTACGGAAGGATGGGAAGGAAAATCACGCAGAGCGGATGTAAA